>NW_027672347.1:0-415095 GCF_964165515.1 Mesoplodon bidens | reverse complement strand
AGGGCAGCAGCCATGTTGGGGTGGCCATGGGAAAGGAAAGGGAAGATTCAGAGTTGGGATGTGACCTTGAGACCCCTGTGTTCTCATCTCCACGACCTCCCAGGGCCTCAATTGTACCACCTCTGCAATGAAGAAGTGGGTCTCTGACTTCCAACATAAGGCTGCCGCCCTCAACTTTCCTACTCCCCTGTGCACAATACCATAGATGTGCTAACCAGAAAACAAACTTCCATATTAGGCAGTGACAAGTGCAAGAAAGAGCAGCTCATGTGAAAAGATAACTTTTGATGAGCAAATCAAGAAAAGGTGATTATAAAGCACAGTCACGTCTAAGGACATAATTTCTCTCTATTGTATCATTAAAATATGAAAAAAAAAATTCAGAAATCTACACATATTTCATTCTTCTTGCTGATTTCATATTCACCTTCCTCATCCTCCAAAGCAGGAGATATAACCCTAAAGTTCCAGGAAACCTCTGCCATTAGATCCTACCTAAGTGTTGCTCCTACCTGTATCCTCTTCCTCATCACGGCCAAAAATGCTATCCAGAGTTGAATCTGTAGAAACACGAACATGAATTTCCAAGACTTATGGATACACTTAAAATGTTACTAATGTGACTGAGTAATTGGATATTTTATTTTGTTTTATTTTAATACACTGACTTAATCATTGATTGAATTAAATAAATTATAACAGGCACATCTAGCTAGTGGCTACCACACTATAATACACAACCCTCTCTCTCTCTCTCTCTCTCTTTCTCTCTCTCCATATATATGTGTATATATATATATAAAGTATATGGAGGATGTTACCACCGCTCCCCTGGTTATTCCCCTCTGTATGGTCTACCCATTCAAGATGGCTGTTTGCTGATGGTTTACCAAAGGAAAAACCTCTGCCCCGTGAAGTACTTAGCCCAAGGGGTAAGAGGGATGCGTCCCTCTGCTGGTTTCCCTGGTAACCGATGAGCCCATCTGCTGTCAACTCCCCCTTTAACTGGTAGCCTGCCTATTCCGCCCAGAGAGAAGCATGCTGCTACTGCTGCTGCTGCGTTCTGCCTGCCATCGGCTATCTACAGTGGGATGTCTCTCCAGGACCACTTTGCTTCTGACGTGAAAGATGTCCCATTTATTAAACCATGAATGTCTCTGTCCCTGTCTCCGGGCTCTTTCTTTAGCCATGAGGCTGAGCAAGTACAGGGCTTGCAGGCGTGAGAGGTGCAGCCCAACACCTTCTGCAGGGCAGTTTGCTGGCCAGATTTGATGATTCATTTGTAGCTGTTTCCTAGGCTCATGCACACTTGCCAGGCACTCATGAGACCTTGGGGACACTGAAACAGTAATGTCAACACCCAGATCCTAGAGGAATTCCCGACAGGTGTTCCACTAAGGAAGAGGTAATGAGCATGGCCCAGTGCACCTGTGCTAGACATAATCGGCGAGCAGGTGCAGAAGAGAGGGAGGGACACTCACTCACTTCATGAGGCCATCCTTCTCACCACTGCCTCTGAAACATCCAGGGAAGGAAGGGACAAAATGCCCTTAGAAGGTAAATGGCCTGTACACTGAAAACTACAAACCACTGCTGAAAGAATTAAACAAGGAACAAATAATTGAAGTGACATAGCATATTCATAGACTGGACACTTACTATTGTTGACATTTCTACACTACCCAAAGGTAAGTATAAATTCATTGTAATACCTATCAAAATCCCAATGTCATTTTCAAAGAAATAGAAAAAAATGATCCTAAACTACATATGGAACGACTAAGAACTCCAAACAGACAAAACAATCCTGAGAACAAAGAATATAGATGGAGGTTTCGCACTTCCTGACTTCAAAACACATTACAAAGCCACAGGAATCAAAACTGTATGGTACTGACATAGAAACAGATACATAGCCCTAAAGACCAGAATAAATAACCCCCAAGAAAACTCATAGATACATGGCCAAATGAAATTCACCAAGCTTCTAAGACAACAAATAGGGAAAGTAGAGGTTTTTGTTTGTTTGTTTGTTTGTTTTTGTGGTATGCGTGCCTCTCACTGTTGTGGCCTCTCCCGCTGCGGAGCACAGGCTCTGGATGTGCAGGCTCAGCCGCCATGGCACATAGTTCCAGCCGCTCCGTGGAATTGGGATCTTCCCAGACCGGGGCATGAACCTGCGTCCCCTGCATCGGCAGGCGGACTCTCAACCACTGCGCCAACAGGGAAGCCCAGAAAGTATAGTTTTTTCAACAGTCAATAGGATGAAAATATAACTTACAGAAAGATTAAAAACATATATCAGAAAAGGAGCTAATGTCCAAAATATATAAGAAAAACACTACAACTCAAATGCAAAATAAGTTAAAAAATTAAAAAGGGTAAATAACTGGGTTCAGAAATGTGCAAAGACTTAAATAAGACATTTCCCGAAAAAGACATACAAATGGCTAACAAATATAGGAAAAGGTTCTCAACCTCACTAATCATCAGGGCAATGCAAATCAACACCTCATACCTGTGAGGCTGTGTATTATAAAGAAAAAAAAAATAACAGTTTAAGGCCAAGATGTGGGGAATTGGAAACTTTGTACACTGCTGGTGGGAATGTAAAATGGTGCAGCTATTATGAAAAAGAGTATAGGGGTTCCTTATAAAATTATAAACAGAAATATCATATTACTCAGCAATCACAGTTCTGGGAATATATCCAAAGGAAATTAAATCAGTATCAAAATGAGATGAACATAGGTTCATTGCAGCATTTTCCACAATAGCCTAGATATGCAACCAACTTCACAAAACAAGTAAGGGTCACGTGCCAGAGCTATCTTAGATACTTCAAAACAACTCCGTAAGTCTCTTAGCCCCTTAGAGAGGATGAAAGCAATATTAGAGTTAAAAGTAACTTGTCCCAATTCCCTTAGTCTGGAATACTGAAACAAAATTCTACAGCAGAGGCAGCCGCATAAACACACAGCACCTGCCAGGGTTTACCCCTGGAAGAACTGGGAAGGATAAGACCAATGCAGGCCTGAGGAAAGGTCAGAGGGTAGGCAGGTCTGGGGTGTGGGGAGCAGGGGCAGGTCTGTCCGGAAGGAGCAGTGGGTTGTAAGAAGAGCAGTGACCCTGGGTCCTGCTGCCCTGAGTCTCTGTCCTGGGCCTGGTCAAGCCCAGGAGACCAGGTCAGAAGGGCTGTGAGACAAGTATGTGAAGAAGCCCAGCAGCCCCTTCACACAGCCCTCTAGAATTTTTGCCGCCCATGGAGGGTCTCTAGGGGCAGCTGGACGTGGACCCCTCTCAAATGGAAGCATGTCAGCACACCAGCCTTGGGGAAGTGCAGAGGCTGAGATGAGCTCAAGGAGACTGAGCACATGCAGTGATCCCAGAGCACGTGTTCTGTGACTCATCCATCCCTGGGACTGTCCTTTACAAGAGGAACAAACAGTGAGGACAAAACTTGAGGTGAAACCACAAGTCCTGAAAGTGCAGAGGGAGACAGTTCACTTCTCATCCACCACCTCACCCTTTCTAAAAGAACTTGGTCTCAAGTTTCAAGGGCCCATGAGAGTTTTGACCCACAGGTTCTGTCCATCATAGGTCAATATGCAAAAGAAAACAAACTCTCCTGTGCACAATACCTTAGATGTGCTAACCAGAAAACAAAATTCCATATTAGGCAGTGACAAGCACAAGAAAGAGCAGCTCATGGGGAAAAGATCATTTTTGATGAGCGAATCAAGAAAAGGTGATTATAGAGCACAGTCATGTCTAAGGACACAATTTCTCTCTATTATATCATTAAAATATGAAAAAAAAACAAGTCAGAACTCTACACATATTTTATTCTTCTTTCTGATTTCATATCCACCTTCCTCAGTCTCCAAAGCAGGAGATATAACCCTAAAGTTCCAGGAACCCTCTGCCATTAGATCCTACCTAAGTGTTGTTCCTACCTGTATCCTCTTCCTCATCACGGCCAAAAATGCTATCCAGAGTTGATTCTGTAGAAACACAAAAATGAATTTACAAGACTTATGGATACACTTAAAATGTGACTAATATGAGTGAGTAATTGGATATTTTATTTTGTTTTATTTTAATACATTGAGTTAATCATTGATTGAATTAAATAAATTATAACAGGCACATCTAGCTAGTGGCTACCACACTGTAATACACATCCCTCTCTTTCTCTCTCTCTCTCTCTCTCTCCATATATATATATATGTGTATATATATATATATAAAGTATATGGAGGATGTTACCGCCGCTCCCCTGGTTATTCCCCTCTGTATGGTCTACCCATTCAAGATGGCTGTTTGCTGATGGTTTACCAAAGGAAAACCTCTGCCCCGTGAAGTACGTAGCCCAAGGGGTAAGAGGGATGCGTCCCTCTGCTGGTCTCCCTGGTAACCGATGAGCCCATCTGCTGTCAATTCCCCCTTTAACTGGTAGCCTGCCTATTCCGCCCAGAGAGAAGCATGCTGCTACTGCTGCTGCTGCGTTCTGCCTGCCATCGGCTATCTACAGTGGGATGTCTCTCCAGGACCACTTTGCTTCTGACGTGAAACATCTCCCATCTATTACACCATGAATGTCTCTGTCCCTGACTCCGGGCTCTTTCTTTAGCCCTCAGGCTGAGGAAGTACAGGGTTTGCAGGCGTGAGAGGTGCAGCACAACACCTTCTGCAGGGCAGTTTGCTGGCCAGATTTGATGATTCATTTGTAGGTGTTTCCTAGACTCATGCACACTTGCCAGGCACTCATGAGAACTTGGGGACAGTGAAACAGTAATGTCAACACCCAGATCCTAGAGGAATTCCCGACAGATGTTCCAGGTGAGGGGAGAGGTAATGAGCATGGCCCAGTGCACCTGTGCTAGACATAATCAGCGAGCAGGTGCAGAAGGGAGGGAGGGACACTCACTCACTTCATGAGGCCATCCTTCTGACCACTGCCTCTGAAAAATCCAGGGAAGGAAGGGACAAAATGCCCTTAGAAGGTAAATGGCCTGTACACTGAAAACTACAAACCACTGCTAAAAGAATTAAACAAGGAACAAATCATTGAAATGACATATCATATTCATAGACTGGAGACTTATTATTGTTGACATTTCTACACGACCCGAAGGTAAGTATAAATTCATTGTAATACATATCAAAATCCTAATGTCATTTTCAAAGAAATAGAAAAAAAAAAGGTCCTAAAATACATATGGAACCACTAAGGACTCCAAACAGACAAAACAATCCTCAGAACAAAGAACATAGATGGAGGCTACTCACTTCCTGACTTCAAAACACATTACAAAGCCACAGGACTCAAAACTGTATGGTACTGGCATAGAAACAGATACATAGGCCTAAAGACCAGAATAAATAACCCCCAAGAAAACTCAAAGATACATGGCCAAATGAAATTCACCAAGCTTCTAAGACAACAAATAGGGAAAGTATAGTTTTTTCAACAGTCAATAGCATAAAAATATAATTACAGAAAGATTAAAAACATATATCAGAAAAGGAGATAATGTCCAAAACATATAAGAAAAACACTACAACTCAAATGCAAAATATGTTAAAAAATTAAAAAGGGTAAATAACTGGGTTCAGAAATGTGCAAAGACTTAAATAAGACATTTCCCGTAAAGACATACAAATGGCTAACAAATATAGGAAAAGGTTCTCAACCTCACTAATCATCAGGGCAATGCAAATCAACACCTCATACCTATTAGGCTATGTATTATAAAGAAAAAAATTAACAGTTTAAGGCCAAGATGTGGGGAATTGGAAACTTTGTACACTGCTGGTGGGAATGTAAAATGGTACACCTATTATGAAAAAGAGTATGGGGGTTCCTTATAAAATTATAAACAGAATTATCATATGATTCAACAATCACAGTTCTGGGTATATATCCAAAGGAAATTAAATCAGTATCACAATGAGATGAACTTAGGTTCACTGCAGCATTCTCCACAATAGTCTTGATATGCAACCAACTTCACAACTCAAGTGTCCTGTGCCTGAGCTAAACTTAGGTACTTCAAAACAACTCCGTAAGTCTCGTAGCCCTTTAGAGAGGATGAAAGAAAAATTAGAGTTAAAAGTAATTTGTCCCAGTTCCCTTACTCTGGAATACTGGAACAAAATTCTACAGCAGAGGAAGCCTCATAAACACACAGCACCTGCCAGGGTTTACCCCAGCCTTGGAAGAACTGGGAAGGATAAGAGCAACACAGGCCTGAGGAAAGGTCCGAGTGTAGGCAGGACTGGAGTGCGGGGAGCAGGGGCAGGGCTGTCTGGAAGGAGCAGAGGGTTGTAAGAAGAGCAGTGACCCTGGGTCCTGCTGCCCTGAGTCTCTCTCCTGGGCCTGGTGAACTCCAGGAGACCAGGTTAGCAGGGCTGTGAGAGCCAGTGTGTGAAGCGAGCCCAGCAGCCCCTTCACACAGTCCTCTAGAATTCCTGCAGGCCATGAATGGTCCTTAGGGGCAGCAGGATATGGAGCCCTCTCAAATGGAAGCATGTCAGCACATCAGCCTTGGGAGGTGCTGAGGCTGAAATGAGGAGACTGAGCACATGCAGTGATCCTGAAGCATGTGTTCTGTGACTCATCCACCTCTGGGTACTCGCTTTCCATGAGGAATAAACAGTGAGGACAAAAGTAAGGTGAAGCTACAAGTCCTGAAAGTGTAGAGGGAGAGAGTTCAAGTCTCATCCACCACCTGACACTCACTATAAGAACTTCTTCTCCAGTGTCAAATGACTATGAGAGTTTTGTTTCCAATAGGATATGGCAATCATACGTGAATGTAAAAACGAAACCAAAATCCCTGGTGCAAAATACCCTCCAGGTACCAAATAGAAACGAACCATTCATATTTGGCAGTAAAAAAGCAATGAAAGAGTAGTCTTGTGAGAAACCAAATTTCTGAACGGCAAAGCAAGAAAAGATGACTATAAGCACACTACAGACAAAGGACATGGACACAATAAATCTATTATATCATTAAAATTTGGAAAGAGCAAATCAGAATTCTACACATATTTCCTTCTTCTTCCTGATTTCATATTCACTTTCCTTAGTTTCTAAAGAAGTGGGTGAAACCCAAGTTCTCTAGTAATTGTCTTGCTTTAGATCCTACCTGAGAGTTGTTCCCTACATGAATCGTCATTAGCATCACTGCTATATATGCTCTCCACCATGCATTCTGTACAAACACAACCAGGAGCATAAAGTTATTATACAAGTTGACCCACCCATTTCTCCTACTCGACTTGCTGGCTCACACAGCATCACCCTGGTATTCCCTCCAGGTTCTCAGAACTCCACTGTGTTCTGTGCAGACACAGTCCTTCAATAAGATATTGATCACAGTTGAAAATTTCAAATGAGGGAGAGATGCTGAGAAAATCACCTTTCAAACCCTCACTTCTATAGACACATTTATAGCTTTCACCGTCAACCTTACCAACCTGAAATTCCAGATGTTACAGACACACTTGAAATATGGCTAGTGTGACCAAGCAATTATGTGTCTTTTGCATTTTTTAATAAAATGAGTTAATTATTGTTTGAATGAAGTTACTTATAAATAGACACATTTGGTTAGTGGCAACCAAACTGGAAAGCTCAAGTATAAGAAATCCAAAGATGAGAAAGAGGCAACCAGCCACCCCACTCCTGGTTGTTCTTTACTGCAGAAAATTTGATGGTCTGATCTGATCATTCGAGTATAGGTATATCTTGGGCTCTTGGACCCACGCCAGGCATTGGGAGAGTCCTTGTGGACAATGAAATAATACAGTCAACACTCAGATCCAAGAGGAATTCCCAGGAAGGGGCCCACTTGTTGACAGAGGTGAAGGGCATGGCCCAGTACAACTGTATTAGACATAATCAGAGAGTAGGTGCAGAGGGGAGGGAGGGATTTCACTCTCTCCATGAGTCCATCCTTCTCAACCCTGACTCTAGAAGACCTGAGGAAGGCAGTGGACAAGGCCTCGGAGGAGGTGAAAATTTGTACACTGAAAACTACAGGACATTGCAGAAAGAAATTAAAGAAGAGACAAGTAATTGGAATGACATACCATGTTCATAGACTGGATTATTAAATACTGTTGGCATTTCTATACTACATAAAGTGATGTACACATATCGCAACAACCCACAAAATTCCATGTCATTATTATAGAAGCGGACAGAATCCTAAAATACATATGGAACCCCCCCAAAGTAGATAAAACAATCTTGAGAGCAAAGAGCAATGATGGAGATGAACAGTTCCTGAACTCAAAACACATAACAATGCCACAGTAGTCAAAACAGTCTGCTACTGGCATCAAGACAGTGAGATAGACCAATGAAATATAATAGAGAGATGCCAAATAAATGCACATATATATGGCCAACTGATCTTTGCCAAGGTTCTAAGATTACCAAGTGAAGAAAGGATAGCCTCTTCAACAATAAACAGAATGAAAAGGCAACCTATAGGATGGGAGGAAATATGTGTAAACCTTGTATCTGAATAAGGGACCAATATCCAGAATATATAAGAAACTACTACAAGTCAATTTCAAAAAAAAAGCGGGCAAATAACTGAGTTTCAAAATGGGTAAAAAGCTTCACTAGACATTTCTCCATAAAGACATACAAGTGGTCAATCTACATATGAAAATTTGCTCAACATCGCTAAGCATCAGGGAAATGGAAATCAAGCCACAAGGAGATACCACTCACACCTGTTAGGATGTGTAATATAAAAAGTTATTTAGGGCTTCCCTGGTGGCACAGTGGTTGAGAGTTTGCCTGCCGATGCAGGGGACTCATGTTCGTGCCCCGGTCTGGGAGGATCCCACATGCCGCTGAGCAGCTGGGCCCATGAGCCATGGACGCTGAGCCTGTGCTTTTGGAGCCTGTTCTCAGCAATGGGAGAGCCCACAACAATGAGAGGCCCGTGTACTGCAAAAAAAAAAAAAAGAAGAAGAAAGAAGGAAACTTAATGGATGCTTGCAAAGATGTGAAGAAGTGGAACTTCTGTACCCTGTTTTGTTCCCTGTAGTAATGTAAAATGGTGTAGACATTATGGAAAACAGAATGGAAGTCCCCCCAAAATTATTAAGAGAACTATCATAAGATCCAGCAATCACTGATTTAGGTTTATATACAAAGGAGATAAAACAAGCATGTCTAAGAGATATCTAAAAGCTCATGTCCATTGCAGCATTACACACAATACACAACATAGGAAAACTACGTAGTATCCATGGGAAGATGAATTAATAAAGAAAATCTGGTGTATACATACAGTGAAAGGTCATTCAGTCTTTGAAATAGAAGGAAATCCTGCCATTTGCAGCAACACGAAAGAACTAAGACGACATTTGTAAGAGCGAATTAAGCCAGTTACAGAAGGTCAAAAACTGAAAGAAAACTCCGAGAAGCTGAGAGTAGAAGGGAGGTTCCAAGAGCTGGCAAGAGGTTGACATGGGAAGTATCTGTTCAAGGTTAGAATGTGTTATTTGCAAAATGGAAAAGTTCTAGACACATGCTGTACAACAAGGTGCATGTAGTCAACAAGACTGACTGGACATTTCAAAACGTGTTAAGACGTTGGATTTCATTGTATATGTACTTTTACAACAATAAAATATACATATGTAAAATAAATACAAAGTGGAAAAAGGGGAAAAAAGAAGAAAAATAAGGAAAGGGAGCCAACAGAGGGAAAGAAGAAAGCAGGAGGGGTCTCGAATGTACACAGGTATCAGGAGATAATGGGAGAGAAGCTCCTCTCCCCAGGCTTTAAAGAAGACATCTCTCCAGAGTTCACTCAAGCAAGAGGGGGATGTCCTTTCTCTTCCCCATTCAACCAGAAGCACCAATAGCATCCTAAGTGTGGCCCAGGCTGTGCTCAGGTGTACACTTTTCCATGATCTCTAAACAAACCACCCCTGACTCCCCATGGCTCAGGTGCCCTTCCTGTATCTCCTTCCACTTCTCTAAAGCATTTCCGTCTTCAAGTCCAGCCCGAGGCTCCAATCCTGTCCTCACACGTGGTTCCACAGGGTGGGTCTCTGAGTTCTTAAGAGCCTCACTGTGAGTAGCAGGCACTGAATCGCACACCAGGGTTCCCCTCAGAACTATCAGCAAACTACGACCTAGGGATTCAGGATTTCTAGAACAACTTTACTCATAGACAGTCTCTTGGGTAAACAAGTGACATTTTACAATGAAGCATTTTCAGTTTTTACTGTGGTGGGGAAAATATTGACACATATATGGCAATCATATTCTATTAAAGTATGTATTTCTCAAAGGACTATCGAAAAAAAAATTTTAAGTATAACTTTCCATGTTTTAATTGACTTTACTCCCAGATTTGTTTGCTTGCAAAAGCCTTCAGAAAATACGAAGAACCTACTTCATCTGGCAGTTTGCACAGCAACATGAGTGGAGATGCTCTTGTCACACTGCTTGGTTTCTCTGTCCCACCTTGCAAAGCACAACCTCCTGTCCGCCCTCCTGGGAAGGGAGCCAGTACCTAACCAAAGCTCACACCCTGGGGTAGATTTCTTGGTTCTGTCTGCACTGTATGCAGTGTTCCTTGCCCAGCACACAGAAACAGGGCCGGCACAAGTGATGGAAGACAGACTTTCCACAGGAGAAGGACATTTCGTTTCCTTAGCACAGAATCCGATAGTGATTATTAGCCTCAAAGGAGAAAGGTGGAGTGAATTTCCTCCATCTACTCCTGAAGGCCCCTTCTAACATGGACTCCTCCAGAACTGGGTGTGGCATGTGGGTACAAGCATGGGCTCCCTGCAAAAGGAAGGAGGCATGCCTAGCACTAGGTGCTTCAGGTAAGGGGGGAGGACTCATCGCAAGGCTCTAATAGGAAACAGTTAGAATGAGGGAAGTGGCAGAGAGATGTATCATAACCATTCAGAATGCTATGAGACCTACTAAGAGATGAGATTTCTTATTAAATGAAGTTGTAATTGACCCAGTAGTAGGGATGCTGAAACCCAGCTTTGTTCATTAAGAATCCAGCTATGGAGCAACTAAGTCCGTGCACCACAACTACTAAGCCTGTGCTCTAGAGCCCGCAAGTCACAACTACTGAGCCCACGTGCCACAACTATTGAAGCCCATGCACCTAGAGCCCATGCTCTGGAACAACAGAAGCCACCGAAATGAGAAGCCCGCGCACTGCAACGAAGACCCAACACAGCCAAAAAATAATAATAATCATCATCATCCAGTAAACATTTGCCTGGGTGGTGATAGGATTTGTTTTCCAGGTTAAATGAGGCTCACTTGGTATAAAATCAATGCACACACTGAAAGTGTACAGTTTATTTACTTTTATATCCATACCCATTCATGATGCAGTGGTGATGGGAATATTTTCTAGAAAGTTGGCACCAGTAACAGTGATGTTTAGGGGAACATAAATCAAGGGAAACACAACACAAAAAGTTCACATACACACACAGAATCATCCCACTCATTTCACATACAGACACACCCAGTCTCATGCACACAAACCTACACCACCTAACCATAATACAGCTTCTTCCTGGGACTATAGTAATTGGTTCCATTACTTGTAAATCACTTTCTATCACCAGGACCCCTACTCTCATTCCCAGCACAAATTTGGAATCAGTTTGCCCTCTACACTAAAACCAGCAAGAATGTCCCACTTTCTCATCTTCAAAGTTCTTCCTTCTGAAGTGACTGATTCCAGAATACATACCGTTTTCACGTTCTGTGAAGGCCACCTGCAATTATAGAAGAGACAACACTATGAGGATAAGATCACAGTGATGCTCAGGTCTTTTGTTCATTTGCTGACAGTAGAAAACCTGATAAGAAACAGTGGTCCAGGGAACCCAGCAAGGGTTATCAGCAAACCTACTCAGGCTGAAAGGCAAGAACTTTGCTGGGAGGATGGAACTTCCAAGTCCATTTAGGCTGGAAATTACAGAATTCTTTGTCTAGAGGAAAAATCGCTGCAGGAGAGAGAGCTCCGTACTCTACAGGCTGTAATGGATGCTGTCAATTGTAATGTCCTGTGGAATCAGGCACCATGAGTTGGTAATAGACTCTCACTCCACATTCTCCCAACCAAGGGAATTCTATGTATCTGGAAGGAATACCCTCAAATATTCATAACTCAATTCTATTCAAAGAGAAATAAAGCAATATTTCTATCTCAGACCAGAAAAAATCCAGCTTACCTTGGGGATACAGGGAGGCATTTCTTCCGTCCTATCATGGTGCATGTCATCTGCCACATCCTCAGGAACAGCTGGAGGGACACAGAGTAACTGTCAGGACACTGGTGATGCGGCTCAGGAATTACTCAAGGGCTTTCTTCTCAATGAGGACATGGGGTGGTGTGTATGGATGTGGGAGGTTAGTAAGTGTGGGCTGAGCTGGTGTTGGGCCATCCTCTTTGGCGGATGAAGGAAGGCAAAGGACAAGAGGAAGGAAATGAAAACAGAGCTTTGGCTTTCTAGCTAAGGGGAGCCTAATCAGAAGGAAAGGGTCGATCTAAAAAATGGTAAACACTAAAATGCATGCTCTGTTTCAATGACAGAGACCCATGACCCATCCTGCCTCTTTTGAGCTTCTGCTAAATTGCCACTGTCTCTTGATTTTTCCCAGATCACTCTTTCCCCAGCATCCACAATGCCAGCTACTGCATGTGTCATGTCTTCTATTGTATAATATTTTTTACTTGATTAACAGCAACCTCTATTAAAGGACTGAATTCCATCCTAGACAAAATATGCTATATTTATTCACTAATCACTTGTCTTAAAGAAAATCAAATACACAAGATTTGACAAAACTGAAATCCTACCATTTAGATACAGCCACTATCAATCGTATCATATTTTACTCCCAGTCTTTGTTTTCTATACAATATACATATGCCCAGTGAGTCAGGGGCTGTCCATACTCTAGGGAGCTGTTCCATAAGTGGGGCACTTCGTTATGAAGAGGGAGCCCGGACTGAGCACAGCCTGTCTCTAACCCAGCTGTGCAGGAGAAGTGTACAGCCTAACAGTCAGGTTCCACTTTGAGTCTTTGGGTGTGGACTACAGGAATTGACCAATTCTAAGGCTTATGGTAATGTTATCCAATACAATAAAATAGCTCCCTGATTCTTATCTGCTTTTGGCCTTTTTAAGCAATGACACCAGCAGTGACAGATATGACCTGTACTGTATACATGGGGTCTCACACCTCTCAGAATCTGTGAGCTGACCAGGAGAATGCAGGTCTTGTGGTGAATTTCACATTAATGACTGTGCCAGAGTCACCTGATTAGTCCACCCATAGCTGCCCTGGATTCTGTGGCCACTAAGGCCACCTGAAGGGCAAGGTCTGGACCTTTGGAGATGCTAGGACTTCCAGCCAAGGATACGGATGCAGGGACTCCCTTGCTCCATGACTGAGGATCCCTTGGCTGAGTGGTAAGTGCAGGTCAGGGATCCAGAGCACCCACATTGGGACCCACCCCTGGGTTCTCAGTTTGGCTTTTCCACTTAGGAGGTCAAGAGCTGAGAACATTTATCTCTGCACCATCTCCTTCTGAGGAAAAGGAATATTAACCAAATCTGGGCAACAGCTGTGTTGAGGGAAGAACAAGGTAGTGTACAATCAGTGTGCAGTGGTGACGAGCTTTGTTGAGAGGTGAATTGTGCTGTGTAAGATGGAAATATCTCCTGAGGAAACACACACATGCTCACGCACGCAGGTTCACAATCACACCACATAGGCTCACACATGGTCCCCACCCCAACCCTGATACACACAAACCCACATCATCTAAATGATGCAGTTACTTCCAGGACCATACATCTTGGGCATGGCTCTTTACTGGGAAATCAGTCTCTAGCTCTACACCCCCAGCCCTCATCCCTGTAGGGACCCTGAAACAGGGTGTCTCTCCAAGCAAAGCCAGCAAGAGAGTCCCACCGTCTTCATCATCTAGATTGTTCCTCAGCACAGGGGTGACCTCTGAATACATACCGCTTTTGTTTGCTGTCCAATCCACCTGTGATTAGAGAATAGAAAACAGTGTAAGGATCTCAGCATCCTGTGCTCTGTGGACACAGGTATTTCATCTCTTTTTTTGTCCTCAGAAAAGCAAATGGGGAACTGTTGTTCAGTCAATGGCCCCAAAAGAAACCAGAGAAGACAGCTGTGGGAAAGGCTCGATCTTTGCCTGGAAGATCTCTCAGGTCCACTTTGAGGAGCAAATACAAAAGTCTATTTCAAGGAGGGAAATTTTCTGCTGAGGAAAGTGTGTCTGACTCTACAGTTTCTAACTGATGTTGCCATTTTTTAAATGGCCTTTTGAATGAGTTATCTGTTGGGAAAGAGCTTCAAATCAGCATGCATCCAACCAAGCAAAATTGTATACATCAGCTGTCTTGAACACTGTAGATCTTCAGATCTGAAATCAATTGGAAAAGAAAGAAATGAAGCAAACTTTTAATCTCTGATAAATAAGGGGAGCTTACCCTGGAGGAAGAAGGAGCCTCTTCAACTGCCCTCACATAGGGCAGTTTCTCCAACAGGTCCTCAGGGGGCTCTAGGAGGACACAGAGTAAGTGTCAGGACACTGGTGATGCTGCTCAGGAATTACTCAGAGAGCCTCGTTAATGTGGACACAGGGTGGGAGTGTATGGATGCAGGTGGTTACTGAGTGTGGACTGAGGTGCTGTTGGACAAACCTCCCTGGTGGGTGGAGGAAGGCAAAGGGGAGGAACATTTCAGAAATGAGGAAGAGAACCTTTAGCTTTCTAGCTGTAGGGAACCTAATCAATTTGAAAGTGTCAGTCTGAAAAAGCTTGAACACTGACATTGCACTATGTTTCAGTATAGAGTCCCACGGCCCCTCTGCCCATTTGAAAGTCCCTCCAAATCCCCCTTCTTCTTGAAATGTTACAAGACTCTTTCAGCTTCCTTCTAATCAAATATGTTGCTCCTTCATTCATCGTCCATTCTGTTGGATTGTTGACTTATTTTATTGTGATGAAATATACATATTTATGCTTTTCCTAATTTTGAAGTATACAGTTCACTAGCATTTCTAACTTTCACAATGCTGTGTACCCATCAACACAATCTACATCTTAATCTTTTGCATCATTTCAACGTAACCTCTGTACCCACTAAATCATAATCCACCTTACTCCTGCCTACTGACCTTGGTTATTTCTGCTTCCGGTGTCTGTGAGTTTGCCTACACTAGGTACCTTATACAAGTGGAATCATATAATATTTGTCTTTCTGCGCCTGCCTTATTTCACTAACAATAATATATTTTTTATATTATTTGGATCATTCATTTTGTAGCATAAGTCAATCTTTAATTCCTTTTTATGGTTGAAAATTATTCCATTCTATGTATATATCACATTTTATTTATCCATTCATCACCTCATGGACTTTGGATTGTTTCTATCTTTTGGCTACTAAGAATAATGCTACTATGAACATTAGTGTACACATTTCTGTATGGCACCACAATGGTGACAAATAATATTGTACATATTTCAAATATCATTGAATATAACAACAGAAAGTGTGACTCTTAGCTGAACTATAGACTTTTAATTAGTAAAAATATACTTACATTGTTTCACTAACTGTAACAAATATACTCCACCTATGTTATATATTATTAATAACTGAAACTGGAGCGATAGGATACAGGAATTTTCTGTATTGCATGTACAACATTTATGTCAATATAATCCTGTTCTAAATAATGTCTAATAATTTAAAGAAATTTCGAAACACAGTTTCAGAGAGGGATGTGTTGTTGCTAAGTTCAAAAATCAGCTAATGTCTAAACCGTAACTAGAGACCATCTTCACTCTTAAACATGAACCAAATTTTGAATTTTAAATGCATGTTTACTTCCATGGTTAAAACAGTACCATCTGGCTTAGTAAGTTTCAATTTGAACACATGGAATAAAAAAAGAATACTGCTTAATATTTCATAGCTTTTTCTTCAATATGAGGCACTGAATCAACTAGAATAATTGTTCTTGAGTGAACCTAATGAGACATTTTCCACAGTACCTTCAGCTGGGTCATTTATAGGGTTCACCCTAAAATGTGGCCGGATGTGGATCTTTTTCAGCCAGCCTGGGATTGATATTCTTGACCTCTGATGAGTGTTTCTTCTTCTCGCATTCTGGAAGCAGCATCCTGGGAAATGCATTACAATAGAGACAACTATTGACATCTTGCTGGCAGAAGACCATGGGGAAATTAGCAATAATTTATTCACAGTTCAATCCTTTGGTCCCTTTCCTCACCAGCGGCCCAGCAGAGCCTCCTGAATCAAAGTTGGACTTAGGAAGATCTTGCAGTTTGCTATGCAGGGAAAACACCCAACAGACAGGTTTTGTGGGCAAATATCTTTATTTAACTGAGAATGTTTAGAAACTCAGCAAGCCATTGGGACCATGACTGATGGACTGGATTCAAATCCCGTTTAGAAGAAGCATGTACTTGGGAAAGATATGTAGATCCCTCTTTGCCTCAGTTCCCTGTTCTGAGATGTAGGAATGTTAATATGGCCTACTTTTAGCATTATGTCATGTGGCCAAAAATGATTGAATGCAGGTAAAATGTTTGAAAAGTAAAGGACCAGTGCTTCACAAATGCTCTGTAAGTGTTCAATCCTGAATGATGGCAAGAAGAAGCTGGATATTTCGTAGCTGTTGAAAGGAGAGAAGGGATTTGACGGCTCCAAGTAAAGGGGGTTTCAAGCTTACTCTTCAGCTTTTTCATGGGAACAATGCTTTACAGCTCATGGAGAATATCCATTATCATGTCTGACACCCAGCCCTGTTGGGGGTGAAGCGGAGGGCAAAGTGGGGGCTGTAACCCATATGTTATGGTGGAGGGTGTGGAAATTTAGAGAGATAAGTGACTGTCCAAGAGTCACAACCATGATGAATGATGGATCACGGACAGGACAGACAGAGCCAGTGCCTACCCTGAGCTCAATCCCTGGGGTAGATCTCTTGGTTCTGTCTTCACTGTATGCAGTGATTCTTGCCCAGCACACAGAAACAGGGCCGGCACAAGTGATGGAAGACAGACTTTCCACAGGAGAAGGACATTTCGTTTCCTTAGCACAGAATCCGATAGTGAATATTAGCCTCAAAGGAGAAAGGTGGAGTGAATTTCCTCCATCTACTCCTGGAGGCTCCTTCTTTCTCGGACTCCTCCAGAACTGGGTGTGGCATGTGGGTACAAGCATGGGCTCCCTGCAAAAGGAAGGAGGCCTGCCTAGCACTAGGTGCTTCAGGTAAGGGGGGAGGACTCATCCCGAGGCTCTAATAGGAAACAGTTAGAATGAGGGAAGTGGCAGAGAGATGTATCATAACCATTCAGAATGCTATGAGACCTACTAAGAGATGAGATTTCTTATTAAATGAAGTTGTAATTGACCCAGTAGTAGGGATTCTGAAACCCAGTTTTATTCATTAAGAATCCAGCCATGGGACCCGGAGGAAGATGGCGGAAGAGTAAGACGCGGAGATCACCTTCCTCCCCACAGATACATCAGAAATTCATCTACACGTGGAACAACTCCTACAGAACACCTACTGAATGCTGACAGAAGACCTCAGATCCCCCAAAAGGCGAGAAACTCCCCACATAACTGGGTAGGGCAAAATAAAATAGAATAAACAGAGACAAAACGATAGGGACGGGACCTGCACCAGTGGGAGGGAGCCGTGAAGGAGGAAAGGTTTCCAAACACTACAAGCCCCTTCGCGGGCGGAGACTGCAGGTGGCGGAGGGGGAAAGCTTCGGAGTAGCAGAGGAGAGCACAGCAACAGGGGTGTGGAGGGCAAAGTGGAGAGATTCCGGGACATTGGATCGGTGCCCTCAGGCACACACCAGCCCGAGAGGCTTGTCTGCTCAGCCGCTGGGGCGGGTGGGGCTGGGAGCTGAGGCACGGGTATTGGCTTTCAGTCGGAGCGCAGGGAGAGGACTGGGGCTGGCGGCAGGAAGAGAGCCTGAAGGGGTTAGTGCACCACGGCTAGCCCGGAGAGAGTCCGGGGAAAAAGTCTGGAGCTGCCGAAGAGGCAAGAGACTTTTTCTTCCCTTTTGTTTCCTGGTGCATGATGAGAGGGCATTAAGAGGGCTGCTTGGGGAAGCGCCGGAGACGGGCGCGAGCCGCGGCTAAAGGCGCGGACCCCGGAGACGGGCGTGGGATGCTGGGGCTGCTGCTGCCACCGCCGCAGGGCCTGTGTGCGAGCGCGGGTCACTGTCCGCCCCGCCTTCCGGGGGGCCTGTGCACCCCACCACTGCCGGGGTCCCGGGACCCGGGGACGGTTTTCCCGGGAAAGCGCACGGAGCGCCTCGGGCTGCTGCAACGTCACGCCGGCCTCTGCCGCTGCAGGCCCGCCCCACACTGCGCGCCCCTCCCTCCCCTCTGCCTGAGTGAGCCAGAGCCCCCGAATCAGCGGCTCCTTTAAACCCGTCCCGTCTGAGCGAAGAACGGACGCCCTCCGGCGACACTATGCACAGAGGCGGGGCCAGGTCCAAGGCTGAGACCCGGGAGCTGTGAGAGCAGAGAAGAGACAGGGAAATCACTCTGTGCAGCCTCGGAGGCAGCGGATTAAAGCTCCACGGTCCACTTGATGTGCCCTGCGTCTGTGGAGTGCATGAATAGACAGCGAATCATCCCAAATTGAGGAAGTGGACTTTGAGGACAAGATTTAAGACTTTGCCCCCTTTTCCTCTTTTTACAACGAATTATCCCAAATTAAGGAGGTGGACTTAGAGAGCAAGGTTTCAGACTTCTCGCCCTTTTCCTCTTTTTACAACGAATTATCCCAAATTGAGGAGGTGGACTTGGAGAGCAAGATTTTTGATTTTTCCCCCTGCTCTCTTTTTGTGAATGTGTATGTGTATTCTTCTGTGTGAGATTCTCTCTGTATAGCTTTGCTTCCACCATATGTCCCAGGGTTCTCTCTGTCCGTTTTTATTTCAATAATTATTTTTTAATTTTAATAACGCTACTATATTTCATATTTTAAATAATTTTACTTTACCTGCTCTTTATTTTTTTCCTACCTTCCCTTCCTCCCTCCCTCCCTCCGCCCCTCCTTTCCTTCTCTTTCTTTCCTTCCTCCCTCCCTCCCTCCCTTCTTCCTTTCACTCTTTCTTTTTCTTTCCTTCCTCCCTCCCTCCCTCCCTCCTGTCTTTCTATTCTTCCTCCCTCCCTCCCACCCTTCTTCCTTTCACTTTGTTTTCTTTCCTTCCTCCCTCCCTCATTCCTGTCTTTCTTTCTTTCTTTCCTTCCTTCCTCCCTCCCTCCCTCCCTTCTTCCTTTCACTCTTTCTTTTTCTTTCCTTCCTCCCTCCCTCACTCCTGTCTTTCTTTCTTTCCTTCCTCCCACCCTCCTTTCTTCCATTCACTCTTCCTTTTTCTTTCATTCTTCCCTCCCTCCTTTCTTTCTTTCTTTCCATCCTTCCTCCCTCCCTCCTTTCTTTCTTTCTTTCTCTTTCTTTCTTTCTTTCTTTCTTTCTTTCTTTCTTTCTTTCTTTCTTTCTTTCTTCCTTCCTTCCTGCCTTTCTTTCCTTCCTCCTTTCTTTCTCTCTCTCTTTCTTTCTTCTACTAATTCTTTCTTTCTACTTTTTTTCCCTTTTATTCTGAGCCGGGTAGATGAAAGGCTCTTGGTGCTGCAGCCAGGAGTCAGTGCTGTGCCTCTGAAGTGGGAGAGCCAACTTCAGGACACGGGTCCACAAGAGACCTCCCAGCTCCACATAATATCAAGCAGCGAAAATCTCCCAGAGATCTCCACCTCAACACCAGCACCCAGCTTCAGTCAACGACCAGCAAACTACAGTGCTGGTCACCCTATGCCAAGCAACTAGCAAGGCAGGAACACAACCCCACGCATTAACAGAGAGGCTGCCTAAAAACATAATAAGGTCACAGGCAACGCAAAACACACCACCAGACGTGGACCTGTCCACAAGAAAGACAAGATCGAGCCTTAACCACCAGAACACAGGCACTAGTCCCCCCCACCAGGAAGCCTACACAACCTACTGAAACAACCTTAGCCACTGGGGACAGACACCAAAAACAACGGGAACTACGAATCTGCAGCCTGCAAAAAGGAGACCCCAAACACAGTAAGATAAGCAGAATGAGAAGACAGAAAAACACACAGCAGGTGAAGGAGCAAGATAAAAACCTACCAGACCTAACAAATGAAGAGGTAATAGGTAGTCTACCTGAAAAAGAATTCAGAATAATGATAGTAAAGATGATCCAAGATTCTATTTCCAAGATCCAAAATCTTGGAACTAGAATAGACAAAATGCAGGAAACAGTTAACAAGGACCTAGAAGAACTAAAGATGAATCAAGCATCGATTAACAACACAATAAATGAAATGAAAAATACTCTAGATGGGATCAATAGCAGAATAACTGAGGCAGAAGAACGGATAAGTGAGGTGGAAGATAAAATAGTGGAAATAACTGATGCAGAGCATAATAAAGAAAAAAGAATGAAAAGAACAGAGGACAGTCTCAGAGACCTCTGGGACAACATTAAACGCACCAACATTCGAATTATAGGGGTTCCAGAAGAAGAAGAGAAAAAGAAAGGGACTGAGAAAAGATTTGAAGAGATTATAGTTGAAAACTTCCCTAATATGGGAAAGGAAATAGTGAATCAAGTCCAGGAGGCACAGAGAGTCCCATACAGAATAAATCCAAGGAGAAATACATCAAGACACATATTAATCAAACTGTCAAAAATTAAACACAAAGAAATCATATTAAAAGCAGCAAGGGAAAAGCAACAAATAACACACAAGGGAATCCCCATCAGGTTAACAGCTGATCTCTCAGCAGAAACTCTACAAGCCAGAAGGGAGTGGCAGGACATAATTAAAGTGATGAAGGAGAGAAACCTGCAACCAAGATTACTCTACCCAGCAAGGATCTCATTCAGATTTGATGGAGAAATTAAAACCTTTACAGACAAGCAAAAGCTGAGAGAGTTCAGCACCACCAAACCAGCTTTACAACAAATGCTAAAGGAACTTCTCTAGGCAAGAAACACAACAGAAGGAATATACCTACAATAAGGAACCCAAAGCAATTAAGGAAATGGGAATAGGAACATACATATCAACAATTACCTTAAATGTAAATGGACTAAATGCTCCCACCAAAAGACACAGATTGGCTGAATGGATACAAAAACAAGACCCATATATATGCTGTCTACAAGAGACCCACTTCAGACCTAGAGACACATACAGACTGAAAGTGAGGGGATGGAAAAAGATATTCCATGCAAATGGAAATCAAAAGAAAACTGGAGTAGCAATTCTTATATCAGACAAAATAGACTTTAAAATAAAGACTATTAGAAGAGACAAAGAAGGACACTACATAACGATAAAGGGATCGATCCAAGAAGAAGATATAACAATTGTAAATATTTATGCACCCAACATAGGAGCACCTCAATACATAAGGCAAATACTAACAGCCATAAAAGGGGAAATTGACAGTAACACAATCATAGTAGGGGACTTTAACACCCCACTTTCACCAATGGACAGATCATCCAAAATGAAAATAAATAAGGAAACACAAGCTTGAAATGATACATTAAACAAGATGGACTTAACTGAGATTTATAGGACATTCCATCCAAAAACAACACAATACACATTTTTCTCAAGTGCTCATGGAACATTCTCCAGGATAGATCATATCTTGTGTCACAAATCAAGCCTTGGTAAATTTAAGAAAATTGAAATTGTATCAAGTATCTTTTCCGAACACAATGCTATGAGACTAGACATCAATTACAGGAAAACATGTGTAAAAAATACAAACACACGGAGGCTAAACAATACACTACTCAATAACGAAGTGATAACTGAAGAAATCAAAGAGGAAATAAAAAACTACCTAGAAACAAATGACAACGGAGACACGACGACCCAAAACCTATGGGACGCAGCAAAAGCAGTTCTAAGGGGGAAGTTTATAGCAATACAATCCCACCTTAAGAAACAGGAAACATCTCGAGTAAACAACCTGACCCTGCACCTAAAGCAATTAGAGAAAGAAGAACAAAAGACCCCCAAAGTTAGCAGAAGGAAAGAAATCATAAAGATCAGATCAGAAATAAATGAAAAAGAAATGAAGGAAACGATAGCAAAGATCAATAAAACTAAAAGCTGGTTCTTTGAGAAGATAAACAAAATTGATAAACCATTAGCCAGACTCATCAAGAAAAAAAGGGAGAAGACTCAAATCAATAGAATTAGAAATGAAAAAGGAGAAGTAACAACTGACACTGCAGAAATACAAAAGATCATGAGAGATTACTACAAGCAACTCTATGCCAATAAAATGGACAACCTGGAAGAAATGGACAAATTCTTAGAAATGCACAACCTGCCAAGACTGAATCAGGAAGAAATAGAAAATATGAACAGACCAATCACAAGCACTGAAATTGAAACTGTGATAAAAAATCTTCCAACAAACAAAAGCCCAGGACCAGATGGCTTCACAGGCGAATTCTATCAAGCATTTAGAGAAGAGCTAACACCTATCCTTCTGAAACTCTTCCAAAATATAGCAGAGGGAGGATCACTCCCAAACTCATTCTACGAGGCCACCATCACCTTGATAGAAAACCAGACAAGGATGTCACAAAGAAAGAAAACTACAGGCCAATATCACTGATGAACATAGATGCAAAAATCCTCAATAAAATACTAGCAAACAGAATCCAACAGCACATTAAAAGGATCATACACCATGATCAAGTGGGGTTTATTCCAGGAATGCAAGGATTCTTCAATATACGCAAACCAATCAATGTGATACACCATATTAACAAATTGAAGGAGAAAAACCATATGATCATCTCAATAGATGCAGAGAAAGCTTTCAACAAAATTCAACACCCATTTATGATAAAAACCCTGCAGAAAGTAGGCATAGAGGGAACTTTCCTCAACATAATAAAGGCCATATATGACAAACCCACAGCCAACATTGTCCTCAATGGTGAAAAACTGAAACCATTTCCACTAAGATCAGGAACAAGACAAGGCTGCCCACTCTCACCACTCTTATTCAACCTAGTTTTGGAAGTTTCAGCCACAGCAATCAGAGAAGAAAAGGAAATAAAAGGAATCCAAATTGGAAAAGAAGAAGTAAAGCTGTCACTATTTGCAGATGACATGATACTGTACATAGAGAATCCTAAAGATGCTACCAGAAAACTACTAGAGCTAATCAATGAATTTTGAAAAGTAGAGGATACAAAATTAATGCACAGAAATGTCTGGCATTCCTGTACAGTAATGATGAAAAATCTGAAAATGAAATCAGGAAAACACTCCCATTTACCATTGCAACAAAAAGAATAAAATATCTAGGAATAAACCTACCTAAGGAGACAAAAGACCTGTATGCAGAAAATTATAAGACACTGATGAAAGAAATTAAAGATGATACAAATAGATGGAGAGATATACCATGCTCCTGGATTGGAAGAATCAATATTGTGAAAATGATTCTACTACCCAAAGCAATCTACCGATTCAATGCAATCCCTATCAAACTCCCACTGGCATTTTTCACAGAACTAGAACAAAAAATTTCACAATTTGTTTGGAAAAACAAAAGACCACGAATAGCCAAAGCAATCTTGAGAACGAAAAACGGAGCTGGAGGAATCAGGCTCCCTGACTTCAGACTATACTACAAAGCTACAGTAATCAAGACAGTGTGGTACTGGCACAAAAACAGAAAGATAGATCAATGGAACAGGATAGAAAGCGCAGAGATAAACCCATGCACATATGGTCAACTTATCTTTGATAAAGGAGTCAGGAATGTACAGTGAAGAAAGGACAGCCTCTTCAATAAGTGGTGCTGGGAAAACTGGACAGGGACATGTAAAAGTATGAGATTAGATCATTCCCTAACACCATACACAAAAATAAGCTCAAAATGGATTAAAGACCTAAATGTAAGGCCAGAAACTATCAAACTCTTAGAGGAAAACATAGGCAGAACACTCTACGACATCAATCACAGCAAGATCCTGTTGGACCCACCTCCTAGAGAAATGGAAATAAAAACAAAGATAAACAAATGGGACCTAATGAAACTTCAAAGCTTTTGCACAGCAAAGGAAACCATAAACAAGACCAAAAGACAACCCTCAGAATGGGAGAAGATATTTGCAAATGAAGCAACTGACAAAGGATTAATCTCCAAAATTTATAAACAGCTCATGCAGCTCAATAGCAAAAAAACAAACAACCCAATCCAAAAATGGGCAGAAGACTTAAATAGGCATTTCTCCAAAGAAGATATACAGACTGCCAACAAACACATGAAAGAATGCTCAACATCATTAATCATTAGAGAAATGCAAATCAAAACTACAAAGAGATATCATCTCACACCAGTCAGAATGGCCATCATCAAGAAATCTAGAAACAATAAATGCTGGAAAGGGTGTGGAGAAAAGGGAACAATCTTGCACTGCTGGTGGGAATGTGAATTGGTACAGCCACTATGGAGAACAGTATGGAGGTTCCTTAAAAAACTAGAAATAGAACTACAATATGACCCAGCAATCCCACTACTAGGCATATACTCTGAGAAAACCATAATTCAAAAAGAGACACATACCAAAATGTTCATTGCAGCTGTATTCACAATAGCCCGGAGCTGGAAACAACCTAAGTGTCCATTATCGGATGAATGGATAAAGAAGATGTGGCACATATATACAATGGAATATTACTCAGCCATAAAAAGAAACGAAACTGAGCTATTTGTAATGAGGTGGATAGACCTAGAGACTGTCATACAGAATGAAGTAACTCAGAAAGAAAAAGACAAATACTGTATGCTAACACATATATATGGAATTAAAAAAAATGTAATGAATAACCTAGGGGGAAAACGGGAACAAAGACAGAGACCTACTTCAGAATGGACTTGAGGATATGGGGAGGAGGAAGGGTAAGCTGTGACAAAGTGAAAGAGAAGCATGGACATATATACACTACCAAATGTAAGGTAGATAGATAGTGGGAACCAGCCGGAGAGCACAGGGACATCAGCTCGGTGCTTTGTGACCGCCTGAGGGGAGGGATGGGGAGGGTGGGAGGGAGGGAGATGCATGAGGGAAGGGATGTGGGAACAGATGTAAATGTATAACTGATTCACTTTGTTATAAAGCAGAAACTAATAAAAAAAATTATCTTTGAGCCGAAAAGGAAAAAAAAGAAGTAATCAATAAAAATTATTAATATACTCTCACAAATAAAAAAAAAAAGAATCCAGCCATAGAGCAACTAAGCCCGTGCACCACAACTACTAAGACTGGGCTCTAGAGCCCGCAAGTCACAACTACTGAGCCCACGTGCCAAAACTATTGAAGCCCATGCACCTAGAGCCCGTGCTCTGGAACAACACAAGCCACCGAAATGTGAAGCCCGTGCACAGCAACGAACACCCAACACAGCCAAAAAAAAAAAAAAAAAAAAGAATCCAGTAAACATTTGCCTGGGTGGTGATAGGATATGTTTTCCAGGTTATATGAGGCTCACTTGGTATAAAATCAATGCACACACCGAAAGTGTACAGTTTATTTACTTTTATATCCATACCCATTCATGATGCAGTGGTGATGGGAATATTTTCTAGAAAGTTGGCACCAGTAACAATGATGTTTAGGGGAACATAAATCAAGGGAAACACAACACAAAAAGTTCACATACACACACAGAATCATACCACTCATTTCACATACAGACACACCCAGTCTCATGCATACAAACATACACCACCTAACCGTAATACAGCTTCTTCCTGGGACTATAGCAATTGGTCACATTACTTGTAAATCACTTTCTATCACCAGGACCCCTACTCTCATTCCCAGCGCAAATTTGGAATCAGTCTGCCCTCTACACTAAAACCAGCAAGAATGTCCCACTTTCTCATCTTCAAAGTTCTTCCTCCCCAAGTGACTGATTCCAGAATGCATACCGTTTTCACGTTCTGTGAAGGCCACCTGCAATTACAGAAGAGAAAACACTATGAGGATAAGATCACAGTAATGCTCAGGTCTTTTGTTCATTTGCTGACAGCAGAAAACCTCATAAGAAACAGTGGTCCAGGGAACCCAGCAAGGGTTATCAGAGCAAACCTACTCAGGCTGAAAGGCAAGAACTTTGCTGGGAGGATGGAACTTCCAAGTCCATTTAGGTTGGAAATTACAGAGTTCTTTTCCTACAGGAAAAATCGCTGCAGAAGAGAGAGCTCTGTACTCTACAGGCTGTAATGGATGCTGTCAATTTTAATGTCCTGTGGAATCAGGCACCATGAGTTGGTAATAGACTCTCACTCCACAATCTCCCAACCAAGCGAGTTGTATATATCTGGAAGGAATACCCTCAAATATTCATAACTTAATTCTATTGAAAGAGAAATAAAGCAATATTTCTATCTCAGACCAGAAAAAATCCAGCTTACCTTGGGGATCCACGGAGGCTTTTCTTCTGTCCTATCACGGTGCAGGTCATGAGCCACATCCTCAGGGAGAGCTGGAGGGACACAGAGTAACAATTAGGACACTGGTAAAGCTGCTCAGGAAATACTCAGGGGCTTTCTTCTCGATGAGGACATGGGGTGGTGTGTATGGATGTGGGAGGTTAGTAAGTGTGGGCTGAGCTGGTGTTGGGCCATCCTCTTTGGGGGATGAAGGAAGGCAAAGGACAAGAGGAAGGAAATGAAAACAGAGCTTTGGCTTTCTAGCTAAGGGGAGCCTCATCAGAAGGGAAGGGTCGATCTAAAAAATGGTAAACACTAAAATGCATGCTCTGTTTCAATGACACAGACCCATGACCCATCCTGCCTCTTTTGAGTTTCTGCTAAATTGCCACTGTCTCTTGATTTTTTCCAGATCACTCTTTCCCCAGCATCCACAATGCCAACTACTGCATTTATCATGTCTTCTGTTGTATGATATTTTATACCTGATTAACAGCAACCTCCATTAAAGGACTGAATTCAGTCCTAGACAAAATATGCTATATTTATTCACGAATCACTTGTCTTAAAGAAAATCAAATACACAAGATTTGACAAAACTGAAATCCTACCATTTAGATACCACCACTATCAATCGTATCATATTTTACTCCCAGTCTTTGTTTTCTATAAAATATACGTATGCCCACTGTGACAGGGGTTGTCCATACTCTAGGGAGCTGTTCCATAAGTGGGACACTTCGTTATGAGGAGGGAGCCCAGACTGAGTACAGCCTGTCTCTAACCCAGCTGTGCAGGAGAAGTGTACAGCCTAACAGTCAGGTTCCACTTTGAGTCCTTGGGTGTGGGCTACAGGAATTGACCAATGCTAAGGCTTATGGTAATGTTATCCAATACAATAAAATAGCTCCCTGATTCTTATCTGCTTTTGGCCTTGTTTAAGCAATGACACCAGCACTGACAGATATGACCTGTACTGTATACATGGGGTCTCACACCTCTCAGAATCTGGGAGCTGACCAGGAGAATGCAGGTCCTGAGGTGAATTTCACATTAATGACTGTGCCAAAGTCAACTGATAAGTCCACCCATAGCTGCCCTGGATTCTGTGACCACTAAGGCCACCTGATGGGCAAGGTCTGGACCTTTGGAGATGCTAGGACTTCCAGCCAAGGATACGGATGCAGGGACTCCCTTGCTCCATGACTGAGGATCCCTTGGCTGAGTGGTAAGTGCAGGTCAGGGATCCAGAGCACCCACATTGGGACCCACCCCTGGGTTCTCAGTTTGGCTTTTCCACTTAGGAGATCAAGAGCTGAGAACATTTATCTCTGCACCATCTCCTTCTGAGGAAAAGGAATATTAACCAAATCTGGGCAACAGCTGTGTTGAGGGAAGAACAAGGTAGTGTACAGACAGTGTGCAGTGGTGATGAGGTTTGTTGCCAGGTGAATTGTGCTGTGTAAGAGGGAAATATCTCATGAGGAAACACACACATGATCACGCATGCAGGTTTACAATCACACCACATAGGCTCACACATGGACCCCACCCCAACCCTGATACACACAAACCCACATCATCTAAATGATGCAGTTACTTCCAGGACCATAGAACTTGGGCATGGCTCTTTACTGGGAAATCAGTATCTAGCTCTACACCCCCAGCCCTCATCCCTGTAGGGACCCTGAATCAGGGTGTCTCTCCAAGCAAAGCCAGCAAGAGAGTCCCACCTTCTTCATCATCTAGGTTGTTCCTCAGCACAGGGGTGATCTCTGAATACATACCGTTTTTGTTTGCTGTCCAATCCACCTGTGATTAGAGAAGAGAAAACAGTGTAAGGATCTCAGCATCCTGTGCTCTGTGGACACAGGTATTTCATCTCTTCTTTTGTCCTCAGAAAAGCAAATGGGAAACTGTTGTTGAGTCAATGGCCCCAAAAGAAACCAGAGAAGACAGCTGTGGTAAAGGCTCGATCTTTGCCTGGAAGACCTCTCAGGTCCACTTTGAGGAGCAAATACAAAAGTCTATTTCAAGGAGGGAAATTTTCTGCTGAGGAAAGTGTGTCTGACTCTACAGTTTCTAACTGATGTTGCCATTTTTTAAATGGCCTTTTGAATGAGTTATCTGTTGGGAAAGAGCTTCAATCAGCATGCATCCAACCAAGCAAAATTGTATACATCAGCTGTCTTGAACATTGTAGATCTTCAGATCTGAAATCAATTGGAAAAGAAAGAAATGAAGCAAACTTTTAATCTCTGATAAATAAGGGGAGCTTACCCTGGAGGTAGAAGCAGCCTCTTCAACTGCCCTCACATAGGGCAGTTCCTCCAAACGGTCCTCATGGGGCTCTAGGAGGACACAGAGTAAGTGTCAGGACACTGGTGATGCTGCTCAGGAATTACTCAGAGAGCCTCGTTAATGTGGACACAGGGTGGGAGTGTATGGATGCAGGTGGTTACTGAGTGTGGACTGAGGTGCTGTTGGACAAACCTCCCTGGTGGGTGGAGGAAGGCAAAGGGGAGGAACATTTCAGAAATGAGGAAGAGAACCTTTAGCTTTCTAGCTGTAGGGAACCTAATCAATTTGAAAGTGTCAGTCTGAAAAAGCTTGAACACTAACATTGCACTATGTTTCAGTATAGAGTCCCACGGCCCCTCTGCCCATTTGAAAGTCCCTCCAAATCCCCCTTCTTCTTGAAATGTTACAAGACTCTTTCAGCTTCCTTCTAATCAAATATGTTGCTCCTTCATTCATCATCCATTCTGTTGGATTGTTGACTTATTTTATTGTGATGAAATATACATATTTATATATGTATATTTACATAATTTTCATAATTTTGAAGTATACAGTTCACTAGCATTTCTTACTTTCACAATGCTGTGTACCCATCAACACAATCTACATCTTAATCTTTTTCATCATTTCAACGTAACCTCTGTACCCATTAAATCATAATCCACCTTACTCCTGCCTCCTGACCTTGGTCATTTCTACTTCCGGTGTCTGTGAGTTTGCCTACACTAGGTACCTCATACAAGTGGAATCATATAATATTTGTCTTTCTGCGCCTGCCTTATTTCACTAACAATAATATAATTTTTATATTATTTGGATCATTCATTTTGTAGAATAAGTCAAACTGTAATTCCTTTTTATGGTTGAAAATTATTCCATTCTGTGTAGATATCACATTTTATTTATCCATTCATCACCTCATGGACTTTGGATTGTTTCTATCTATTGGCTACTAAGAATAATGCTACTATGAACATTAGTGTACGCATTTCTCTATGGCACCATAATGGTGACAAATAATACTGTACATATTTCAAATATCATTGAATATAACAACACAAGGTGTGACCCTTAGGTGAACTATGGACTTTTAATTAGTAAAAATATACTTACATTGTTTCACTAATTGTAACAAATGTACTTCACCTATGCTATATATTATTAATAGCTGAAACTGGAGTGATAGGATACAGGAATTTTCTGTATGGATGTACAACTTTTATGTCAGTATAATCCTGTTCTAAATAATGTCTAATAATTTAAAGAAATCTCAAAACATGGTTTCAGGGAGGGATGTGTTGTTGCTAACGTTCAAAAATCAGCTAATGTCTAAACCATAACTAGAGACCATCTTCCCTCTTAAACATGAACCAAATTTTGAATTTTAAATGTATGTTTACTTCCATGGTTAAAACAGTACCAGCTGGCTTAGTAAGTTTCAATTTGAACACATGGAATAAAAGAAGAATACTGCTTAATATTTCATAGCTATTTCTTAAATATGAGGCACTGAATAAACTAGAATAATTACTCTTGAGAGAACCTAATGAAAAATTTTCCACAGTACCTTCAGCTGGGTCATTTATAGCGTGCACCCTAAAATGTGGCCAGATGCGGATCTTTTTCAGCCAGCCTGGGATTGATATTCTTGACCTCTGATGAGTGTTTCTTCTTCTCGCATTCTGGGAGCAGCATCCTGGGAAATGCATTACAATAGAGACAACTATTGACATCATGCTGGCAGAAGACCATGGGGAAATTACCAATAATTTATTTACAGTTCAATCCTTTGGTCCCTTTCCTCACCAGCTGCCCAGCAGAGCCTCCTGAATCAAAGTTGGACTTAGGAAGATCTTGCAGTTTGCTATGCAGTGAAAACACCCAACAGACAGGTTTTGTGGGCAAATATCTTTATTTAACTGAGAATGTCTAGAAACTCAGCAAACCATTGGGACAATGACTGATGGACTGGATTCAAATCCCGTTTAGAAGAAGCATGTACTTGGGAAAGATATATAGATCCCTCTTTGCCTCAGTTCCCTGTTCTGAGATGTAGGAATGCTAATATGGCCTACTTTTAGCATTATGTCATGGGGCCAAAAATGATTGAATATAGGTAAAATGTTTGAAAAATAAAGGACCGGTGCTTCAAAAAGCTCTATAAGTGTTCAATCCTGAATGATGGCAAGAATAAGCTGGATATTTCATAGCTGTTGAAAGGAGAGGATGGATTTGACGGCAACAAGTAAAGGAGGGATTCAAGTTTACTCTTCAGCTTTTTCATGGAAACAGTGCTTTACAGCTCATGGAGAATATCCATGATCATGTCTGACACCTAGCCCTGTTGGGGGTGAAGGGGAGGGCAAAGTGGGGGTTGTAACCCTTATGTTATGGTGGAGGGTGTGGAAATTTAGAGAGAAAAGTGACTGTCCAAGAGTCACAACCACGATGAATGATGGATTATGGACAGGACAGAGAGAGCCAGTGCCTACCCTGAGCTCAATACGTGGGGTAGATCTCTGGGGTTTCTCTTCACCTTATGCAGTGTTCCTTGCCCAGCACACAGAAACACAGCCGGCACAAGTGATGGAAGACAGACTTTCCACAGGAGAAGGACATTTCGTTTCCTTAGCACAGAATCCGATAGTGAATATTAGCCTCAAAGGAGAAAGGTGGAGTGAATTTCCTCCATCTACTCCTGGAGGCTCCTTCTTTCTCGGACTCCTTCAGAAATGGCTGTGGCATGTGGGTACAAGCATGGGCTCCCTGCAAAAGGAAGGAGGCCTGCCTAGCACTAGGTGCTTCAGGTAAGGGGGAAGGACTCATCCCGAGGCTCTAATAGGAAACAGTTAGAAAGAGGGAAGTGGCAGAGAGATGCATCATAACCATTCAGAATGCTATGAGACCTACTAAGAGATGAGATTTCTTATTAAATGAAGTTGTAATTGAACCAGTAGTAGGCATGCTGAAACCCAGTTTTGTTCATTAAGAATCCAGCCATGGAGCAACTAAGTCCGTGCACCACAACTACAAAGCCTGTGCTCTAGAGCCTGCAAGTCACAACTACTGAGCCCAAGTGCCACAACTATTGAAGCCCATGCACATAGAGCCCGTGCTCTGGAACAAGAGAAGCCACCGAAATGAGAAGCCCGCGCACTGCAACGAAGAGCCAACACAGCCAAAAGAAAAAAAATCCAGTAAACATTTGCTTGGGTGGTGATAGGATTTGTTTTCCAGGTTAAATGAGGCTCACTTGGTATAAAATCAATGCACACACTGAAAGTGTACAGTATATTTATTTTTATATCCATACCCATTCATGATGCAGTGGTGATGGGAATATTTTTTAGAAAGTTGGCCCCAGTAACAGTGATGTTTAGGGGAACATAAATCAAGGGAAACACAACACAAAAAGTTCACATACACACACAGAATCATCCCACTCATTTCACATACAGACACACCCAGTCTCATGCACACAAACCTACACCACCTAACCGTAATACAGCTTCTTCCTGGGACTATAGTAATTGGTCACATTACTTGTAAATCTCTTTCTATCACCAGGACCCCTACTCTCATTCCCAGCACAAATTTGGAATCAGTTTGCCCTCTACACGAAAACCAGCAAGAATGTCCCACTTTCTCATCTTCAAAGTTCTTCCTCCCCAAGTGACTGATTCCACAATACATACCGTTTTCACGTTCTGGGAAGGCCACCTGCAAATACAGAAGAGAAAACACTATGAGGATAAGGTCACAGTGATGCTCAGGTCTTTTGTTCATTTGCTGACAGTAGAAAACCTCATAAGAAACAGTGGTCCAGGGAATCCAGCAAGGGTTACCAGAGCAAACCTACTCAGGCAGAAAGGCAAGAACTTTGCTGGGAGGATGGAACTTCCAAGTCCATTTAGGTTGCAAATTACAGAATTCTTTTCCTAGAGGAAAAATCGCTGCAGGAGAGAGAGATCCATACTCTACAGGCTATAATGGATGCTGTCAATTTTAATGTCCTGTGGAATTAGGAACCATGAGTTGGTAATAGACTCTCACTCCACATTCTCCCAACCAAGGGAGTTGTATATATCTGGAAGGAATACCCTCAAATATTCATAACTTAATTCTATTGAAAGAGAAATAAAGCAATATTTCTATCTCAGACCAGAAAAAATCCAGCTTACCTTGGGGACCCACGGAGGCTTTTCTTCTGTCCTATCATGGTGCAGGTCAACCGCCACATCCTGAGGGAGAGCTGGAGGGACACAGAGTAATTGTCAGGACACTGGTGATGCTGCTCAGGAATTACTCAGTGGCTTTCTTCTCGATGAGGACATGGGGGGTGTCTATGGATGTGGGAGGTTAGTAAGTGTGGGCTGAGCTGGTGTTGGGCCTTCCTCTTTGGGGAAGAAGGAAGGCAAAGGACAAGAGGAAGGAAATGAAAACAGAGCTTTGGCTTCTTAGCTAAGGGGAGCCTAATCAGAAGGGAAGGATCGATCTAAAAAATGGTAAACACTTAAATGAATGCTGTGTTTCAATGACAGAGACCAATGACCCCTCCTGCCTCTTTTGAGCTTCTGCTAAATTGCCACTGTCTCTTGATTTTTCCCAGATCACTCTTTCTCCAGCATCCACAATGCCAGCTACTGCATTTATCATGTCTTCTGTTGTATAATATTTTATACTTGATTAACAGCAACCTCCTTAAAGGACTGAATTCCATCCTAGACAAAATATGCTATTTTATTCACTAATCACTTGTCTTAAAGAAAATCAAATACACAAGATTTGACAAAACTGAAGTCCTACCCTTTAGATGCAGCCACTATCAATCGTATCATATTTTTCTCCCAGTCTTTGGTTTCTGTATAATGTAAGTATGCCCACTGAGTCAGCGGCTGTCCATACTCTAGGGAGCTGTTCCATAAGTGGGACACTTCGTTATGAAGAAGGAGCCCAGACTGAGCACAGCCTGTCTCTAACCCAGCTGTGCAGGAGAAGTGTACAGTCTAACAGTCAGGTTCCACTTTGAGTCCTTGGGTGTGGGCTACAGGAATTGACCAATTCTAAGGCTTATGGTAATGTTATCCAATACAATAAAATAGCTCCCTGATTCTTATCTGCTTTTGGCCTTGTTTAAGCAATGACACCAGCACTGACAGATATGACCTGTACTGTATACATGGGGTCTCACACCTCTCAGAATCTGGGAGCTGACCAGGAGAATGCAGGTCCTGAGGTGAATTTCACATTAATGACTGTGCCAAAGTCAACTGATAAGTCCACCCATAGCTGCCCTGGATTCTGTGACCACTAAGGCCACCTGATGGGCAAGGTCTGGACCTTTGGAGATGCTAGGACTTCCAGCCAAGGATACGGATGCAGGGACTCCCTTGCTCCATGACTGAGGATCCCTTGGCTGAGTGGTAAGTGCAGGTCAGGGATCCAGAGCACCCACATTGGGACCCACCCCTGGGTTCTCAGTTTGGCTTTTCCACTTAGGAGGTCAAGAGCTGAGAACATTTATCTCTGCACCATCTCCTTCTGAGGAAAAGGAATATTAACCAAATCTGGGCAACAGCTGTGTTGAGGGAAGAACAAGGTAGTGTACAGACAGTGTGCAGTGGTGATGAGGTTTGTTGCCAGGTGAATTGTGCTGTGTAAGAGGGAAATATCTCATGAGGAAACACATACATGATCACGCATGCAGGTTTACAATCACACCACATAGGCTCACACATGGACCCCACCCCAACCCTGATACACACAAACCCACATCATCTAAATGATGCAGTTACTTCCAGGACCATAGAACTTGGGCATGGCTCTTTACTGGGAAATCAGTATCTAGCTCTACACCCCCAGCCCTCATCCCTGTAGGGACCCTGAATCAGGGTGTCTCTCCAAGCAAAGCCAGCAAGAGAGTCCCACCTTCTTCATCATCTAGGTTGTTCCTCAGCACAGGGGTGATCTCTGTATACATACCGTTTTTGTTTGCTGTCCAATCCACCTGTGATTAGAGAAGAGAAAACAGTGTAAGGATCTCAGCATCCTGTGCTCTGTGGACACAGGTATTTCATCTCTTCTTTTGTCCTCAGAAAAGCAAATGGGAAACTGTTGTTGAGTCAATGGCCCCAAAAGAAACCAGAGAAGACAGCTGTGGTAAAGGCTCGATCTTTGCCTGGAAGACCTCTCAGGTCCACTTTGAGGAGCAAATACAAAAGTCTATTTCAAGGAGGGAAATTTTCTGCTGAGGAAAGTGTGTCTGACTCTACAGTTTCTAACTGATGTTGCCATTTTTTAAATGGCCTTTTGAATAAGTTATCTGTTGGGAAAGAGCTTCAATCAGCATGCATCCAACCAAGCAAAATTGTATACATCAGCTGTCTTGAACATTGTAGATCTTCAGATCTGAAATCAATTGGAAAAGAAAGAAATGAAGCAAACTTTTAATCTCTGATAAATAAGGGGAGCTTACCCTGGAGGTAGAAGCAGCCTCTTCAACTGCCCTCACATAGGGCAGTTCCTCCAAACGGTCCTCATGGGGCTCTAGGAGGACACAGAGTAAGTGTCAGGACACTGGTGATGCTGCTCAGGAATTACTCAGAGAGCCTCGTTAATGTGGACACAGGGTGGGAGTGTATGGATGCAGGTGGTTACTGAGTGTGGACTGAGGTGCTGTTGGACAAACCTCCCTGGTGGGTGGAGGAAGGCAAAGGGGAGGAACATTTCAGAAATGAGGAAGAGAACCTTTAGCTTTCTAGCTGTAGGGAACCTAATCAATTTGAAAGTGTCAGTCTGAAAAAGCTTGAACACTAACATTGCACTATGTTTCAGTATAGAGTCCCACGGCCCCTCTGCCCATTTGAAAGTCCCTCCAAATCCCCCTTCTTCTTGAAATGTTACAAGACTCTTTCAGCTTCCTTCTAATCAAATATGTTGCTCCTTCATTCATCGTCCATTCTGTTGGATTGTTGACTTATTTTATTGTGATGAAATATACATATTTATGCTTTTCCTAATTTTGAAGTATACAGTTCACTAGCATTTCTAACTTTCACAATGCTGTGTACCCATCAACACAATCTACATCTTAATCTTTTGCATCATTTCAACGTAACCTCTGTACCCATTAAATCATAATCCACCTTACTCCTGCCTCCTGACCTTGGTCATTTCTACTTCCGGTGTCTGTGAGTTTGCCTACACTAGGTACCTCATACAAGTGGAATCATATAATATTTGTCTTTCTGCGCCTGCCTTATTTCACTAACAATAATATAATTTTTATATTATTTGGATCATTCATTTTGTAGAATAAGTCAAACTGTAATTCCTTTTTATGGTTGAAAATTATTCCATTCTGTGTAGATATCACATTTTATTTATCCATTCATCACCTCATGGACTTTGGATTGTTTCTATCTATTGGCTACTAAGAATAATGCTACTATGAACATTAGTGTACGCATTTCTCTATGGCACCATAATGGTGACAAATAATACTGTACATATTTCAAATATCATTGAATATAACAACACAAGGTGTGACTCTTAGGTGAACTATGGACTTTTAATTGGTAAAAATATACTTACATTGTTTCACTAATTGTAACAAATGTACTTCACCTATGCTATATATTATTAATAGCTGAAACTGGAGTGATAGGATACAGGAATTTTCTGTATGGATGTACAACTTTTATGTCAGTATAATCCTGTTCTAAATAATGTCTAATAATTTAAAGAAATCTCAAAACATGGTTTCAGGGAGGGATGTGTTGTTGCTAACGTTCAAAAATCAGCTAATGTCTAAACCATAACTAGAGACCATCTTTCCTCTTAAACATGAACCAAATTTTGAATTTTAAATGTATGTTTACTTCCATGGTTAAAACAGTACCAGCTGGCTTAGTAAGTTTCAATTTGAACACATGGAATAAAAGAAGAATACTGCTTAATATTTCATAGCTATTTCTTAAATATGAGGCACTGAATAAACTAGAATAATTACTCTTGAGAGAACCTAATGAAAAATTTTCCACAGTACCTTCAGCTGGGTCATTTATAGTGTGCACCCTAAAATGTGGCCAGATGCGGATCTTTTTCAGCCAGCCTGGGATTGATATTCTTGACCTCTGATGAGTGTTTCTTCTTCTCGCATTCTGGGAGCAGCATCCTGGGAAATGCATTACAATAGAGACAACTATTGACATCATGCTGGCAGAAGACCATGGGGAAATTAGCAATAATTTATTCACAGTTCAATCCTTTGGTCCCTTTCCTCACCAGCTGCCCAGCAGAGCCTCCTGAATCAAAGTTGGACTTAGGAAGATCTTGCAGTTTGCTATGCAGTGAAAACACCCAACAGACAGGTTTTGTGGGCAAATATCTTTATTTAACTGAGAATGTCTAGAAACTCAGCAAACCATTGGGACAATGACTGATGGACTGGATTCAAATCCCATTTAGAAGAAGCATGTACTTGGGAAAGATATATAGATCCCTCTTTGCCTCAGTTCCCTGTTCTGAGATGTAGGAATGCTAATATGGCCTACTTTTAGCATTATGTCATGGGGCCAAAAATGATTGAATATAGGTAAAATGTTTGAAAAATAAAGGACCGGTGCTTCAAAAAGCTCTATAAGTGTTCAATCCTGAATGATGGCAAGAATAAGCTGGATATTTCATAGCTGTTGAAAGGAGAGGATGGATTTGACGGCAACAAGTAAAGGAGGGATTCAAGTTTACTCTTCAGCTTTTTCATGGGAACAATGCTTTACAGCTCATGGAGAATATCCATGATCATGTCTGACACCTAGCCCTGTTGGGGGTGAAGGGGAGGGCAAAGTGGGGGTTGTAACCCTTATGTTATGGTGGAGGGTGTGGAAATTTAGAGAGAAAAGTGACTGTCCAAGAGTCACAACCACGATGAATGATGGATTATGGACAGGACAGAGAGAGCCAGTGCCTACCCTGAGCTCAATACGTGGGGTAGATCTCTGGGGTTTCTCTTCACCTTATGCAGTGTTCCTTGCCCAGCACACAGAAACACAGCCGGCACAAGTGATGGAAGACAGACTTTCCACAGGAGAAGGACATTTCGTTTCCTTAGCACAGAATCCGATAGTGAATATTAGCCTCAAAGGAGAAAGGTGGAGTGAATTTCCTCCATCTACTCCTGGAGGCTCCTTCTTTCTCGGACTCCTTCAGAAATGGCTGTGGCATGTGGGTACAAGCATGGGCTCCCTGCAAAAGGAAGGAGGCCTGCCTAGCACTAGGTGCTTCAGGTAAGGGGGAAGGACTCATCCCGAGGCTCTAATAGGAAACAGTTAGAAAGAGGGAAGTGGCAGAGAGATGCATCATAACCATTCAGAATGCTATGAGACCTACTAAGAGATGAGATTTCTTATTAAATGAAGTTGTAATTGAACCAGTAGTAGGCATGCTGAAACCCAGTTTTGTTCATTAAGAATCCAGCCATGGAGCAACTAAGTCCGTGCACCACAACTACAAAGCCTGTGCTCTAGAGCCTGCAAGTCACAACTACTGAGCCCAAGTGCCGCAACTATTGAAGCCCATGCACATAGAGCCCGTGCTCTGGAACAAGAGAAGCCACCGAAATGAGAAGCCCGCGCACTGCAACGAAGAGCCAACACAGCCAAAAGAAAAAAAATCCAGTAAACATTTGCTTGGGTGGTGATAGGATTTGTTTTCCAGGTTAAATGAGGCTCACTTGGTATAAAATCAATGCACACACTGAAAGTGTACAGTATATTTATTTTTATATCCATACCCATTCATGATGCAGTGGTGATGGGAATATTTTTTAGAAAGTTGGCCCCAGTAACAGTGATGTTTAGGGGAACATAAATCAAGGGAAACACAACACAAAAAGTTCACATACACACACAGAATCATCCCACTCATTTCACATACAGACACACCCAGTCTCATGCACACAAACCTACACCACCTAACCGTAATACAGCTTCTTCCTGGGACTATAGTAATTGGTCACATTACTTGTAAATCTCTTTCTATCACCAGGACCCCTACTCTCATTCCCAGCACAAATTTGGAATCAGTTTGCCCTCTACACGAAAACCAGCAAGAATGTCCCACTTTCTCATCTTCAAAGATCTTCCTCCCCAAGTGACTGATTCCACAATACATACCGTTTTCACGTTCTGGGAAGGCCACCTGCAAATACAGAAGAGAAAACACTATGAGGATAAGGTCACAGTGATGCTCAGGTCTTTTGTTCATTTGCTGACAGTAGAAAACCTCATAAGAAACAGTGGTCCAGGGAATCCAGCAAGGGTTACCAGAGCAAACCTACTCAGGTAGAAAGGCAAGAACTTTGCTGGGAGGATGGAACTTCCAAGTCCATTTAGGTTGCAAATTACAGAATTCTTTTCCTAGAGGAAAAATCGCTGCAGGAGAGAGAGATCCATACTCTACAGGCGGTAATGGATGCTGTCAATTTTAATGTCCTGTGGAATTAGGAACCATGAGTTGGTAATAGACTCTCACTCCACATTCTCCCAACCAAGGGAGTTGTATATATCTGGAAGGAATACCCTCAAATATTCATAACTTAATTCTATTGAAAGAGAAATAAAGCAATATTTCTATCTCAGACCAGAAAAAATCCAGCTTACCTTGGGGACCCACGGAGGCTTTTCTTCTGTCCTATCATGGTGCAGGTCAACCGCCACATCCTGAGGGAGAGCTGGAGGGACACAGAGTAATTGTCAGGACACTGGTGATGCTGCTCAGGAATTACTCAGTGGCTTTCTTCTCGATGAGGACATGGGGGGTGTCTATGGATGTGGGAGGTTAGTAAGTGTGGGCTGAGCTGGTGTTGGGCCTTCCTCTTTGGGGAAGAAGGAAGGCAAAGGACAAGAGGAAGGAAATGAAAACAGAGCTTTGGCTTCTTAGCTAAGGGGAGCCTAATCAGAAGGGAAGGATCGATCTAAAAAATGGTAAACACTTAAATGAATGCTGTGTTTCAATGACAGAGACCAATGACCCCTCCTGCCTCTTTTGAGCTTCTGCTAAATTGCCACTGTCTCTTGATTTTTCCCAGATCACTCTTTCTCCAGCATCCACAATGCCAGCTACTGCATTTATCATGTCTTCTGTTGTATAATATTTTATACTTGATTAACAGCAACCTCCTTAAAGGACTGAATTCCATCCTAGACAAAATATGCTATTTTATTCACTAATCACTTGTCTTAAAGAAAATCAAATACACAAGATTTGACAAAACTGAAGTCCTACCCTTTAGATGCAGCCACTATCAATCGTATCATATTTTTCTCCCAGTCTTTGGTTTCTGTATAATGTAAGTATGCCCACTGAGTCAGCGGCTGTCCATACTCTAGGGAGCTGTTCCATAAGTGGGACACTTCGTTATGAAGAAGGAGCCCAGACTGAGCACAGCCTGTCTCTAACCCAGCTGTGCAGGAGAAGTGTACAGTCTAACAGTCAGGTTCCACTTTGAGTCCTTGGGTGTGGGCTACAGGAATTGACCAATTCTAAGGCTTATGGTAATGTTATCCAATACAATAAAATAGCTCCCTGATTCTTATCTGCTTTTGGCCTTGTTTAAGCAATGACACCAGCACTGACAGATATGACCTGTACTGTATACATGGGGTCTCACACCTCTCAGAATCTGGGAGCTGACCAGGAGAATGCAGGTCCTGAGGTGAATTTCACATTAATGACTGTGCCAAAGTCAACTGATAAGTCCACCCATAGCTGCCCTGGATTCTGTGACCACTAAGGCCACCTGATGGGCAAGGTCTGGACCTTTGGAGATGCTAGGACTTCCAGCCAAGGATACGGATGCAGGGACTCCCTTGCTCCATGACTGAGGATCCCTTGGCTGAGTGGTAAGTGCAGGTCAGGGATCCAGAGCACCCACATTGGGACCCACCACTGGGATCTCAGTTTGGGTTTTCCACTCAGGAGGTCCAGATCTTAGAACATTTATCTCTGCACCATCTCCTTCTGAGGAAAAGAAATATTAACCAAATCTGGGCAACAGCTGTGTTGAAGGAAGAACATGCAACCACGTTCAGAAAACAAGTAAGGGTCCTGTGCCTGAGCTAACCTTAGGTACTTCAAAAATACTCCGTAAGTCTCTTAGCCCCTTAGAGGGGATGAAAACAATATTTGAGTTATAAGTAACTTGTCCCAATTCCCTTAGTCTGGAATACTGAAACAAAAGTTCTACAGCAGGGGAATCCTCATAAAGACACAGCACCGGCCAGGCTTTACCCCAGCCTTGGAAGAACTGGGAAGGATAAGAGCAAGGCAGGCCTGAGGAAAGGTCAGAGGGTAGGCAGGACTGGGGTGTGGGGAGCAGGGGCAGGGCTGTCTGGACGGAGAAATGGGTTGTAAGGAGAGCAGTGACCCTGCGTCGTGCTGCCCTGGGTCTCTGTCCTGGGCCTGGTCAACTCCAGGAGACCAGGTCAGCAGGGCTGTGAAAGCAAGTATGTCAAGATGCCCAGCAGCCCCTTCACACAGCCCTCTAGAATTTCTGCCGCCCATTGAGGGTCTCTAGGGGCAGCTGGACGTGGACCCCTCTCAAATGGAAGCATGTCAGCACATCAGCCTTGGGGAAGTGCAGAGGCTGAGATGAGGTCAAGGAGACTGAGCACATGCAGTGATCCCAGAGGACGTGTTCTGTGACTCATCCATCTCTGGGACTGTCCTTTACAAGAGGAAAAAACAGTGAGGACAAAATACGAGGTGAAGCCACAAGTCCTGAAAGTGCAGAGGGAGACAGTTCACTTCTCATCCACCACCTCACCCTTTCTAGAAGAACTTGGTCTCAAGTTTCAAGGGCCCATGAGAGTTTTGACGCACAGGTTCTGTCCATCATAGGTCAATATGCAAAAGAAAACAAACTCTCCTGTGCACAATATCCTAGATGTGCTAACCAGAAAACAAACTTTCATATTAGGCAGTGACAAGCTCAAGAAAGAGCAGCTCATGTGCAAAAGATCAGTTTTGATGAGCAAATCAAGAAAAGGTGATTATAGAGCACAGTCACGTCTAAGGACACAATTTCTCTCTGTTGTATCATTAAAATGTGAAAAAAACAAGTCAGAACTCTACACATATTTCATTCTTCTTTCTGATTTCATATCCACCTTCCTCAGTCTCCAAAGCAGGAGATATAACCCTAAAGTTCCAGGAACCCTCTGCCATTAGATCCTACGTAAGTGTTGTTCCTACCTGTATCCTTTTCCTTATCACGGCCACAAATGCTATCCAAAGTCGATTCTGTAGAAACACGAACATGAATTTACCAGTCTTATGGATACATGTAAAATGTGACTAATGTGACTGAGTAATTGGATATTTTATTTTGTTTTATTTTAATACACTAAGATAATCATTGATTGAATTAAATAAATTATAACAGGCACAACTAGCTAGTGGCTACCACAGTGTAATACACATCCCTCTCTCTCTCTCTCTCCATATATATGTATATATATATATATATATATAATATATGGAGGATGTTACCACCACTCCCCTGTTTATTCATTTCTGTATGTTGTATCAATTAAAGATGACTATTTGCTGATGGTTTAACGAAGGTAAAACCTCTGCCCCGTGAAGTACGTAGCCCAAGGGGTAAGAGGGATGCGTCCCTCTGCTGGTTTCCCTGGTAACCGATGAGCCCATCTGCTGTCAATTCCCCCTTTAACTGGTAGCCTGCCTATTCCGCCCAGAGAGAAGCATGCTGCTACTGCTGCTGCTGCGTTCTGCCTGCCATCGGCTATCTACAGTGGGATGTCTCTCCAGGACCACTTTGCTTCTGATGTGAAAGATCTCCCATCTATTAAACCATAAATGTCTCTGTCCCTGACTCCGGGCTCTTTCCTTAGCCCTGAGGCTGAGCAAGTACAGGGCTTGCAGGCGTGAGAGGTGCAGCCCAACACCTTCTGCAAGGCAGTTTGCTGGCCAGATTTGATGATTCATTTGTAGGTGTTTCCTAGGCTCATGCATACCTGCCAGGCACTCATGAGACCCTGGGGACACTGAAACAGTTATGTCAACACCGAGATCCTAGAGGAATTCCCGACAGGTGTTCCACTTGAGGGGAGAGGTAATGAGCATGGCCCAGTGCACCTGTGCTAGACATAATCAGCGAGCAGGTGCAGAAGGGAGGGAGGGACATTCACTCACTTCATGAGGTCATCCTTCTCACCACTGCCTCTGAAAAATCCAGGAAAGGAAGGGACAAAATGCCCTCAGAAGGTAAATGGCCTGTACACTGAAAACTACAAACCACTGCTGAAAGAATTAAACAAGGAACAAATCATTGAAATGAAATATCATATTCATAGACTGGAGACTTATTATAGTTGACATTTCTACACTACCCAAAGGTAAATATAAATTCATTGTAATACCTATCAAAATCCCAATGTCATTTTCAAAGAAATCGAAAAAAAAGATCCTAAAATACATATGGAATCACTAAGGACTCCAAACAGACAAAACAATCCTGAGACCAAAGAACATAGATGGAGGCTTCTCACTTCCTGACATCAAAACACATTACAAAGCCACAGGAATCAAAACTGTACGGTACGGACATAGAAACAGATACATAGGCCTAAAGACCAGAATAAATAACCACCAGGAAAACTCATAGATACATGGCCAAATGAAATTCACCAAGCTTCTAAGACAACATATAGGGAAAGTACAGTTTTTTCAACAGTCAATAGGATGAAAATATAACTTACAGAAAGATTATAAACATATAATAGAAAAGGAGCAAATGTCCAAAACATATAAGAAAAACAATACAAATCAAATGAAAACTAAGTTAAAAAATTAAAAAGGGTAAATAAATGGGTTAAGAAATGTGCAAAGACTTAAATAAGATATTTCCTGAAAAAGACATACAAATGGCTAACAAATATAGGAAAAATTTCACAACCTCACTAATCATCAGGGCAATGCAAATGAACACCTCACACTTGCTAGGCTGTGTATTATAAAGAAAAAAATTAACAGCTTAAGGCTAAGATGTAGGGAATTGGAAACTTTGTACACTGCTGGTGTGAATGTAAAATGGTGCAGCTCTTATGAAAAAGAGTACGGGGGTTCCTTATAAATTTATAAACAGAAATATCATATGATTCAGCAATCACAGTTCTGGGTATATATCCAAAGGAAATTAAATCAGTATCACAATGAGATGAACTTAGGTTCATTGCAGCATTCTCCACAATAGCCTAGATATGCAACCAACTTCACAAAACAAGTAAGGGTCCTGTGCCTGAGCTAACCTTAGATACTTCAAAACAACTCTGTAAGTCTCTTAGCCCCTTAGAGAGGATTAAAGCAATATTAGTGTTAAAAGTAACTTGTCCCAATTCCCTTAGTGTGGAATACTGAAAGAAAAGTTCTACAGCAGGGGAAGCCTCATAAACACACAGCACCTGCCAGGGTTTACCCCAGACTTGGAAGAACTGGGAAGGATAAGACCAAGGCAGGCCTGAGGTAAGGTGAGTGGGTAGGCAGGACTGGGGTGTGGGGAGCAGGGGCAGGGCTGTCCGGATGGAGCAGTGTGTTGTAAGAAGAGCAGTGACCCTGGGTCCTGCTGCCTGAGTCTCTTTCCTGGGCCTGGTGAATTCCAGGAGACCAGGTTAGCAGGTCTGTGAGAGCCAGTGTGTGAAGCGAGCCCAGCAGCCACTTCACAGAGTCCTCTAGAATTCCTGCCAGGCATGAAGGGTCTTTAGGATCAGCTGGATGTGGAGCCTTCTCAAATGGAAGCATGTCTGCACATCAGCGTTGGGAGGTGCTGAGGCTGAAATGAGGAGACTGAGCACATGCATTGATCCCAAAGTATGTGTTCTGTGACTCATACACCTCTGGGAGAGCGCTTTCCATGAGGAATAAACAGTGAGGACAAAAGTAACATGAAGCTACAAGTCCTGAAAGTGTTGACGGAGAGAGTTCAAGTCTCATCCACCACCTGACACTCACTGTAAGAACTTGTTCTCTAGTGTCAAGTGACTATGAGAGTTTTGTTCCCACTAGGATATGGCCATCATACGTGAATGTAAAAAGGAAACCAAAATCCTGGTGCAAAATACTCTGCAGGTACAAAACAGAAACGAACCTTTCATCTTTGGCAGAGAAAAAGCAATGAAAGAGTAATCTTGTGAGAAAGAAAATTTCTGAATGGCAAAGCAAGAAAAGATGACTATAAGCACAGTACAGTCAAAGGACATGGACACAATAACTCTATTATATCATTAAAATTTGGAAAGAGCAAATCAGAATCCTACACATATTTCCTTCTTCTTCCTGATTTCATATTCACCTTCCTTAGTTTCTAAAGAACCGGGTGGAACCCAAGTGTTCTAGGAATTGTCTCCCTTTAGATCCTACCTGAGAGTTGTTCGCTATGTGAATCGTCATCAGCATCAGTGCTATGTATGCTCTCCAAGATCCATTCTGTACAAACACAACCATGAGCATAAAGTTATTATACAAGTTGACCCACCCATTTCTCCTACTCGACTTGCTGGCTGACAAAGCATCACCCTGGTCTTCCCTCCAGGTTCTCAGACCTCCCCTGTGCTCTGTGCAGACAGAGTCCTTCAATAAGATATTGATCACAGTTGAAAATTTCAAAAGGGAGAGATGCTGAGAAAATCACCTTTCGACCCCTCACTTCTATAGACCCATTTATAGCTTTCACCGTCAACCTTACCAACCTGAAATTCCAGATGGTACAGACACACTTGAAACATGGCTAGTGTGACCAAGGAATTGTGTGTTTTTGCGTTTTTTAATAGAATGAGTTAAGTCTTGTTTGAACTAAATTAATTATAAATAGACACATTTGGTTAGTGGCTACCACACTGGAAAGCTCAGCTCTAAGAAATCCAAAGATGAGGAAGAGGCAACCAGCCACCCTTCCCATGGTTATTCTTTACTGCAGAAAATTTGATGGCCTGACCTGATCATACGTATGTAGGTATATCTTGGGCTCTTGGACCCACGCCAGGCATTGGGAGAATCCTGGGGGACACTAAAATAGTACAGTCAACACTCAGATCCAAGAGGAATTCCCAGCAAGGGGCCCACTTGTAGACAGAGGTGAAGGGCATGGCCCAGTACACCTGTATTAGATATAACCAGAGAGTACGTGCAGGGGGAGGGAGGGATTTCACTCTCTCCATGAGTCCATCCTTCTCAATCCTGACTTTAGAAGACCTGAGGAAGGCAGTGGAAAAGGCCCCGTAGGAGGTGAAAAATTTGTATACTGAAAACTACAGGATATTACTGAAAAAAATTAAGGAAGAGACAAGTAATTGGAATGACATACCATGTTCATAGACTGGAGTATTAAATACTGTTGGAATTTCTATACTACATAAAGGGATGTACACATATATCACAACAACCCGCAAAATTCCATGTCATTATTATAGAAGTGGACAGAATCCTAAAATACATATGGAAACCCCCAAGTAGATAAAAGAATCTTGAGAGCAAAGAGCAATGATGGAGATTAACACCTCTTGAACTCAAAACACATAACAATGCCAGAGTAGTCAAAACAGTCTGCTACTGGCATCAAGACAGTGAGATTGACCAATGAAATATAATAGAGAGACCCCAAATAAACGCACATATATATGGCCAACTGATCTTTGCCAAGGTTCTAAGATTACCAAGTGAAGAAAGGATAGTCTCTTCAACAATCAACAGAATGAAAAGGCAACCTATAGGATGGGAGGAAAAATGTGTAAACCTTGTATCTGAATAAGAGACCAATATCCAGAATATATAAGAAACTACTACAAGTCAATTTCAGAAAAACAGCGGGCAAATAACTGAGTTTAAAAATGGGTAAAAAGCTTCACTAGATATTTCTCCATAAAGACATACAAGTGGTCAATCTACATATGAAAATTTGCTCAACCTCGCTAAGCATCACGGAAATGGAAATCAAGCCACAAGGAGATATCACTCACACCTGTTAGGATGTGTATTATAAAAAGATAATTAGGGCTTTCCTGGTGGCACAGTGGTTGAGATTCCCCCACCGATGCAGGGGACACATGTTCGTGCCCAGGTCTGGGAGGATCCCACATGCCGCTGAGCAGCTTGTCCCATGAGCCATGGCCGCTGAGCCTGTGTGTTTGGAGCCTGTGCTCCACAACGGGAGAGCCCACAACAATGAGAGACACATGTACGGCAAAAAAAAAAAAAAAAAAAAAAAGAAAGAAAATTAATGGATGCTGGGAAAGATGTGAAGAAGTGGAACTTCTGTACCCTGTTTTGTACCATGTAGTAATGTAAAATCGTGTAGCCATTATGGAAAACAGAATGGAGGTCCCCCAAAAATTATTAAGAGAACTATCATAAAATCCAGCAATCACTCATTTAGGTTTATATACAAAGGAGATAAAACAAGAATGTCCAAGAGATATCTACAATCTCATGTCCATGGCAGCATTATACACAATACACAACATAGGAAAACTGCCTAGTGTCTATGGGAAGATGAATTAATAAAGAAAATGTTGTGTATACATACAGTGGAATGTCATTCAGTCTATGAAAAAGAAGGAAATCCTGCCATTTGCAGCAACACGAAAGAACTTGGAGGACATTTGTAAGAGTGATATAAGCCAGTCACATAAGGTCAAAAACTGAAAGAAAACTCCTAGAAGCAGAGGGTAGAAGGGTGGTTCCAAGAGCTGGCAGGAGGTTGACATGGGGAGTCTCTGTTCAATGGTTAGAATGTGTTATTTCAAAATGGAAAAGTTCTAGACACATGCTGTACAACAAGGTACATGTAGTCAACAGGACTGCCTGGACATTTCAAAACTTGTTAAGAAGTTGGATTTCATCGTATGTGTCCTTTTACAACAATAAAATACACATATGTAAAATAAATACAAAGTGAAAAAAGGGGAAAAAAGAAGAAAAATAAGGAAAGGGAGTCAACAGAGGGAAAGAAGGAAGCAGGAAGGGTCTCGAATGTACACAGGTATCAGGAGATAATGGGAGAGAAGCTCCTCTCCCCAGGCTTTAAAGAAGACATCTCTCCAGAGTTCACTCCAGCAAGAGGGGGCTGTCCTTTCTCTTCCCCATTCAAGCAGAAGTGCCAATAGCATCCTAAGTGTGGCCCAGGCTGTGCTCAGGTGTACACTTTTCCTTGATCTCTAAACCAACCACACCTGACTCCCCATGACTCAGGGGTCCTTAATGTATCTCCTTCCACTTCTCTAAAGCATTTCCCTCTTCAAGTGCAGCCCGAGGCGCCAATCCTGTCCTCACACGTGGGGTCCACTGGGCGGGTCTCTGAGTTCTTAAGAGCCTCCCTGTGAGTAGCAGGCACTGAATTGCACACCAGGGTTCCCCTCAGCACCATCAGGAAACTACGACCTAGGGATTGAGGATTTCTAGAAAAACTTTACTCATAGACAGTCTCTTGGGTAAACAAGTGACATTTTACAATCAAGCATTTTCAGTATTTTCTTTGGTGGGGAAAATATTGACACATATACGGCAATCATATTCTATTAAAGTATGTATTTCTCAAAGGACTCACTATCGAAAAAAATTTTTTAAGTATAACTTTCCATGTTTTAATTGACTTTACTCCCAGACTTGTTTGCTTCCAAAAGCCTTCAGAAAATACCAAGAACCTACATCATCTGGCAGTTTGCACAGCAACATGAGTGGAGATCCTCTTGTCACACTGCTTGATTTCTCTGTCCCACCTTGCAAAGCACAACCTCCTGTCCGCCCTCCTGGGAAGGGAGCCAGTGCCCACCCAGAGCTCAATCCCTGGGGTAGATCTCTTGGTTCTGTCTTCACTGTATGCAGTGTTTCTTGCCCAGCACACAGAAACACGGCCGGCACAAGTGATGGAAGACAGACTTTCTACAGGAGAAGGACATTTCGTTTCCTTAGCACAGAATCCGATAGTGAAGATTAGCCTCAAAGGAGAAAGGTGGAGTGAATTTCCTCCATCTACTCCTGGAGGCTCCTTCTTTCTCGGATTCCTCCAGAACTGGGTGTGGCATGTCGGTACAAGCATGGGCTCCCTGCAAAAAGAAGGAGGCCTGCCTAGCACCAGCTGCTTCAGGTAAGGGGGGAGGACTCATCCCGAGGCTCTAATAGGAAACAGTTAGAATGAGGGAAGTGGCAGAGAGATATATCATAACCATTCAGAATGCTATGAGACGTACTAAGAGATGAGATTTCTTATTAAATGAAGTTGTAATTGGCCCAGTAGTAGGCATGCTGAAACCCAGTTTTCTTCACTAAGAATCCAGCCATGTAGCAACTAAACCCGTGCACCACAACTACAAAGCTTGTGCCCTAGACCCTGAAAATCACAACTACTGACCCCACGTGACACAACTTTTGAAGCCCATGCACCTAGAGCCCGTGGTCTGGAACAACAGTAGCCACCGAAATGAGAAGCCCACGCAGTGCAACGAAGACACAACACAGCCAAAAGAAAAAAAAAGAATCCAGTAAACATTTGCCTGGGTGGTGATAGGATTTGTTTTCCAGGTGAAATGAGGCTCTCTCGGTATAAAATCAATGCACACCCTGAAAGTGTACAGTTTATTTACTTTTATATCCATACTCATTCATGATGCAGAGTTGATGGGAATATTTTTAAGAAAGTTGGCCCCAGTAACAGTGATGTTTATGGGAACATAAATCAAGGGAAACACAACACAAAATGTTCACATACACACAGAATTATACCAGTCATTTCACATACAGACACACCGTGTCTCATGCACAAAAACTTACACCACCTAACCGTAATACAGGTTCTTCCTGGGACTATAGTAATTGGTCACATTACTTGTAAATCTCTTTCTATCACCAGGTCCCCTACTCTCATTCCCAGCACAAATTTGGAATCAGTTTGCCCTCTACACGAAAACCAGCAAGAATGTCCCACTTTCTCATCTTCAAAGTTCTTCCTCCCCAAGTGACTGATTCCAGAATACATACCGTTTTCACGTTCTGTGAAGGCCACCTGCAACTACAGAAGAGAAAACACTATGAGAATAAGATCACAGTGATGCTCAGGTCTTTTGTTCATTTGCTGACAGTAGAAAACCTGATAAGAAACAGTGGTCCAGGGAACCCAGCAAGGGTTATCAGAGCAAACCTACTCAGGCTGAAAGCCAAGAACTTTGCTGGGAGGATGGTACTTCCAAGTTCATTTAGCTGGGAAATTACAGAATTCTTTTCCTAGAGGAAAAACCGCTCCAGGAGAGAGAGCTCCGTACTCTGCAGGCTGTAATGGATGCTGTCAATTGTAATGTCCTGTGGAATCAGGCACCATGAGTTGGTTATAGACTCTCACTCCACATTCTCCCAACCAAGGGAATTGTATGTATCTGGAAGGAATACCCTCAAATATTCATAACTTAAATCTATTGAAAGATAAATAAAGCAATATTTCTATCTCAGACCAGAAAAAATCCAGCTTACCTTGATGATCCCCGGAGGCTTTTCTTCTATCCTATCACGGTGCATGTCAACCGCCACATCATCAGGGAGAGCTGGAGGGACACAGAGTAACTGTCAGGACACTGGTGATGCTGCTCAGCAATTACTCAGGGGCTTTCTTCTCGATAAGGACATGGGGTGGTGTGTATGGATGTGGGAGGTTAGTAAGTGTGGGCTGAGCTGGTGTTGGGCCATCCTCTTTGGGGGACGAAGGAAGGTAAAGGACAAGAGGAAGGAAATGAAAACAGACCTTTGGCTTTCTAGCTAAGGGGAGCCTCATCAGAAGGGAAGGGTCGATCTAAACAATGGTAAACACTAAAATGCATGCTCTGTTTCAATGACACAGACCCATGACCCCTCCTGCCTCTTTTGAGCTTCTGCTAAATTGCCACTGTCTCTTGATTTTTCCCAGATCACTCTTTCTCCAGCATCCACAATTCCAGCAACTGCATTCATCATGACTTCTGTTGTATGATATTCTAAACTTGGTTAACAGCAACCTCTATTAAAGGACTGAATTCAATCCTAGACAAAATATGCTATATTTATTCACTAATCACTTGTCTTAAAGAAAATCAAATACACACGATTTGACAAAACTGAAATCCTACCATTTAGATATAGCCACTATCAATCGTATCATATTTTTCTCCCAGTCTTTGTTTTCCATACAATGTATGTATGCCCACTGAGTCAGGGGCTGTCCATACTCTAGGGAGCTGTTCCATAAGTGGGACACTTCGTTATGAAGAGGGAGCCCAGACTGAGCACAGCCTGTCTCTAACCGAGCTGTGCAGGAGAAGTGTACAGGCTAACAGTCAGGTTCCACTTTGAGTCCTTGGGTGTGGGCTACAGGAATTGACCAATGCTATGGCTTATGGTAATGTTATCCAATACAATAAATAGCTCTCTGATTCTTATCTGCTTTTGGCCTTGTTTAAGCAATCACACCAGCACTGACAGATATGACCTGTACTGTATACATGGGGTCTCACACCTCTCAGAAGCTGGGAGCTGACCAGGAGAATGCAGGTCTTGTGGTGAATTTCACATTAATGACTGTGCCAAAGTCAACTGATAAGTCCACCCATAGCTGCCCAGGATTCTGTGATCATTAAGGCCACCTGATGGGCAAGGTCTGGACCTTTGGAGATGCTAGGACTTCCAGCCAAGGATACGGATGCAGGGACTCCATTGCTCCATGACTGAGGAACCCTTGGCTGAGTGGTAAGTGCAGGTCAGGGATCCAGAGCATCCATACTGGGAACCACCCCTGGGTTCTCAGTTTGGCTTTTCCACCTAGGAGGTCAAGAGCTGAGAACATTTATCTCTGCACCATGTCCTTCTGAGGAAAAGGTATATTAACCAACTCTGGGCAACAGCTGTGTTGAGGGAAGAACATGCAACCAACTTCACAAAACAAGTAAGGGTCCTGTGCCTGAGCTAACCTTAGGTACTTCAAAACAACTCCCTAAGTCTCTTAGCCCCTTAGAGAGGATGAAAGCAATATTAGAGTTAAAAGTAACTTGTCCCAATTCCCTTATTCTGGAATCCTGAAACAAAATTCTACAGCGGAGGAAGCCTCATAAACAAACAGCACCTGCCATGGTTTACCCCAGCCTTGGAAGAACTGGGAAGGATAAGACCAAGGCAGGCCTGAGGAAAGGTCAGAGGGTAGGCAGAACTGGGGTGTGGGGAGCAAGGGCAGGGCTGTCTGGAAGGAGCAGTGGGTTGTAAGAAGGGCAGTGACCCTGGGTCCTGCTGCCCTGAGTCTCTGTCCGGGGCCTGGTCAACCCCAGGAGACCAGGTCAGCAGGGCTGTGAGAGCCAGTGTGTGAAGAAGCCCAGCAGCCCCTTCACACAGCCCTCTACAATTCCTGCCGGCCATGAAGGGTCTTTAGGGGCAGCTGGATGTGGACCCCTCTCAAATGGAAGCATGTCAGCACACCAGCCTTGGGGAAATGGAGAGGCTGAGATGATCTCAAGGAGACTGAGCACATACAGTGATCCCAGAGCATGTGTTCTGTGACTCATCCATCTCTGGGACTGTCCTTTAGAAGAGGAACAAACAGTGAGGACAAAATATGAGGTGAAGCCACAAGTCCTGAAAGTGCAGAGGGAGACAGTTCACTTCTCATCCACCACCTCACCCTTTCTAGAAGAACTTGGTCTCAAGTTTCAAGGGCCCATGAGAGTTTTGACCCACAGGTTCTGTCCATCATAGGTCAATATGCAAAAGAAAACAAACTCTCCTGTGCACAATACCCTAGATGTGCTAACCAGAAAACAAACTTCCATATTAGGCAGTGACATGCTCAAGAAAGAGCAGCTCATGTGCAAAAGATCATTTTTGATGAGCAAATCAAGAAAAGGTGATTATAGAGCACAGTCACGTCTAAGGACACAATTGCTTTCTATTGTATCATTAAAATATAAAGAAACAAGTCAGAACTCTACACATATTTTATTCGTCTTTCTGATTTCATATCCACCTTCCTCAGTCCCCAAAGCAGGAGATATAACCGTAAAGTTCCAGGAACCTTTTGCCATTAGATCCTACCTAAGTGTTGTTCCTACCTGTATCCTTTTCCTTATCACGGCCACAAATGCTATCCAGAGTCGATTCTGTAGAAACACGAACATGAATTTACAAGTCTTATGGATACATTTAAAATGTGACTAATGTGACTGAGTAATTGGATATTTTATTTGTTCTATTTTAATACAATGAGTTAATCATTAATTGAATTGAATAAATTATAGCAGGCACATCTAGCTAGTGGCTACCACACTATAATACACATTCCTCTCTCTCTCTCTCTCCATATATATATATCTACCCATTCAAGATGGCTGTTTGCTGATTGTTTACCAAAGGAAAACCTCTGCCCCGTGAAGTACTTAGCCCAAGGGGTAAGAGGGATGCGTCCCTCTGCTGGTTTCCCTGGTAACCGATGAGCCCATCTGCTGTCAACTCCCCCTTTAACTGGTAGCCTGCCTATTCCGCCCAGAGAGAAGCATGCTGCTACTGCTGCTGCTGCGTTCTGCCTGCCATCGGCTATCTACAGTGGGATGTCTCTCCAGCACTACATTGCTTCTGACGTGAAAGATCTCCCATCTATTAAACCATGAATGTCTCTGTCCCTGACTCCAGGCTCTTTTCTTAGCCCTGAGGCTGAGCATGTACAGGGCTTGCAGGTGTGAGAGGTGCGGCCCAACACCTTCTGCACGGCAGTTTGCTGTCTAGATTTGATAATTCATTTGTAGGTGTTTCCTAGGCTCATGCACACTTGCCAGGCACTCATGAGACCTTGGGGACACTGAAACAGTAATGTCAACACCCAGATCCTAGAGGAATTCCCGACAGGTGTTCCACTTGGGGAGAGAGGTAATGAGCATGGCCAAGTGCACCTGTGCTAGACATGATCAGTGAGCAGGTGCAGAAGGGAGGGAGGGACATTCACTCACTTCATGAGGTCATCCTTCTCACTCCTGCCTCTGAAAAATCCAGGGAAGGAAGGGACAAAATGCCCTTAGAAGGTAAATGGCCTGTACACTGAAAACTACAAACCACTGCTGAAAGAATTTAACAAGGAATAAATTATTGAAATAGCATATCATATTCATAGACTGGAGAATTATTATTGTTGACATTTCTACACTACCGAAAGGTAAGTATAAATTCATTGTAATACATATCAAAATCCCAATGTCATTTTCAAAGAAATAGAAAAAAAAAGATCCTAAAATATATATGGAAACACTAAGGAGTCCAAACAGACAAAACAATCCTGAGAACAAAGAACATAGATGGAGGCTTCTCACTTCCTGTCTTCAAAACACATTACAAAGCCACAGGAATCAAAACTGTATGGTACTGACATAGAAACAGATACATAGGCCTAAAGACCAGAATAAATAAACCCCAAGAAAACTCATAGATACATGGCCAAATGAAATTCACCAAGCTTCTTAGACAACAAATAGGGAAAGTATAGTTTTCTCAACAGTCAATAGGATGATAATATAACTTACAGAAAGATTACAAACATATATCAGAAAAGGAGTTAATGTCCAAAACATGTAAGAAAAACACTACAACTCAAATGCAAACTAAGTTAAAATATTAAAAACAGTAAATAAATGGGTTAAGAAATATGCAAAGACTTAAATAAGACATTTCCTGAAAAAGACATACAAATGGCTAACAAATATAGGAAAATGTTCTCAACCTCACTAATCATCAGGGCAATGCAAATGAACACCTCACACCTGTTAGGCTGTGTATTATAAAGAAAAAAATTAACAGTTTAAGGCCAAGATGTGGGGAATTGGAAACTTTGTACACAGCTGGTGGTAATGTAAAATGGTGCAGCTCTTGTGAAAAAGAGTATGGGGGTTCCTTATAAAATTATAAACAGAAATATCATATGATTCAGCAATCACAGTTCTGGGTATATATCCAAAGGAAATTAAATCAGTATCACAATGAGATGAACTTAGGTTCATTGCAGCATTCTCCACAATAGCCTAGATATGCAACGAACTTCCCAAAAGAAGCAAGTGTCCTGTGCCTCAGCTAACCTTAGGTACTTCAAAACAACTCCGTAAGTCTCTTAGCCCCTTAGAGAGGATGAAAGCAATATTAGAGTTAAAAGTAATTTGAACCAATTCCCTTAGTCTGGAATACTCAAACAAAAGTTCTACAGCAGGGGAAGCCTCCTAAACACACAGCACCTGCCACGGTTTACCCCAGCCTTGGAAGAACTGGGAAGGATAAGCCCAAGGAAGGCCTGAGGAAAGGTCCGAGGGCAGGCAGGACTGGAGTGTGGGGAGCAGGGGCAGGGCTGGCCGGATGGAGCTTGGGTTGTAAGAAGAGCAGTGACCCTGGGTCGTGCTGCCCTGAGTCTCTGTCCTGGGCCTGGTGAATTCCAGGAGACCAGGTTAGCAGGGCTGTGAGAGCCAGTGTGTGAAGCGAGCCCAGCAGCCCCTTCACACAGTCTTCTACAATTCCTACCGGCCATGAAGGGTCTTTAGGGGCAGCTGGACATGGAGCCCTCTCAAATGGAAGCATCTCAGCACATCAGGCTTGGGAGGTGCTGAGGCTGAAATGAGGAGACTGAGCACATGCAGTGATCCCAAAGCATGTGTTCTGTGACTCATCCACCTCTGGGAGCACGCTTTCCATGAGGAATAAACAGTGAGGACAAAAGTAACATGAAGCTACATGTCCTGAAAGTGTAGAGGGAGAGAGTTGAACTCTCATCCACCACCTGACCCTCACTATAAGAACTTTTTCTACAGTGTCAAGTGACTATGAGAGTTTTGTTCCCACTAGGATATGGCCATTATACGTGAATGTAAAAAGGAAACCAAAATCCCTGGTGCAAAATACCCTCCAGGTACCAAACAGAAACGAACCTTGCATCTTTGGCAGAGAAAAAGCAATGAAAGAGTAGTCTTGTGAAAAAGAAAATTTGTGAATGGCAAAGCAAGAAAAGATGACTATAAGCACAGTACAGTCAAAGGACATGGACACAATAAATCTAATATATCATTAAAATTTGGAAAGAGCAAATCAGAATTCTTCACATATTTCCCTCTTCTTCCTGATTTCATATTCACCTTCCTTAGTTTCTAAAGAACCGCGTGGAACCAAAGTGTTCTAGGAATTGTCTCCCTTTAGATCCTACCTGAGAGTTGTTCGCTATGTGAATCGTCATCAGCATCACTGCTATATATGCTCTCCATGATCCATTCTGTACAAACACAACATGAGCATAAAGTTATTATACAAGTTGACCCACCCATTTCTCCTACTCGACTGGTTGGCTCACAGAGCATCACACTTGTCTTCCCTCCAGGTTCTCAGACCTCCCCTGTGCTCTGTGCAGACAGAGTCCTTCAATAAGATATTGATCACAGTTGAAAATTTCAAATGAGGTGGAGGTACTGAGATAATCACCTTTCGACCCCTTACTTCTATACACCCGTTTATAGCTTTCACCGTCAACCTTACCAACCTGAAATTCCAGATGTTATAGACACACTTCATACATGGCTAGTGTGACCAAGCAATTGTGTGTTTTTTGCGCTTTTTAATAGAATGATTTAAATATTGTTTGAACCAAATTAATTATAAATAGACACATTTGGTTAGTGGCTACCGCACTGGAAAGCTCAGTTCTAAGAAATCCAAAGATGAGAAAGAGGCAACCAGCCACCCTTCCCATGGTTGTTCTTTACTGCATAAAATTTGATGGCCTGATCTGATCATTCGTATGGAGGTATATCTCGGGCTCTTGAACACAAGACAGACACTGGGAGAGTCCTTGTGGACACTGAAATAGTACAGTCAACAATCAGATCCAAGAGGAATTCCCAGCCAGGGGCCCACTTGTAGACAGAGGTGAAGGGCATGGCCCAGTACACCTGTATTAGACATAATCAGAGAGTAGGTGCAGGGGGAGGGAGGGATTTCAATCTCTCCATGACTCCATCCTTCTCAATCCTGACTCTAGAAGACCTGAGGAAGGCAGTGAAAAAGACCCCGTAGGAGGTAAATAATTTGTCTACTGAAAACTACAGGACATTGCTGAAAAAAGTTAAAGAAGAGACAAGTAATTGGAATGACATACCATATTCATAGACTGGATTATTAAATACTGTTGGCATTTCTATACTACATAAAGTGATGTACACATATATCGCAACAACCCACAAAATTCAATGTCATTATTATAGAAATGGACAGAATCCTAAAATACATATGGAACCCCCCCAAGTAAATAAAACAATATTGAGAGCAAAGAGCAATGATGGAGATTAACACTTCCTGAACTCAAAACACATAACAATGCCACAGTAGTCAACACAGTCTGCTACTGGCATCAAGACAGTGAGATTGACCAATGAAATATAATAGAGAGATCCCAAATAAACGCACATATGTATGGCCAACTGATCTTTGCCGAGGTTCTAAGATTACCAAGTGAAGAAAGGATAGTCTCTTCAACAATCAACAGAATGAAAAGGCAACCTATAGGATGGGAGGAAATATGTGTAAACCTTGTATCTGAATGAGAGACTAATATCCAGAATATATAAGAAACTACTACAAGTCAATTTCAGAAAAACAGCAGGCAAATAACTGACTTTAAAAATGGGTAAAAATCTTCACTAGACATTTCTCCGTAAAGACATACAAGTGGTCAATCTACATATGAAAATTTGCTCAACCTCGCTAAGCATCAGGGAAATGGAAATCAAGCCACAAGGAGATATCACTCACACCTGTTAGGATGTGTATTATAAAAAGACAAATAGGGCTTCCCTGGTGGCACAGTGGTTGAGAGTCCGCCTGCCGAGGCAGGGGACACATGTTCATTCCCCAGTCTGGGAGGATCCCACATGCCGCTGAGCGGCTGGGCCCATGTCCCATGGCCGCTGAGCCTGTGCATTTGGAGCCTGTGCTCTGCAACGGAAGAGCCCACAACAATGAGAGACACGTGTACTGCAAAAAAAAAAAGAAAGAAATTAATGGATGCTGGGAAAGATGTGAAGAAGTGGAACTTCTGTACCCTGTTTTGTACCATGTAATAATGTAAAATGGTGTAGCCATTATGGAAAACAGAATGGAGGTCCCCTAAAAATTATTAAGAGAACTATCATAAAATCCAGCAGTCACTCATTTAGGTTTATATACAAAGGAGATAAAACAAGAATGTCCAAGAGATATCTACAATCTCATGTCCATTGCAGCATTATACACAATACACAACATACGAAAACCGCCTAGTGTCCATGGCAAGATGAATTAATAAAGAAAATGTGGTGTATACATACAGTGGAATGTCACTCAGTCTTTGAAAAAGAAGGAAATCCGGCCATTTGCAGCAACACGAATAAACTTGGAGGACATTTGTAAGAGTGAAATAAGCCAGTCACAGAAGGTCAAAAACTGAAAGAAAACTCCGAGAAGCAGAGAGTAGAAGGGTGGTTCCAAGAGCTGGCAGGAGGTTGACATGGGAAGTCTCTGTTCAATTGATACCATGTGTTATTTGCAAAATGGAACAGTTCTAGACACATGCTGTACTACAAGGTGCATGTAGTCAACAGGACTGCCTGGACATTTCCAAACTTGTTAAGAAGTTGGATTTCATCGTATGAGTATTTTTACAACAATAAAATATACATATGTAAAATAAATACAAAGTGGAAAAAGGGGACAAAAGAAGAAAAATAAGGAAAGGGAGTCAACAGAGGGAAAGAAGAAAGCAGGAAGGGTCTCGAATGTACACAGGTATCAGGAGATAATGGGAGAGAAGCTCCTCTCCCCAGGCTTTAAAGAAGACATCTCTCCAGAGTTCACTCCAGCAAGAGGGGGATGTCCTTTCCCTTCCCCATTGAAACAGAAGTGCCAATAGCATCCTAAGTGTGGCCCAGGCTGTGCTCAGGTGTACACTTTTCCTTGATCTCTAAACCAAACACCCCTGACTCCCCATGGCTCAGGTGCCCGTCCTGTATCTCCTTCCACTTCTCTAAAGCATTTCCCTCTTCAAGTGCAGCCCGAGGCGCCAATCCTGTCCTCACACGTGGGGTCCACTGGGCGGGTCTCTGAGTTCTTAAGAGCCTCCCTGTGAGTAGCAGGCACTGAATCGCACACCAGGGTTCCCCTCAGCACCATCAGCAAACTACGACCTAGGGATTGAGGATTTCTAGAACAACTTTACTCATAGACAGTCTCTTGGTGAAACAAGTGACATTTTACAATCAAGCATTTTCAATTTTTTCTTTGGTGGGGAAAATATTGACACATATAAGGCAATCATATTCTATTAAAGTATGTATTTCTCAAAGGACTCACTATCGAAAAAAATTTTTTAAGAATAACTTTCCATGTTTTAATTGACTTAATCCCAGACTTCCTTGCAAAAGCCTTCAGAAAATACCAACAACCTACATCATCTGGCAGTTTGCACAGCAACATGAGTGGAGTAACTCTTTTCACACTGCTTGGTTTCTCTGTCCCACCTTGTAAAGCACAACGTCCTGTCTGCCCTCCTGGGAAGGGAGCCAATGCCCACCCTGAGCTCAATCCCTGGGGTAAATCTCTTGGTTCTGTCTTCACTCTATGCAGTGTTTCTTGCCCAGCACACAGAAACAGGGCCGGCACAAGTGATGGAAGACAGACTTTCCACAGGAGAAGGACATTGCGTTTCCTTAGCACAGAATCTGATAGTGAATGTTAGCCACAAAGGAGAAAGGTGGAGTGAATTTCCTCCATCTACTCCTGGAGGCTCCTTCTTTCTCGGATTCCTCCAGAACTGGGTGTGGCATGTGGGTACAAGCATGCGCTCCTTGCAAAATGAAGGAGGCCAGCATAGCACTAGGTGCTTCAGGTAAGGCGGGAGGACTCATCCCGAGGCTCTAATAGGAAACAGTTAGAATGAGGGAAGTGGCAGAGAGATGTATCATAACCATTCAGAATGCTATGAGACCTCTTAAGAGATGAGATTTTTTATTAAATGAAGTTGTAATTTACCCAGTAGTAGGGATGCTGAAACCCAGTTTTGTTCACGATGAATCCAGCCATGGAGCAACTAAACCCGTGCACCACAACAACAGCCTGTGCTCTAGAGCCTGAATGTCAAAACTACTGAGCACACGTGCCACAACTATTGAAGCCCATGCACCTAGAGCCCGTGGTCTGGAACAACAGTAGCCACCGAAATGAGAAGCCCGTGCAGTGCAACGAAGACCCAACACAGCCAAAAGAAAAAAAAAAGAATCCAGTAAACATTTGCCTGGGTGGTGATAGGATTTGTTTTCCAGGTTAAATGAGGCTCAATTGGTATAAAACCAATGCACACCCTGAAAGTGTACAGTTTATTTACTTTTATATCCATACCCATTCATGATGCAGTGTTGATGGAAATATTTTTTAGAAAGTAGGCACCAGTAACAGTGATGTTTAGGGGAACATAAATCAAGGGAAACACAACACAAAAAGTTCACATACACACACAGAATCATACCATTCATTTCACATACAGACACACCCAGTCTCATGCACACAAACCTACACCACCTAACGGTAATACGGCCTCTTCCTGGGACTATAGTAATTGGTCACATTACTTGTAAATCACTTTCTATCACCAGGGCCCGTACTCTCATTCCCAGCACAAATTTGCAATCAGTTTGCCCTCTACACTAAAACCACCAAGAATGTCCCACTTTCTCAACTTCAAAGTTCTGCCGCCCCAAGTGACTGATTCCAGAATACATACTGTTTACACGTTCTGTGAAGGCCACCTGCAATTACAGAAGAGAAAACACTATGAGGATAAGATCACAGAGATGCTCAGGTCTTTTTTTCATTTGCTGACAGTAGAAAACCTCATAAGAAACAGTGGTCCAGGGAACCCAGCAAGGGTTATCAGAGCAAACCTACTCAGGCTGAAAGGCAAGAACTTTGCTGGGAGGATGGAACTTCCAAGTTCATTTAGGTTGCAAATTACAGAATTCTTTGCCTAGAGGAAAAATCGCTGCAGGAGAGAGAGCTCCGTACTCTACAGGCTGTAATGGATGCTGTCAATTTTAATGTCCTGTGGAATCAGGCACCAAGAGTTGGTAATAGACTCTCACTCCACATTCTCCCAACCAAGGGAATTGTATGTATCTGGAAGGAATACCCTCAAATATTCATAACTTAAATCTATTGAAAGAGAAATAAAGCAATATTTCTATCTCAGACCAGAAAAAATCCAGCTTAACTTTATGATCCACGGAGGCTTTTCTTCTGTCCTATCACGGTGCAGGTCAACCGCCACATCCTCAGGGAGAGCTGGAGGGACACAGAGTAACTGTCAGGACACTGGTGATGCTGCTCAGCAATTACTCAGGGGCTTTCTTCTCGATGAGGACATGTGGTGGTGTGTATGGATGTGGGAGGTTAGTAAATGTGGGCTAAGCTGGTGTTGGGCCATCCTCTTTGGGGGATGAAGGAAGGTAAAGGACAAGAGGAAGGAAATGAAAACAGAGCTTTGGCTTTCTAGCTAAGGGGAGCCTAATCATAAGGGAAGGGTCGATCTAAAAAATGGTAAACACTAAAATGCATGCTCTGTTTCAATGACACAGACCCATGACCCATCCTGCCTCTTTTGAGCTTCTGCTAAATTGCCACTGTCTCTTGATTCTTCCCAGATCACTCTTTTCCCAGCATCCACAATGCCAGGTACTGCATTTATCATGTCTTCTGTTGTATAATATTTTATACTTGATTAACTGCAACCTCTATTAAAGGACTGAATTCAATCTTAGACAAAATATGCTATATTTATTCACTAATCATTTGTCTTAAAGAAAATCAAATACACAAGATTTGACAAAACTGAAATCCTACCATTTAGATACAGCCACTATCAATCGTATCATATTTTTCTCCCAGTCTTTGTTTTCTATACAATATATGTATGCCCACTGAGTCAGGGGCTGTGCATACTCTACGGAGCTGTTCCATAAGTGGGACACTTCGTTATGAAGAGGGAGCCCGGACTGAGCACAGCCTGTCTCTAACCCAGCTGTGCAGGAGAAGTGTACAGGCTAACAGTCAGGTTCCACTTTGAGTCCTTGGGTGTGGGCTACAGGAATTGACCAACGCTATGGCTTATGGTAATGTTATCCAATACAATAAATAGCTCCCTGATTCTTATCTGCTTTTGGCCTTGTTTAAGCAATGACACCAGCACTGACAGATATGACCTGTACCGTATACATGGGGTCTCACACCTCTCAGAATCTGTAGCTTACCAGGAGAATGCAGCTCTTGAGGTGAATTTCACCTTAATGACAGTGCCAAAGTCAACTGATATGTCCACCCATAGCTGCCCTGGATTCTGTGACCACTAAGGCCACCTGATGGGCAGGGTCTGGACCTTTGGAAATGCTAGGACTTCCAGCCAAGGATACGGATGCAGGGACTCCCTTGCTCCATGACTGAGGATCCCTTGGCTGAGTGGTAAGTGCAGGTCAGGGATCCAGAGCATCCATATTGGGACCCACCCCTGGGTTCTCAGTTTGGCTTTTCCACATAGGAGATCAAGAGCTTAGAATATTTATCTCTGCACCATCTCCTTGTGAGGAAAAGGAATATTAACCAAATCTGGGCAACAGCTGTGTTGAGGGAAGAACATGCAACCAAATTCACAAAACAAGTAAGGGTCCTGTGCCTGAGATAACCTTAGGTACTTCAAAACAACTCCGTATGTCTCTTAGCCCCTTAGAGAGGATGAAAGCAATATTAGAGTTAAAACTAACTTGTCCCAATTCCCTTAATCTGGAATACTGAAACAAAATTCTATAGCAGAGGCAGCCGCATAAACACACAGCACCTGCCAGGGTTTACCCCTGGAAGAACTGGGAAGGATAAGACCAAGGCAGGCCTGAGGAAAGGTCAGAGGGTAGGCAGAACTGGGGTGTGGGGAGCAAGGGCAGGGCTGTCTGGAAGGAGCAGTAGGTTGTAAGAAGATCAGTGACCTTGGGTCCTGCTGCCCTGAGTCTCGGTCCTGGGCCTGGTCAACCCCAGGAGACCAGGTCAGCAGGGCTTTGAAAGCAAGTGTGTGAAATAGCCCAGCAGCACCTTCACACAGCCCTGTAGAATTCCTGCCGGCCATGAAGGGTCTTTAGGGGGAGCTGGACGTGGACCCCTCTCAAATGGAAGCATGTCAGCACACCAGCCTTGGGGAAATGGAGAGGCTGAGATGAGCTCAAGGAGACTGAGCACATACTGTGATCCCAGAGCATGTGTTCTGTGACTCATCCATCTCTGGGACTGTCTTTACAAGAGGAACAAACAGTGAGGACAAAACATGAGGTGGAGCCACAAGTCCTGAAAGTGCAGAGGGAGACAGTTCACTTCTCATCCACCACCTCACCCTTTCTAGAAGAACTTGGTCTCAAGCTTCAAGGGCCCATGAGTGTTTTGACCCACAGGTTCTTTCCATCACAGGTCAATATGCAAAATACAACAAACTCTCCTGTGCACAATACCCTAGATGTGCTAACCAGGAAACAAACTTCCATATTAGGCAGTGACAAGCTCAAGAAAGAGCAGCTCATGCGCAAAAGATCATTTTTGATGAGCAAATCAATAAAAGGTGATTATAGTACACAGTCACATCTAAGGACACAATTGCTTTCTATTGTTTCATTAAAATATGAAAAAAACAAGTCAGAACTCTACACATATTTTATTCGTCTTTCTGATTTCATATCCACCTTCCTCAGTCTCCAAAGCAGGAGATATAACCCTAAAGTTCCAGGAATCCTCTGCCATTAGATCCTACCTAACTGTTGTTCCTACCTGTATCCTTTTCCTTATCACGGCCACAAGTGCTATCCAGAGTCGATTCTGTAGAAACACGAATATGAATTTACAAGTCTTATGGATACATTTAAAATGTGACTAATGTGACTGAGTAATTGGATATTTTATTTGTTTTGTTTTAATACACTGAGTTAATCATTGATAGAATTAAATAAATTATAACAGGCACATCTAGCTAGTGGCTACCACACTATAATACACATTCCTCTCTCTCTCTCTCTCCATATATATATATATATACCCATTCAAGATGGCTGTTTGCTGATGGTTTACCAAAGGAAAACCTCTGCCCCGTGAAGTACGTAGCCCAAGGGGTAAGAGGGATGCGTCCCTCTGCTGGTTTCCCTGGTAACCGATGAGCCCATCTGCTGTCAACTCCCCCTTTAACTGGTAGCCTGCCTATTCCGCCCAGAGAGAAGCATGCTGCTACTGCTGCTGCTGCGTTCTGCCTGCCATCGGCTATCTACAGTGGGGTGTCTCTCCAGGACCACTTTGCTTCTGACGTGAAAGATCTCCCATCTATTAAACCATGAATGTCTCTGTCCCTGACTCCGGGCTCTTTCCTTAGCCCTGAGGCTGAGCAAGTACAGGGCTTGCAGGCGTGAGAGGTGCAGCCCAACACCTTCTGCAGGGCAGTTTGCTGGCAGATTTGATGATTCATTTGTAGGTGTTTCCTAGGCTCATGCACACTTGCCAGGCACTCATGAGACCTTGGGGACACTGAAACAGTAATGTCAACACCCAGATCCTAGAGGAATTCCCGACAGGTGTTCCACTTGAGGGGAGAGGTAATGAGCATGGCCCAGTGCACCTGTGCTAGACATAATCAGCGAGCAGGTGCAGAAGGGAGGGAGGGACATTCACTCACTTCATGAGGCCATCCTTCTCACCACTGCCTCTGAAACATCCAGAGAAGGAAGGGACAAAATGCCCTTAGAAGGTAAATGGCCTGTACACTGAAAAGTACAAACCACTGCTGAAAGAATTAAACAAGGAACAAATCATTGAAATGACATATCATATTCATAGACTGGAGACTTATTATTGTTGACATTTCTACACTACCCAAAGGTAAGTATAAATTCATTGTAATACCTATCAAAATCCCAATGTCATTTTCAAAGAAATAGAAAAAAAAAGGATCCTAAAATACATATGGAACCACTAAGGACTCCAAACAGACAACACAATCCTGAGAACAAAGAACATAGATGGAGGCTTCTCACTTCCTGACTTCAAAACACATTACAAAGCCACAGGAATCAAAACTGTATGGTACTGACATAGAAACAGATACATAGGCCTAAAGACCAGAATAAATCAACCCCAAGAAAACTCATAGATACATGGCCAAATGAAATTCACCAAGCTTCTAAGACAACAACTAGGGAAAGTATAGTTTTTTCAACAGTCAATAGGATGAAAATATAACTTACAGAAAGATTACAAACGTATATCAGAAAAGGAGCTAATGTCCAAAACATATAAGAAAAACATTACAACTCAAATGCAAACTAAGTTAAAAAATTAAGAAGGGTAAATAAATGGGTTAAGAAATGTGCAAAGACTTAAATAAGACATTTCCTGAAAAAGACATACAAATGAGTAACAAATATAGGAAAAGGTTCTCAACCTCACTAATCATAAGGGCAATGCAAATGAACACCTCACACCTGTTAGGCTGTGTATTATAATGAAAAAAATTAACAGGTTAAAGCCAAGATGTGGGGAATTGGAAACTTTGTACACAGCTGGTGGTAATGGAAAATGGTGCAGCTCTTATGAAAAAGAATATGGGGGTTCCTTATAAAATTATAAACAGAAATATCATATGATTCAGCAATCACAGTTCTGGGTATATATCCAAAGGAAATTAAATCAGTATCACAATGAGATGAACTTAGGTGCATTGCAGCATTCTCCACAATAGCCTAGATATGCAACCAACTTCACAAAAGAAGCAAGTGTCCTGTGCCTCAGGTAACCTTAGGTACTTCAAAATAACTCCGTTAAGTCTCTTAGCCCCTTAGAGAGGATGAAAGCAATATTAGAGTTAAAAGTAACTTGAACCAATTCCCTTAGTCTGGAATACTGAAACAAAAGTTCTACAGCAGGGGAAGCCTGCAAAACACACAGCACCTGCCAGGGTTTGCCCCAGCCTTGGAAGAACTGGGAAGGATAAGCCCAAGGCAGGCCTAAGGAAAGGTCCGAGGGTAGGCAGGACTGGAGTGTGGGGAGCAGGGGCAGGGCTGTCCGGATGGAGCAGTGGGTTGTAAGAAGAGCAGTGACCCTGGGTCCTGCTGCCCTGAGTCTCTTTCCTGGGCCTTGTGAATTCCAGGAGACCAGGTTAGCAGGGCTGTGAGAGCCAGTGTGTAAAGTGAGCCCAGCAGCCCCTTCACACAGTCCTCTACAATTCCTGCCGGCCATGAAGGGTCTTTAGGGGCAGTTGGACGTGGAGCCCACTCAATTGGAAGCAACTCAGCACATCAGCCTTGGGAGGTGCTGAGGCTGAAATGAGGAGACTGAGCACATGCAGTGACCCCAAAGCATGTGTTCTGTGACTCATCCACCTCTGGGAACGCGCTTTCCATGAGGAATAAACAGTGAGGACAAAAGTAAGGTGAAGCTACAAGTTCTGAAAGTGTAGAGGGAGAGAGTTCAAGTCTCATCCACCACCTGACACTCACTATAAGAACTTGTTCTCCAGTGTCAAGTGACTATGACAGTTTTGTTCCCACTAGGATATGGCCATCATACGTGAATGTAAAAGTGAAACCAAAATCCTGGTGCAAAATACCCTCCAGGTACCTAACAGGAATGAACCTTTCATTTTTGGCAGTGAAAAAGCAATGAAAGAGTAGTCTTGTGAGAAAGAAAATTTCTGAATGGCAAAGCAAGAAAAGATGACTATAAGCACAGTACAGTCAAAGGACATGGACACAATAACTCGATTATATCATTAAAATTTGGAAAGAACAAATCAGAATTCTACGCATATTTCCTTCTTCCTGATTTCATATTCACCTTCCATCGTTTCTAAAGAACCGGGTGGAACCAAAGTGTTCTAGGAATTGTCTCGCTTTAGATCCTACCTGAGAGTTGTTCCCTACGTGAATCGTCATCGGCATCACTGCTATGTATGCTCTCCACCATGCATTTTGTACAAACACAACCATGAGCATAAAGTTATTATACAAGTTGACCCACCCATTTCTACTACTCGACTTGCTGGCTCACACAGCATCCCCCTGGTCTTCCCTCCAGGTTCTCAGACCTCCCCTGTGCTCGGTGCAGACAGAGTCCTTCAATAAGACATTGATCACAGTTGAAAATTTCAAATGAGGGAGAGATGCTGAGAAAATCACCTTCCAACCCCTCACTTCTATACACCAATTTATAGCTTTCACCATCACCTTTACCAACCTGAAATTCCAGATGTTACAGACACACTTGAAACATGGCCAGTGTGACCAAGCAATTGTGTGTTTTTTGCGCTTTTTAATAGAATGATTTAAATATTGTTTGAACCAAATTAATTATAAATAGACACATTTGGTTAGTGGCTACCACACTGGAAAGCTCAGCTGTAAGAAATCCAAAGATGAGAAAGAGGCAACCAGCCACCCCTCCCCTGGCTGTTCTTTACTGCAGAAAATTTGATGGCCTGATCTGATCATTCGTATGTAGGTGTATCTTGGGCTCTTGGACCCACGCCAGGCATTGGGAGAGTCCTTGTGGACTCTGAAATAGTACAGTCAACACTCAGATCCAAGAGGAATTCCCAGCAAGGGGCCCACTTGTAGACAGAGGTGAAGGGCATGGCCCAGTACACCTGTATTAGACATAATCAGAGAGTAGGTGCAGAGGGGAGGGAGGGATTACACTCTCTCCATGAGTCCATCCTTCTCACCCCTGACTCTAGAAGACCTGAGGAAGGCAGTGGAAAAGGCCCCGTAGCAGGTGAAAAATTTGTATACTGAAAACTACAGGACATGGCGGAAAGAAACTAAAGAAGAGACAAGTAATTGGAATGACATACCATGCACATAGACTGGATTATTAAATACTGTTGGCATTTCTATACTACATAAAGGGGTGTACACATATATCGCAACAACCCACAAAATTCCATGTCATTATTATAGAAGTGGACAGAATTCTAAAATACATATGGAACACCCCCAAGTAGATAAAACTATCTTGAGAGCAAAGAGCAATGATGGAGATTAACACTTCCTGAACTCAACACACATAACAATGCCACAGTAGTCAAAACAGTCTGCTACTGGCATCAAGACAGTGAGATAGACCAATGAAATATAATAGAGAGACCCCAAATAAACGCACATATATATGGCCAACTGATCTGTGCCAAGGTTCTAAGATTACCAAGTGAAGAGAGGATAGTCTCTTCAACAATCAAGAGAATGAAAAGGCAACCTATAGGATGGGAGGAAATATGTGTAAACCTTGAATCTGAATAAGGGACCAATATCCAGAATATATAAGAAACTACTACAAGTCAATTTCAGAAAAACACGGGCAAATAACGGAGTTTAAAAATGGGTAAAAAGCTTCATTAGACATTTCTCCATAAAGACATACAAGTGGTCAATCTACATATGAAAATTTGCTCAACATCGCTAAGCATCAGGGAAATGGAAATCAAGCCACAAGGAGATATCACTCACACCTGTTAGGATGTGTATTATAAAAAGACAAATAGGGCTTCCCTGGTGGCACAGTGGTTGAGAGTCTGCCTGCCGATGTAGAGTACAAGTGTTCGTGCACTGGTATGGGAGGATCCCACATGCTGCTGAGCGGTTGGGCCCATGAGCCATGGCCGCTGAGCCTGTGTGTTTGGAGCCTGTGCTCCACAATGGGAGAGCCCACAACAATGAGAGGCCCGTGTACTGCAAAAAAAAAAAAAAAAAAAAAAAAAAAAAAGAAAAGAAAAAAGAAAGAAAATTAATGGATGCTGGCAAAGATGTGAAGAATTGGAACTCCTGTACCCTGTTTTGTACCCTGTTGTAATGTAAAATGGTGTAGCCATTATGGAAAACAGAATGGAGGTCCCCTAAAAATTATTAAGAGAACTATCATAAAATCCAGCAATCACTCATTTAGGTTTATATACAAAGGAGATAAAACAAGAATGTCCAAGAGATATCTACAATCTCATGTCCATTGCAGCATTATACACAATACACAACATAGGAAAACTGCCTAGTGTCCATGGGAAGATGAATTAATAAAGAAAATGTGGTGTATACATACAGTGGAATGTCATTCAGTCTTTGAAAAAGAAGGAAATCCTGCCATTTGCAGCAACACGAAAGATCTTGGAGGACATTTGTAAGAGTGAAATAAGCCAGTCACAGAAGGTCAAAAACTGAAAGAAAACTCCGAGAAGCAGAGAGTAGAAGGGTGGTTCCAAGAGCTGGCAGGAAGTTGACATGGGAAATCTGTCTGTAATAGTTAGAATGTGTTATTTGCAAAATGGAAAAGTTCTAGACACATGCTGTACAACAAGGTGCATGTAGTCAACAGGACTGCCTGGACATTTCAAAACTTGTTAAGAAGTTGGATTTCATCATATATGTACTTTTACAACAATAAAATATACATATGTAAAATAAATACAAAGTGGAAAAGGGGGGAAAAAGAAGAATAATAAGGAAAGGGAGTCAACACAGGGAAAGAAGAAAGCAGGAAGGGTCTCAAATGTACACAGGTATCAGGAGATAATGTGAGAGAAGCTCCTGTCCCCAGGCTTTAAAGAAGACATCTCTCCAGAGTTCACTCCAGCAAGAGAGGGATGTCCTTTCTCTTCCCCATTCCACCAGAAGTGCCAATAGCATCCTAAGTGTGGCCCAGGCTGTGATCAGGTGTACACTTTTCCTTGATGTCTAAACCAACCACACCAGACTCCCCATGGCTCAGGTGTCCTTAATGTATCTCCTTCCACTTCTCTAAAGCATTTCCCTCTTCAAGTCCAGCCAGAGGCACCAATCCTATCCTAACACGTGGGGTCCACTGGGCGGGTCTCTGAGTTCTTAACAGCCTCCCTGTGAGTAGCAGGCACTGAATCACACACCAGGGTTCCCCTCAGCACCATCAGGAAACTACGACCTAGGGATTGAGGATTTCTAGAACAACTTTACTCATACACAGTCTCTTGGGTAAACAAGTGACATTTTACAATCAAGCATTTTCAGTATTTTCTTTGGTGGGGAAAATATTGACACATATACGGCAATCATATTCTATTAAATTATGTATTTCTCAAATGACTCACTATCGAAAAAAAATTTTTAAGTATAACTTTCCATGTTTTAATTGACTTTACTCCCAGACTTGTTTGCTTGCAAAGGCCATCAGAAAATACCACAACCTATATCATCTGGCAGTTTGCCCAGCAACATGAGTGGAGATGCTCTTTTCACATGCTTGGTTTCTCTGTCCCACCTTGTAAAGCAAAATCTCCTGTCCGCCCTCCTGGGAAGGGAGCCAGTGCCCACCCTGAGCTGAAGCCCTGGGTTAGATCTCTTGGTTCTGTCTTCACTGTATGCAGTGTTTCTTGCCCAGCACACAGAAACAGGGCCGGCACAAGTGATGGAAGACAGACTTTCCACAGGAGAAGGACATTGCGTTTCCTTAGCACAGAACCTGATAGTGAATGTTAGCCACAAAGGAGAAAGGTGGAGTGAATTTCCTCCATCTACTCCTGGATGCTCCTTGTTTCTCGGACTCCTCCAGAACTGGGTGTGGCATGTGGGTACAAGCATGGGCTCCCTGCAAAAAGAAGGAGGCATGCCTAGCACTATGTGCTTCATGTAAGGGGGGAGGAATCATCCCGAGGCTCTAATAGGAAACAGTTAGAGTGAGGGAAGTGGCAGAGAGATGTATCATAACCATTCAGAATGCTATGAGACCTACTAAGAGATGAGATTTCTTATTAAATGAAGTTGTGTTTGACCCAGTAGTAGGGATTCTGAAACCCAGTTTTGTTCACTAAGAATCCAGCCATGGAGAAACTAAACCCGTGCACCACAACTACTAAGCCTGTGCTCTAGAGCCTGAAAGTCACAACTACTGAGCCCACGTGCCACAACTATTGAAGCCCATGCACCTAGAGCCCGTGGTCGGGAACAACAGTAGCCACCGATATGAGAAGCCCATGCAGTGCAACGAAGACTCAACACAGCCAAAAGAAAAAAAAAAGAATCCAGTAAACTTTTGCCTGGGTGGTGATAGGATTTGTTTTCCAGGTTAAATGAGGCTCACTTGGTATAAAATCAATGCACACCCTGAAAGTGTACAGTTTATTTACATTTATATCCATACCCATTCATGATACAGTATTGATGGGAATATTTTATAGAAAGTTGGCACCAGTCACAGTGATGTTTAGGGGAACATAAATCAAGGGAAACACAACACAAAATGTTCACATACACACTTAGAATCATACCACTCATTTCACATACAGACACACCCAGTCTCGTGCACACAAACCGACACCACCTAACCGTAATACAGCTACTTCCTGGGACTATAGTAATTGGCCACATTACTTGTAAATCACTTTCTATCACCAGGGCCCCTACTCTCATTCCCAGCACAAATTTGCAATCAGTTTGCCCTCTACACTAAAACCAGCAAGAATGTCCCACTTTCTCATCTTCAAAGTTCTTCCTCCCCAAGTGACTGATTCCGGAATACATACTGTTTACACGTTCTGTGAAGGCCACCTGCAATTACAGAAGAGAAAACACCATGAGGATAAGATCACAGTGATGCTCAGGTCTTTTGTTCATTTGCTGACAGTAGAAAACCTCATAAGAAAGAGTGGTCCAGAGAACCCAGCAAGGGTTATCAGAGCAAAGCTACTCAGGCTGAAAGGCAAGAACTTTGCTGGGAGGATGGAACTTCCAAGTCCATTTACATTGGAAATTACAGAATTCTTTGCCTAGAGGAAAAATCGCTGCAGAAGAGAGAGCTCCATGCTCTACAGGCTGCAATGGATGCTGTCAATTTTAATGTCCTGTGGAATCAGGCACCAAGAGTTGGTCATAGACTCTCACTCCACATTCTCCCAACCAAGGGAATTGTATGTATCTGGAAGGAATACCCTCAAATATTCATAACTTAAATCTATTGAAAGAGAAATAAAGCAATATTTCTATCTCAGACCAGAAAAAATCCAGCTTACCTTGATGAACCACTGAGGCTTTTCTTGTGTCCTATCACGGTGCAGGTCATCCGCCACATACTCAGGGAGAGCTGGAGGGACACAGAGTAACTGTCAGGACACTGGTGATGCTGCTCAGCAATTACTCAGGGGCTTTCTTCTCGATGAGGACATGGGGTGGTGTGTATGGATGTGGGAGGTTAGTAAGTGTGGGCTGAGCTGGTGTTGGGCCATCCTCTTTGGGGGATGAAGGAAGGCAAAGGACAAGAGGAAGGAAATGAAAACAGAGCTTTGGCTTTCTAGCTAAGGGGAGCCTCATCAGAAGGGAAGGGTCGATCTAAACAATGGTAAACACTAAAATGCATGCTCTGTTTCAATGACACAGACCCATGACCAATACTTTGAGCTTCTGCTAAATTGCCACTGTCTCTTGATTTTTCCCAGATCACTCTTTTCCCAGCATCCACAATGCCAGCTACTGCATTTATCGTGTCTTCTGTTGTATGATATTCTAAGCTTGGTTAACAGCAACCTCCATTAAAGGACTGAATTCAATCCTAGACAAAATATGCTATATTTATTCACTAATCACTTGTCTTAAAGAAAATCAAATACACAAGATTTGACAAAACTGAAATCCTACCATTTAGATACAGCCACTATCAATCGTATCATATTTTTCTCCCAGTCTTTGTTTTCTATACAATGTATGTATGACCACTGAGTCAGGGGCTGTCCATACTCTAGGGAGCTGTTCCATAAGTGGGACACTTCGTTATGAAGAGGGAGCCCGGACTGAGCATAGCCTGTCTCTAACCCTGCTGTGCAGGAGAAGTGTACAGGCTAACAGTCAGGTTCCACTTTGAGTCCTTGGGTGTGGGCTACAGGAATTGACCAATGCTAAGGCTTATGGTAATGTTATCCAATACAATAAAATAGCTCCCTGATTCTTATCTGCTTTTGGCCTTGTTTAAGCAATGACACCAGCACTGACAGATATGACCTGTACTGTATACATGGGGTCTCACACCTCTCAGAATCTGGGAGCTTACCAGAATTCAGTTCTTGAGGTGAATTTCACATTAATGACTGTGCCAAAGTCAACTGATAAGTCCACCCATAGCTGCCCTGGATTCTGTGATCATTAAGGCCACCTGATGGGCAAGGTCTGGACCTTTGGAGATGCTAGGACTTCCAGCCAAGGATACGGATGCAGGGACTCCCTTGCTCCATGACTGAGGATCCCTTGGCTGAGTGGTAAGTGCAGGTCAGGGATCCAGAGCATCCATATTGGGACCCACCCCTGGGTTCTCAGTTTGGCTTTTCCACATAGGAGGTCAAGAGATTAGAACATTTATCTCTGCACCATATCTCTGAGGAAAAGGAATATTAACCAAATCTGGGCAACAGCTGTGTTGAGGGAAGAACATGCAACCAAATTCACAAAACAAGTAAGGATCCTGTGCCTGAGCTAACCTTAGGTACTTCAAAACAACTCCATAAGTCTCTTAGCCCCTTAGAGAGGATGAAAGGAATATTGGAGTTAAAAGTAACTAGTCCCAATTCCCTTAGTCTGGAATACTGAAACATAATTCTACAGCAGAGGAAGCCTCATAAACACACAGCGTCTGCCAGGGTTTACCCGAGCCTTGGGAGAACTGGGAAGGATAAGACCAAGGCAGGCCTGAGGAAAGGTCAGAGGGTAGGCAGAACTGGGGTGTGGGGAGCAAGGGCAGGGCTGTCTGGAAGAAGCAGTGGGTTGTAAGTAGAGCAGTGACCCTGGGTCCTGCTGCCCAGAGTCTCTGTCCTGGGCCTGGTCAAACCCAGGAGACCAGGTCAGCAGGGCTGTGAAAGCAAGTGTGTGAAATAGACCAGCAGCCCCTTCACACAGCCCCCTAGAATTCCTGCCAGCCATGAAGGTTCTTTAGGGGCAGCTGGATGTGGACCCCTCTCAAATGGAAGCGTGTGAGCACATCAGCCTTGGGGAAGTGCAGAGGCTAAGATGAGCTCAAGGAGCTCATGCAGTGATCCCAGAGCACGTGTTCTGTGACTCATCTATCTCTGGGACTGTCTTTACAAGAGGAATAAACAGTGAGGACAAAACATGAGGTGAAGCCACAAGTCCTGAAAGTGCAGAGGGAGACAGTTCACTTCTCATCCACCACCTCACCCTTTCTAGAAGAACTTGATCTCAAGTTTCAAGGGCCCATGAGAGTTTTGACCCACAGGTTCTTTCCATCACAGGTCAATATGCAAAAGAAAACAAACTCTCCTGTGCACAATACCCTAGATGTGCTAACCAGAAAACAAACGTCCATATTAGGCAGTGACAAGCACAAGAAAGAGCAGCTCATGTGCAAAAGATCAGTTTTGATGAGCAAATCAAGAAAAGGTGATTATAGAGCACAGTCACGTCTAAGGACACAATTTCTCTCTATTGTGTCATTAAAATATGAAAAAAACAAGTCAGAACTCTACACATATTTCATTCTTCTTTCTGATTTCATATCCACCTTCCTCAGTCTCCAAAGCAGGAGATATAACCCTAAAGTTCCAGGAACCCTCTGCCATTAGATCCTACCTAAGTGTTGTTCCTACCTGTATCCTTTTCCTTATCACGGCCACAAGTGCTATCCAGAGTCGATTCTGTAGAAACACGAATATGAATTTACAAGTCTTATGGATACATTTAAAATGTGACTAATGTGACTGAGTAATTGGATACTTTATTTTGTTTTATTTTAATACACTAAGATAATCATTGATTGAATTAAATAAATTATAACAGGCACAACTAGCTAGTGGCTACCACATTGTAATACACATCCCTCTCTCTCTCCATATATATATATATATATATATATATAATATATGGAGGATGTTGCCACCACTCCCCTGTTTATTCATTTCTGTATGTTGTATCAATTAAAGATGACTATTTGCTGATGGTTTAACGAAGGTAAAACCTCTGCCCCGTGAAGGTACTTAGCCCAAGGGGTAAGAGGGATGCGTCCCTCTGCTGGTTTCCCTGGTAACCGATGAGCCCATCTGCTGTCAATTCCCCCTTTAACTGGTAGCCTGCCTCTTCCGCCCAGAGAGAAGCATGCTGCTACTGCTGCTGCTGCGTTCTGCCTGCCATCGGCTATCTACAGTGGGGTGTCTCTCCAGGACCACTTTGCTTCTGATGTGAAAGATCTCCCATCTATTAAACCATGAATGTCTCTGTCCCTGACTCCGGGCTCTTTCCTTAGCCCTGAGGCTGAGCAAGTACAGGGCTTGCAGGCATGAGAGGTGTGGCCCAACACCTTCTGCAGGGCAGTTTGCTGGCCAGATTTGATGATTCATTTGTAGGTGTTTCCTAGGCTCATGCACACTTGCCAGGCACTCATGAGACCTTGGGGACACTGAAACAGTAATGTCAACACCCAGATCCTAGAGGAATTCCCAACAGGTGTTCCACTTGAGGGGAGAGGTAATGAGCATGGCCCAGTGCACCTGTGCTAGACATAATCAGCGAGCAGGTGCAGAAGGGAGGGAGGGACATTCACTCACTTCATGAGGCCATCCTTCTCACCACTGCCTCTGAAAAATCCAGGGAAGGAAGGCACAAAATGCCCTTAGACGGTAAATGGTCTGTACACTGAAAACTACAAACCACTGCTGAAAGAATTTCACAAGGAATAAATAATTGAAATGACATATCATATTCATAGACTGGAAACTTATTATTGTTGACATTTCTACACTACCCAAAGGTATGTATAAATTCATTGTAATACCTATCAAAATCCCAATGTCAATTTCAAAGAAATAGATAAAAAAAAAGATCCTAAAATATATATGGAAACACTAAGGACTCCAAACAGACAAAACAATCCTGAGAACAAAGAACATGGATGGAGGCTTCTCACTTCCTATCTTCAAAACAGATTACAAAGCCACAGGAATCAAAACTGTATGGTACTGACATAGAAACAGATACATAGGCCTAAAGACCAGAATAAATAACCCCCAAGAAAACTCATAGATACATGGACAAATGAAATTCACCAAGCTTCTAAGACATCAAATAGGGAAAGTATAGTTTTTTCAACAGTCAATAGGATGAAAATATAACTTACAGAAAGATTACAAACATATATCAGAAAAGGAGCTAATATACAAAACATCAAAGAAAAATACAACTCAAATGCAAACTAAGTTAAAAAATTAAAAAGGGTAAATAAACGGGTTAAGAAATGTGCAATGACTTAAATATGATATTTCCTGAAAAAGACATACAAATGAGTAACAAATATAGGAAAAGGTTCTCAACCTCACTAATCATCAGGGCAATGCAAATGAACACCTCACACCTGTTAGGCTGTGTATTATAAAGAAAAAAATTAACAGTTTAAGGCCAAGATATGGGGAATTGGAAACTTTGTACACTGCTGGTGGGAATGTAAAATGGTGCCGCTATTATGAAAAAGAGTATGGGAGTTCCTTATAAAATTATAAACAGAAATATCATATGATACAGCAATCACAGTTCTGGGTATATATCCAAAGGAAATTAAATCAGTATCACAATGAGATGAACTTAGGTTCATTGTAGCATTCTCCACAATAGCCTAGATATGCAACGAACTTCACAAAAGAAGCAAGTGTCCTGTGCCTCAGCTAACCTTAGGTACTTCAAAACAACTCCATAAGTCTCTTAGCCCCTTAGAGAGGATGAAAGCAATATTAGAGTTAAAAGTAACTTGAACCAATTCCCTTAGTCTGGAATACTGAAACAAAAGTTCTACAGCAGGGGAAGCCTCCTAAACACACAGCACCTGCCAGGGTTTACCCCAGCCTTGGAAGAACTGGGAAGGATAAGACCAAGGCAGGCCTGAGGAAAGGTCAGAGGGTAGGCAGGACTGGAGTGTGGGGAGCAGGGGCAGGGCTGTCCGGATGGAGCAGTGGGTTGTAAGAAGAGCAGTGACCCTGGGTCCTGCTGCCCTGAGTCTCTTTCCTGGGCCTTGTGAATTCCAGGAGACCAGGTTAGCAGGGCTGTGAGAGCCAGTGTGTGAAGAAGCCCAGCAGCCCCTTGACACAGTCCTCTACAATTCCTGCCGGCCATGAAGGGTCTTTAGGGGCAGTTGGACGTGGAGCCCACTCAATTGGAAGCATGTCAGCACATCAGCCTTGGGAGGTGCTGAGGCTGAAATGAGGAGACTGAGCACATGCAGTGACCCCAAAGCATGTGTTCTGTGACTCATCCACTTCTGGGAACGCGCTTTCCATGAAGAATAAACAGTGAGGACAAAAGTAAGGTGAAGCTACAAGTCCTGAAAGTGTAGAGGGAGAGAGTTCAAGTCTCATCCACCACCTGACACTCACTATAAGAACTTGTTCTCCAGTGTCAAGTGACTATGACAGTTTTGTTCCCACTAGGATATGGCCATCATACGTGAATGTAAAACTGAAACCAAAATCCTGGTGCAAAATACCCTCTAGGTACCAAACAGAAACGAACATTTCATTTTTGGCAGTGAAAAAGCAATGAAAGAGTAGTCTTGTGAGAAAGAAAATTTCTGAATGCCAAAGCAAGAAAAGATGACTATAAGCACAGTACAGTCAAAGGACATGGACAGAATAACTCTATTATATCATTAAAATTTGGAAAGAAAAACCCAGAATTCTACAATTTTTCCTTCTTCTTCCTGATTTCATATTCACCTTCATTCGTTTCTAAAGAACCGGGTGGAACCAAAGTGTTCTAGGAATTGTCTCCCTTTAGATCCTACCTGAGAGTTGTTCCCTATGTGAATCGTCATCAGCATCACTGCTATGTATGCTCTCCACCATGCATTTTGTACAAACACAACCATGAGCATAAAGTTATTATACAAGTTGACCCACCCATTTCTACTACTCGACTTGCTGGCTCACACAGCATCACCCTGGTCTTCCCTCCAGGTTCTCAGACCTCCCCTGTGCTCTGTGCAGACAGAGTCCTTCAATAAGATATTGATCACAGTTGAAAATTTCAAATGAGGGAGAGATGCTAAGAAAATCACCTTTCGACCCCTCACTTCTATAGACCCATTTATAGCTTTCACCGTCAACCTTACCAACCTGAAATTCCAGATGGTACAGACACACTTGAAACATGGCTAGTGTGACCAAGCAATTGTGAGTTTTTTGCGCTTTTTAATAGAAAGATTTAATTACTGTTTGAACTAAATTAATTATAAAGAGACACATTTGGTTAGTGGCTACCACACTGGAAAGCTCAGCTCTAAGAAATCCAAAGATGAGAAAGAGGCAACCAGCCACCCCTCCCCTGGCTGTTCCTTACTGCAGAAAATTTGAAGGCCTGATCTGATCATTCGTATGTAGGTATATCTTGGGCTCTTGGTCCCACGCCAGGCATTGGGAGAGTCCTTGTGGACACTAAAATAGTACAGTCAACACTCAGATCCAAGAGGAATTCCCAGCAAAGGGCCCAATTGTAGACAGAAGTGAAGGGCATGGCCCAGTACACCTGTATTAGACATAATCAGAGAGTAGGTGCAGAGGGGAGGGAGGGATTTCACTCTCTCCATGAGTCCATCCTTCTCACCCCTGACTCTAGAAGACCTGAGGAAGGCAGTGGAAAAGGCCCCGTAGGAGGTGAAAAATTTGTATACTGAAAACTACAGGACATGGCGGAAAGAAACTAAGAAGAGACAAGTAATTGGAATGACACACCATGTTCATAGACTGGATTATTAAATACTCTTGGCATTTCTATACCACATAAAGGGATGTACACATATATCGCAACAACCCACAAAATTCCATGTCATTATTATAGATGTGTACAGAATTCTAAAATACATATATAACCCACCCCAAATAGATAAAATAATCTTGAGAGCAAAGAGCAATGATGGAGATGAACAGTTCCTGAACTCAAAACACATAAAAATGCCACAGTAGTCAAAAGAGTCTGCTACTGGCATCAAGACAGTGAGATAGATCAATGAAATATAATAGAGAGACCCCAAATAAATGCACATATATATGGCCAACTGATCTGTGCCAAGGTTCTAAGATTAACAAGTGAAGAGAGGATAGTCTTTTCAACAATCAAGAGAATGAAAAGGCAACCTATAAGATGGGAGGAAATATGTGTAAACCTTGTATCTGAATAAGGGACCAATATCCAGAATATATAAGAAACTACTACAAGTGAATTTCAGAAAAACAGCGGGCAAATAACTGAGTTTCAAAATGGGTAAAAAGCTTCACTAGACACTTCTCCATAAAGACATACAAGTGGTCAATCTACATATGAAAATTTGCTCAACATTGCTAAGCACCAGGGAAATGGAAATCAAGCCACAGGGAGATATCACTCACACCTGTTACGATGTGTATTATAAAAAGACAAATAGGTCTTCCCTGGTGGCACAGTGGTTAAGAGTTCTCCTGCCGAGGCAGGGGACACGTGTTTGTGCCCTGGTCTAGGCGGATCCCACATGCCACTAAGCAGCTGGGCCCATGAGCCATGGACGCAGATCCTGTGTATTTGGAGCCTGTGCTCCGCAATGGGATAGCCCACAACAATGACAGACCCATGTACTGCAAAAAATAAAAAAATAAAAAAAAATAAAAAAGAAAGAAAATTAATGGATGCTGGCAAAGATGTGAAAAGTGGAACTTTTGTACACTGTTATGTACACTGTAGTAATGTAAAATGGTGTAGCCATTATGGAAAACAGAATGGAGGTCCCCTAAAAATTATTAAGAGAACTCTCATAAAATCCAGCAATCACTCATTTAGGTTTATATACAAAGGAGATAAAACAAGAATGTCCAAGAGATATCTACAATCTCATGTCCATTGCAGCATTATACACAATACACAACATAGGAAAAGTGCCTAGTGTCCATGGGAATATGAATTAATAAAGAAAATGTGGTGTGAACATAGAGTGGAATGTCATTCAGTCTGTGAAAAAGAAGGAAATCCTGCCATTTGCAGCAACACGAAAGAACTTGGAGGACATTTGTAAGAGTGAAATAAGCCAGTCACAGAAGGTCCAAAACTGAAAGAAAACTCCAAGAAGCAGAGAGTAGAAGGGTGGTTCCAAGAGCTGGCAGGAGGTTGACATGGGAAGTCTCTGTTCAATGGTTAGAATGTGTTATTTCAAAATGGAAAAGATCTAGACACATGCTGTACAGCAAGGTTCATGTAGTCAACAGGACTGCCTGGACATTTCAAAACTTGTTAAGACGTTGGATTTCATCGTATGTGTACTTTTACAACAATAAAATACACAGGTGTAAAATAAATACAAAGTGGAAAAAGGGGGAAAAAGAAGAAAAATAAGGAAAGGGAGTCAACAGATGGAAAGAAGAAATCAGGAAGGGTCTCGAATGTACACAGGTATCAGGAGATAATGGGAGAGAAGCTCCTCTCCCCAGGCTTTAAAGAAGACATCTCTCCAGAGTTCACTCCAGCAAGAGGGGGATGCCCTTTCTCTTCCCCATTCAACCAGAAGTGCCAATAGCATCCTAAGTGTGGCCCAGGCTGTGCTCAGCTGGATACTTTTCCTTGATCTCTAAACCAACCACACCTGACTCCCCATGGCTCAGGTGTCCTTAATGAATCTCCTTCCACTTCTCTAAAGCATTTCCCTCTTCACATCCAGCCCGAGGCGGCAATCCTGTCCTCACACGTGTTGTCCACTGGGCGGGTCTCTGAGTTCTTAAGAGCCTCCCTCTGAGTAGCAGGCACTGAATCGCACACCAGGGTTCCCCTCAGCACCATCAGCAAACTACGATCTAGGGATTGAGGATTTCTAGAACAACTTTACTCATACACAGTCTCTTGGGTAAACAAGTGATATTTTACAATCAAGCATTTTCAGTTTTTTCTTTGGTTGGGAAAATATTCACACATATACGGCAATCATATTCTATTAAAGTATGTATTTCTCAAAGGACTCACTATCGAAAAAAATTTTTTAAGTATAACTTTCCATGTTTTAATTGACTTTACTCCCAGACTTGTTTGCTTGCAAAAGCCTTCAGAAAATATCAAGAATCTATCTACGTCATCTGGCAGTTTGCACAGCAACATGAGTGGAGATGCTCTTGTCACACTGCTTGGTTTCTCTGTCCCACCTTGTAGAGCACAACCTCCTGTCCACCCTCCTGGGAAGGGAGCCAGTGCCCACCCTGAGCTCAAGCCCTGGGGTAGATCTCTTGGTTCTGTCTTCACTGTATGCAGTGTTTCTTGCCCAGCACACAGAAACAGGGTCGGCACAAGTGATGGAAGATAGACTTTCTACAGGCAAAGGACATTCTCTTTCTTTAGCACAGAATCCGATAGTGAATATTAGCCTCAAAGGAGAAAGGTGGAGTGAATTTCCTCCATCTAGTTCTGGAGGCTACTTCTTTCTCGGACTCCTCCAGAACTGGGTGTGGCATGTGGGTACAAGCATGGGCTCCCTGCAAAAAGAAGGAGGCCTGCCTAGCACTATGTGCTTCAGTTAAGGGGGGAGGACTCATCCCGAGGCTCTAATAGGAAACAGTTAGAAAGAGGGAAGTGGCCGAGAGATGCATCATAACCATTCAGAATGCTATGAGACCTACTAAGAGATGAGATTTCTTATTAAATGAAGTTGTAATTGACCCAGTAGTAGGGATGCTGAAACCCAGTTTTGTTCACTAAGAATCCAGCCATGGAGCAACTAAGCCCGTGCACCACAACTACTAAGCCTGTGCTCTAGAGCCCGCAAGTCACAACTACTGAGCCCACGTGCCACAACTATTGAAGCCCATGCAATTAGAGCCCGTGCTCTGGAATAACAGTAGCCACCGAAATGAGAAGCCCACGTAGTGCAACGAAGACCCAACACAGCCAAAAGAAAAAAAAAAAGAATCCAGTAAACATTTGCCTGGGTGGTGATAGGATTTGTTTTCCAGGTTAAATGAGGCTCAATTGGTATAAAATCAATGCACACCCTGAAAGTGTACAGTTTATTTACATTTATATCCATACCCATTCATGATGCAGTGTTGATGGGAATATTTTTTAGAAAGTTGGCACCAGTAACAGTGATGTTTACGGGATCATAAATCAATTGAAACACAACACAAAATGTTCACAAACACACACAGAATCATACCACTTATTTCACATACAGACACACCCAGTCTCATGCACACAAACCTACACAACCTAACCATAATACAGCTTCTTCCTGGGACTATAGTAATTGGTCACATTACTTGTAAATCACTTTCTATCACCAGGGCCCCTACTCTCATTCCCAGCACAAATTTGGAATCAGTTTGCCCTCTACACTAAAACCAGCAAGAATGTCCCAATTTCTCATCTTCAAAGTTCTTCCTCCCCAAGTGACAGATTCCAGAATACATACTGTTTTCACGTTCTGTGAAGGCCACCTGCAATTACAGAAGAGAAAAGACTATGAGGATAAGATCACAGTGATGCTCAGGTCTTTTTTTCATTTGCTGACAGTAGAAAACCTCATAAGAAACAGTGGTCCAGGGAACCCAGCAAGGGTCATCAGAGCAAACCTACTCAGGCTGAAAGGCAAGAACTTTGCTGGGAGGATGGTACTTCCAAGTACATTTAGGTTGCAAATTACAGAATTCTTTTCCTAGGAAAAATCGCTGCAGGAGAGAGAGCTCTGTACTCTACAGGCTGTAATGGATGCTGTCAATTGTAATGTCCTGTGGAATCAGGCACCATGGGTTGGTTATAGACTCTCACTCCACATTCTCCCAACCAAGGGAATTGTATGTATCTGGAAGGAATACCCTCAAATATTCATAACTTAAATCTATTGAAAGAGAAATAAAGCAATATTTCTATCTCAGACCAGAAAAAATCCAGCTTACCTTAATGATCCACGGAGGCTTTTCTTCTGTCCTATCACGGTGCAGGTCAACCGCCACATCCTCAGGGAGAGCTGGAGGGACACAGAGTAACTGTTAGGACACTGGTGAGGCTGCTCAGCAATTACTCAGGGGCTTTCTTCTCGATGAGGACATGGGGTGCTGTGTATGGATGTGGGAGGTTAGTAAGTGTGGGCTGAGCCGGTGTTGGGCCATCCTCTTTGGGGGATGAAGGAAGGCAAAGGACAAGAGGAAGGAAATGAAAACAGAGCTTTGGCTTTCTAAGTAAGGGGAGTCTAATCAGAAGGGAAGGGTTGATCTAAAAAATGGTAAACACTAAAATGCATGCTCTGTTTCAATGACACAGACCCATGACCCATGCTTTGAGCTTCTGCTAAATTGCCAATGTCTCTTGATTTTTCCCAGATCACTCTTTTCCCTGCATCCATAATGCTAGCTACTGCATTTATCATGTCTTCTGTTGTATGATATTTTATACTTGATTAACAGCAACCTCCTTAAAGGACTGAATTCAATCCTAGACAAAATATGCTATATTTATTCACTAATCACTTGTCTTAAAGAAAATCAAATACACAAGATTTGACAAAACTGAAATCCTACCATTTAGATACAGCCACTATCAATCATATCATATTTTTCTCCCAGTCTTTGTTTTCTATAAAATGTATGTATGCCCACTGAGTCAGGGGCTGTCCATATTCAAAGGAGTGGTTCCATAAGGGGGACACTTCGTTATGAAGAGGGAGCCCGGACTGAGCACAGCCTGTCTCTAACCCAGCTGTGCAGGAGAAGTGTACAGGCTAACAGTCAGGTTCCACTTTGAGTCCTTGGGTGTGGGCTACAGGAATTGACCAATGCTAAGGCTTATGGTAATGTTATCCAATACAATAAAATAGCTCCCTGATTCTTATCTGCTTTTGGCCTTGTTTAAGCAATGACACCAGCACTGACAGATATGACCTGTACTGTATACATGGGGTCTCACACCTCTCAGAATCTGGGAGCTTACCAGAATTCAGGTCTTGAGGTGAATTTCACATTAATGACTGTGCCGAAGTCAACTGATAAGTCCACCCATAGCTGCCCTGGATTCTGTGACCACTAAGGCCACCTGATGGGCAAGGTCTGGACCTTTGGAGATGCTAGGACTTCCTGCTAAGGATAAGGAGGCAGGAACTCCCTTGCTCCATGACTGAGGATCGATTGGCTGAGTGGTAAGTGTAGGTCAGGGATCCAGACCACCCACATTGGGACCCACCCCTGGGTTCTCAGTTTGGCTTTTCCACACAGGAGGTCAAGAGCTTAGAACATTTATCTCTGCACCATCTCTTTCTGAGGAAAAGGAATATTAACCAAATCTGGGCAACAACTGTGTTGAGGGAAGAACATGCAACCAACTTCACAAAACAATTAAGGGTCCTGTGCCTGAGCTAACCTTAGGTACTTCAAAAGAACTCCATAAGTCTCTTAGCCCCTTAGAGAGGATGAAAGCAATATTAGAGTTAAACGTAACTCGTCCCAATTCCCTTAGTCTGGAATACTGAAATAAAATTATACAGCAGAGAAAGCCGCATAAACACACAGCACCTGCCAGGGTTTACCCGCGCCTTGGAAGAACTGGGAAGGATAAGACCAAGGCAGGCCTGAGTATAGGTCAGAGGGTAGGCAGGACTGGGGTGTGGGGAGCAAGGGCAGGGCTGACTGGAAGGAGCAGTGGGTTGTAAGAAGAGCAGTGACCCTGGGTCCTGCGGCCCTGAGTCTCTGTCCTGGGCCTCTTCAATTCCAGGAGACCAGGTTAGCAGGGCTGTGAGAGCCAGTGTGTGAAGAAGCCCAGCAGCCCCTTCACACAGTCCTCTAGAATTCCTGCCGGCCATGAAGGGTCTTTAGGATCAGCTGGACATGGACCCCTCTCAAATGGAAGCATGTCACCACATCAGCCTTGGGAGGTGCTGAGGCTGAAATGAGGAGACTGAGCACATGCAGTGATCCCAAAGCACGTGTTCTATGACTCATCCACCTCTGGGAGCGCGCTTTCCATGAGGAATAAACAGTGAGGACAAAAGTAACATGAAGCTACAAGTCCTGAAAGTGTAGAGTGAGAGAGTTCAAGTCTCATCCACCACCTGACACTCACTGTAAGAACTTGTTCTCCAGTGTCAAGTGACTATGACAGTTTTGTTCCCACTAGGATATGGCCATCATACGTGAATGTAAAAAGGAAACCAAAATCCCTGGTGCAAAATAACCTCCAGGTACCAAACAGAAACGAACCTTTCATCTTTGGCAGTGAAAAAGCAACGAATGAGTAGTCTTGTGAGAAAGAAACTTTCTGAATGGCAAAGCAAGGAAAGATGACTATAAGCACAGTACAGTCAAAGGACATGGAGACAATAACTCTATTATATCATTAAAATTTGGAAAGAAGAATCAGAAATCTACACATATTTTCATCTTCTTCCTGATTTCATATTCACCTTCCTTAGTTTCTAAAAAACCGCGTGGAACCAAAGTGTTCTAGGAATTGTCTCGCTTTAGATCCTACCTGAGAGTTGTTCCCTTCGTGAATCATCATCAGCATCACAGGTATGTATGCTCTCCACGATGCATTCTGTACAAACACAAGCATGAGCATAAAGTTATTATACAAGTTGACCCACCCATTTCTCCTACTCGACATGCTGGCTCACACAGCATCACCCTGGTCTTCCCTCCGGGTTCTCAGACCTCCCCTGTGCTCTGTGCAGACAGAGTCCTTCAATATGATATTGATCACAGATGAAAATTTCAAATGAGGGAGAGATGCTGAGAAAATCACCTTTTGACCCCTCACTTCTATTGACCCATTTATAACTTTCACCGTCAACTTTACCAACCTGAAATTCCAGATGTTACAGACACACTTGAAACATGGCTAGTGTGACCAAGCAATTGTGTGTTTTTTGCATTTTTTAATAGAATGAGTTAATTATTGTTTGAACTAAATTAATTATAAATAGACACATTTGGTTAGTGGCTACCACACTGGGAAGCTCAGCTGTAAGAAATCCAAAGATGAGAAAGAGGCAACCAGCCACCCCTCTCCTGGTTGTTCTTTACTGTAGAAAATTTGATGGCCTGATCTAATCATTCGTATGTAGGTATATCTTGGGCTTTTGGAGCCATGCCAGGCATTGGGAGAGTCCTTGTGGACACTGAAATAGTACAGTCAACACTCAGATCCAAGAGGAATTCCCAGCAAGGGGCCCACTTGTAGACAGAGGTGAAGGGCGTGGCCAAGAACACCTGTATTAGACATAATCAGAGAGTAGGTGCAGAGGGGAGGGAGGGATTTCACTCTCTCCATGAGTCCATCCTTCTCACCCCTGACTCTAGAAGACCTGAGGAAGGCAGTGGAAAAGGCCCTGTAGGAGGTGAAAATTTGTATACTGAAAACTACAGGATATTGGGAAAGAAATTAAAGAAGAGACAAGGAATTGGAATGATATACCATGTTCATAGATTGGAGTATTAAATACTGTTGGCATTTCTATACTACATAAAGTGATGTACACATATATCGCAACAACCCATAAAATTCCATGTCATTATTATAGAGGTGGACACAATTCTAAAATACATACGGAACCACACCCCAGTAGATAAAACAATCTTGAGAGCAAAGAGCAATGATGGAGATTAACACTTCCTGACCTCAAAACTCATAACAATGCCACAGTAGTGAAAACAGTCTGCTACTGGCATCAAGACAGTGAGATAGACCAATGAAATATAATAGAGAGACCCCAAATAAACGCACATATATATGGCCAACTGATTTGTGCCAAGGTTCTAAGATTAGCAAGTGAAGAAAGATAGTCTCTTCAACAATAAACAGAATGAAAAGGCAACCTATAGGATGGGAGCAAATATGTGTAAACCTTGTTCTGAATAAGGGACCAATATCCAGAATATATAAGAAACTACTACAAGTGAATTTCAGAAAAACAGCAGGCAAATAACTGAGTTTAAAAATGGGTAAAAATCTTCACTAGACATTTCTCCATAAAGACATACAAGTGGTCAATCTATATATGAAAATTTGCTCAACATCGCTAAGCATCAGGGAAATGGAAATCAAGCCACAAGGAGATATCACTCACACCTGTTAGGATGTGTATTATAAAAAGACAATTAGGGCTTCCCTGGTGGCACAGTGGTTGAGATTCCGCCTGCAGATGCAGGGGACTCATGTTCGTGCCCAGGTCTGGGAGGATCCCACATGCCGCTTAGCAACTGGGCCCATGAGCCATGGCTGTTGAGCATGTGCGTTTGGAGCCTGTGCTCCGCAACGGGAGAGCCCACAACAAAGAGAGGCACAAGTACTGCAAAAAAAAAAAAAAAAAAAAGAAAAAAAGAAAATTAATGGATGCTGGCCAAGATGTGAAGAAGTGGAACTTCTGTACCCTGCTTTGTACCCTGTCGTAATGTAAAATGGTGTAGCCATTATGGAAAACAGAATGGAGGTCCCCTAAAAATTATTAAGAGAACTCTCATAAAATCCAGCAATCACTCATTTAGGTTTATATACAAAGGAGATAAAACAAGAATGTCCAAGAGATATCTACAATCTCATGTCCATTGCAGCATTATACACAATACACAACATAGGAAAACTGCCTAGTGTCCATGGGAAGATGAATTAATAAAGAAAATGTGGTGTATACATACAGTGGAATGTCATTCAGTCTTTGAAAAAGAAGGAAATCCTGCCTTTTGCAGCAACACGAAAGAACTTGGAGGACATTTGTAAGAGTGACATAAGCCAGTCACAGAAGGTCAAAAACTGAAAGAAAACTCCGAGAAGCAGAGAGTAGAAGGGTGGTTTCAAGAGCTGGCAAGAGGTTGATATGGGAAGTCTGTGTTCAATGGTTAGCTTGTGTTATTTGCAAAATGGAAAAGTTCTAGACACATGTTGTACAACAAGGTGCATGTAGTCAACAGGACTGCCTGGACATTTCAAAACTTGTTAAGAAGTTGGATTTCATCTTATGTGTAGTTTTACAACAATAAAATACACATATGTAAAATAAATACAAAGTGGAAAAAGGGGGAAAAAGAAGAAAAATAAGGAAAGGGAGTCAACAGAGGGAAAGAAGAAAGCAGGAAGGGTCTCGAATATACACAGGTATCAGGAGATAATGGGAGAGAAGCTCCTCTCCCCAGGCTTTAAAGAAGACATCTCTCCAGAGTTCACTGCAGCAAGAGGGGGATGTCCTTCTTCTTCCCCATTCAACCAGAAGCGCCAATAGCATCCTAAGTGTGGCTCAGGCTGTGCTCAGGTGTACACTTTTCCTTGATCTCTAAACCAACCACCCCTGACTCCCCATGGCTCAGGTGCCCTTCCTGTATCTCCTTCCACTTCTCTAAAGCATTTCCCTCTTGAAGTCCAGCCAGAGGCGCCAATCCTGTCCTCACAAGTGGGGTCCACTGGGCGGGTCTCTGAGTTCTTAAGAGCCTCCCTGTGAGTAGCAGGCACTGAATCACACACCAGGGTTCCCCTCAGCACTATCAGCGAACTACGACTTAGGGATTGAGGATTTCTAGAACAACTTTACTCATACAGTCTCTTGGGTAAACAAGTGACATTTTACAATCAAGCATTTTCAATTTTTTCTTTGGTGGGGAAAATATTGACACATAAAAGGCAATCATATTCTATTAAAGTATGTATTTCTAAAAGGAATCACTATCGAAAAAGAATTTTTACGTATAACTTTCCATGTTTTAATTGACTTTACTCCCAGACTTGTTTGCTTGCAAAAGCCTTCAGAAAATACCAAGAACATACTTCATCTGGCAGTTTGACCAGCAACATGAGTGGAGATGCTCTTGTCACACTGCTTGGTTTCTCTGTCCCACCATGCAAAGCACAACCTCTTGTCCGCCGTCCTGGAGAGGGAGCCAGTGCCCACCCTGAGCTCAATCCCTGGGGTAGATCTCTTGGTTCCGTCTTCACTGTATGCAGTGTTTCTTGCCCAGCACACAGAAACAGGGCTGGCACAAGTGATGGAAGACAAACTTTCCCCAGGAGAAGGACATTTCGTTTCCTAAGCACAGAATCTGATAGTGAATATTAGCCTTAAAGGAGAAAGTTGTAGTAAATTTCCTCCATCTAGTCTTGGATGCTCCCTCTTTCTCGGACTTCTCCAGAACTGGGTGTGGCATGTGGGTACAAGCATGGGCTCCCTGCAAAAGGAAGGAGGCCTGCCTATCACTAGGTGCTTCGGGTAAGGGCGGAGGACTCATCCCGAGGCTCTAATAGGAAACAGTTAGAGTGAGGGAAGTGGCAGAGAGATGTATCATAACCATTCAGAATACTATGAGACCAACTAAGAGATGAGATTTCTTATTAAATGACGTTGTAATTAACCCAGTAGTAGGGATGCTGAAACGAAGTTTTGTTCATTAAGAATCCAGCTATGGAGCAACTATGTCCGTGCAACAAATGTACTAAGCCTGTGCCCTAGAGCCTGAAAGTCACAACTACTGAGTGCACGTGCCACAACTATTGAAGCCCATGCACCTAGAGCCCGTGGTCTGGAGCAAGAGAAGCCACCGAAATGAGAAGACTGCACACTGCAACGAAGAGCCAACACAGCCAAAAAAAAAGAAAAACAAAAAGAATCCAGTAAACATTTGCCTGGGTGTTGATAGAATTTGTTTTCCAGGTTAAATGAGGCTCAGTTGGTATAAAATCAATGCACACACTGAAAGTGTACAGTATATTTACTTTTATATCCATACCCATTCATGATGCAGTGGTGATGGGAATATTTTCTAGAAAGTTGGCACCAGTAGCAGTGATGTTTAGGGGAACATAAATCAAGGGAAACACAACACAAAATGTTCACATACACACACAGAATCATACCAATCATTTCACATACAGACACACCCAGTCTCATGCATACAAACATACACCACCTAACCGTAATACAGCTTCTTCCTGGGACTATAGTAATTGGTCACATTACTTGTAAATCACTTTCTATCACCAGGAGCCCTACTCTCATTCCCAGCACAAATTTGGAATCAGTTTGCCCTCTACACTAAAACCAGCAAGAATGTCCCACTTTCTCATCTTCAAAGATCTTCCTCCCCAAGTGACTGATTCCAGAATACATACCGTTTTCATGTTCTGTGAAGGCCACCTGCAATTACAGAAGAGAAATCACTATGAGGATAAGATCACAGTGATGCTCAGGTCTTTTGTTCATTTGCTGACAGTAGAAACCCTCATAAGAAACAGTGGCCCAGGGAACCCAGCAAGGGTTATCAGAGCAAACCTACTCAGACTGAAAGGCAAGAATTTTGCTGTGAGGATGGAACTTCCAAGTCCATTTAGGTTGCAAATTACAGAATTCTTTTCCTAGAGGAAAAATCGCTGCAGGAGAGAGAGCTCCGTACTCTACAGGCTGTAATGGATGCTGTCAATTTTAATGTCCTTTGGAATCAGGCACCATGAGTTGGTCATAGACTCTCACTCCACATTCTCCCAACCAAGGGAATTATATGTATCTGGAAGGAATACCCTCAAATATTCATAACTTAAATCTATTGAAAGAGAAATAAAGCAATATTTCTATCTCAGACCAGAAAAAAACCAGCTTACCTTGATGATCCACCGAGGCTTTTCTTCTCTCCTATCACGGGGCAGGTCAACCGCCACATCCTCAGGGAGAGCTGGAGGGACACAGAGTAACTGTCAGGACACTGGTGATGCTGCTCAGCAATTACTCAGGGGCTTTCTTCTCGATGAGGACATGGGGTGGTGTGTATGGATGTGGGAGGTTAGTAAGTGTGGGCTGAGCTGGTGTTGGGCCATCCTCTCTGGGGGATGAAGGAAGGCAAAGGACAAGAGGAAGGAACTTAAAATAGAGCTTTGGCTTTCTAGCAAAGGGGAGCCTAATCAGAAGGGAAGGGTCGATCTAAAAAATGGAAAACACTAAAAGGCATGCTCTGTTTCAATGACACAGACCCATGACCCATGCTTTGAGCTTCTGCTAAATTGCCAATGTCTCTTGATTTTTCCCAGATCAGTCTTTCCCCAGCATCCACAATTCCAGCTACTGAATTTATCATGTCTTCTGTTGTATGATATTTTATACTTGATTAACAGCAACCTCCATTAAAGGACTGAATTCAATCCTAGACAAAATATGCTATATTTATTCACTAATCACTTGTCTTAAAGAAAATCAAATACACAAGATTTGACAAAACTGAAATCCTACCATTTAGATACAGCCACTCTCAATCGTATCATATTTTTTTCCCAGTCTTTGTTTTCTATACAATGTATGTATGCCCCCTGAGTCAGGGGCTGTCAATATTCTAGGGAGCTGTTCCATAAGTGGGACACTTCGTTATGAAGAGGGAGCCCGGACTGAGCACAGCCTGTCTCTAACCCAGCTGTGCAGGAGAAGTGTACAGGCTAACAGTCAGGTTCAACTTTGAGTCCTTGGGTGTGGGCTACAGGAATTGACCAATGCTAAGGCTTATGGTAATGTTATCCAATACAATAAAATAGCTCCCTGATTCTTATCTGCTTTTGGCCTTGTTTAAGCAATGACACCAGCACTGACAGATATGACCTGTACTGTATACATGGGGTCTCACACCTCTCAGAATCTGGGAGCTGACCAGAATTCAGTTCTTGAGGTGAATTTCACATTAATGACTGTGCCAAAGTCAACTGATAAGTCCACCCATAGCTGCCCAGGATTCTGTGATCATTAAGGCCACCTGATGGGCAAGGTCTGGACCTTTGGAGATGCTAGGACTTCCAGCCAAGGATACGGATGCAGGGACTCCCTTGCTCCATGACTGAGGATCCCTTGGCTGAGTGGTAAGTGCAGGTCAGGGATCCAGAGCATCCGTATTGGGACCCACCCCTGGGTTCTCAGTTTGGCTTTTCCACATAGGAGGTCAAGAGCTTAGAACATTTATCTCTGCACCATCTCCTTCTGAGGAAAAGGAATATTAACCAAATCTGGGCAACAGCTGTGTTGAGGGAAGAACATGCAACCAACTTCACAGAACAAGTAAGGGTCTTGTGCCTGAGCTAACCTTAGCTACTTCAAAACAACTCCATAAGTCTCTTAGCCCCTTAGAGCGGATGCAAGCAATATTAGAGTTAAAAGTAACTTGTCCGAATTCCCTGAATCTGGAATACTGAAAAAAAATTCTACAGCAGAGGAAGCCTCATAAACACACAGCACCTGCCAGGGTTTACCACAGCCTTGGAAGACCTGGGAAGGATAAGACCAAGGCAGGCCTGAGGAAAGGTCAGTGGGTAGGCAGGACTGGGGTGTGGGGAGCAAGGGCAGGGCTGTCTGGAAGGAGCAGTGGGTTGTAAGAAGAGCAGTGACCCTGGGTCCTGCTGCCCTGAGTCTGTTTCCTGGGCCTGGTGAATCCCAGGAGACCAGGTCCGCAGGGCTGTGAAATCAAGTGTGTCAAAAAGCCCAGCAGCCCCTTCACACAGCCCCCTAGAATTCCTGCTGGCCATGAAGGGTCTTTAGGGGCATCTGGACGTGGACCCCTCTCAAATGGAAGCATGTGAGCACATCAGCCTTGGAGAAATGGAGAGGCGGAGATGAGCTCAAGGAGCTCATGCAGTGATCCCAGAGCACGTGTTCTGTGACTCATCCATCTCTGGGACTGTCCTTTACAAGAGGAACTAACAGTGGGCACCAAATATGAGGTGAAGCCACAAGTCCTGAAAGTGCAGAGGGAGACAGTTCACGTCTCATCCACCACCTCACCCTTTCTGGAGGAACTTGGTCTCAAGTTTCAAGGGCCCATGAGAGTTTTGACCCAGAGGTTCTGTCCATCATAGGTCAATATGCAAAAGAAAACAAACTCTCCTGTGCACAATATCCTAGATGTGCTAACCAGAAAACAAACTTCCATATTAGGCAGTGACAAGCACAAGAAAGAGAAGCTCATGTGGAAAAGATCATTTTTGATGAGCAAATCAAGAAAAGGTGATTATAGAGCACAGTCACGTCTAAGGACACAATTTCTCTCTATTGTATCATTAAAATATGAAAAAAAACAAGTCAGAACTCTACACATATTTTATTCTTCTTTCTGATTTCATATCCACCTTCCTCAGTCTCCAAAGCAGGAGATATAACCCTAAAGTTCCAGGAACCCTCTGCCATTAGATCCTACCTAAGTGTTGTTCCTACCTGTATCCTTTTCCTTATCACGGCCACAAGTGCTATCCAGAGTCGATTCTGTAGAAACACGAACATGAATTTACAAGACTTATGGATACACTTAAAATGTGACTAATGCGATGGACTAATTGGATATTTTATTGGTTTTCTTTTAATACACTGAGTTAATCATTGATTGAATTAAATAAATTATAACAGGCACATCTAGCTAGTGGCTACCACAGTGTAATAAACAACCCTCTCTCTCTCTCTCTCCATATATATATATATATATATATGTGTATATATATATATAAAGTATATGGAGGATGTTACCACCGCTCGCCTGGTTATTCCCCTCTGTATGGTCTACCCATTCAAGATGGCTGTTTGCTGATGGTTTACCAAAGGAAAACCTCTGCCCCGTGAAGGTACTTAGCCCAAGGGGTAAGAGGGATGCGTCCCTCTGCTGGTCTCCCTGGTAACCGATGAGCCCATCTGCTGTCAACTCCCCCTTTAACTGGTAGCCTGCCTATTCCGCCCAGAGAGAAGCATGCTGCTACTGCTGCTGCTGCGTTCTGCCTGCCATCGGCTATCTACAGTGGGGTGTCTCTCCAGGACCACTTTGCTTCTGACGTGAAAGATCTCCCATCTATTAAACCATGAATGTCTCTGTCCCTGACGTCGGGCTCTTTCCTTAGCCCTGAGGCTGAGCAATTACAGGGCTTGCAGGCGTGAGAGGTGCGGCCCAACACCTTCTGCAGGGCAGTTTGCTGGCCAGATTTGATGATTCATTTGTAGGTGTTTCCTAGGCTCATGCACACTTGCCAGGCACTCATGAGACCTTGGGGACACTGAAACAGTAATGTCAACACCCAGATCCTAGAGGAATTCCCGACAGGTGTTCCACTTGAGGGGAGAGGTAATGAGCATGGCCCAGTGCACCTGTGCTAGACATAATCGGCGAGCAGGTGCAGAAGGGAGGGAGGGACATTCACTCACTTTATGAGGCCATCCTTCTCACCACTGCCTCTGAAAAATCCAGGGAAGGAAGGGACAAAATGCCCTTAGAAGGTAAATGGCCTGTACACTGAAAACTACAAACCACTGCTGAAAGAATTAAACAAGGAACAAATCATTGAAACGACATATCATATTCATAGACTGGAGACTTATTATTGTTGACATTTCTACACTACCCAAAGGTAAATATAAATTCATTGTAATACCTATCAAAATCCCAATGTCATTTTCAAAGAAATAGAAAAAAAAAAGGATCCTAAAATACATATGGAACCACTAAGGACTCCAAACAGACAACACAATCCTGAGAACAAAGAACATAGATGGAGGCTTCTCACTTCCTGACTTCAAAACACATTACAAAGCCACAGGAATCAAAACTGTACGGTACTGACATAGAAACAGATACATAGGCCTAAAGATGAGAATAAATAACCCCCAAGAAAACTCATAGATACATTGCCAAATGAAATTCACCAAGCTTCTAAGACAACAAATAGGGAAAGTATAGTTTTTTCAACAGTCAATAGGATGAAAATATAACTTACAGAAAGATTACAAACATATATCAGAAAAGGAGCTAATATACAAAACATCAAAGAAAAACACTTCAACTCAAATGTAAACTAAGTTAAAAAATTAAAAAGGGCAAATAACTGGGTTCAGAAATGTGCAAAGTCTTAAATAAGACATTTCCTGAAAAAGACATACAAATGGCTAACAAATATAGGAAAAGGTTCTCAACCTCACTAATCATCAGGGCAATGCAAATCAACACCTCATACCTGTTAGGCTGTGTATTATAAAGAAAATAATTAACAGTTTAAGGCCAAGATGTGGGGAATTGGAAACTTTGTACACTGCTGGTGGGAATGTAAAATGGTGCCGCTATTATGAAAAAGAGTATGGGGGTTCCTTATAAAATTATAAACAGAAATATCATATGATTCAGCAATCACAGTTCTGGGTATATAGCCAAAGGAAATTAAATCAGTATCACAATGAGATGAACTTAGGTTCATTGCAGCATTCTCCAAAATAGCCTAGATATGCAACCAACTTCACAAAAGAAGTAAGTGTCCTGTGCCTGAGCTAACCTTAGGTACTTCAAAACAACTCCGTAAGTCTCTTAGCCCCTTAGAGAGGATGAGAGCAATATTAGAGTTAAAACTAACTTGTACCAATTCCCTTAGTCTGGAATACTGAAACAAAAGTTCTACAGCAGGGTAAGCCTCATAAACTCACAGCACCTGCCAGGGTTTACCCCAGCCTTGGAAGAACTGGGAAGGATAAGACCAAGGCAGGCCTGAGGAAAGGTCAGAGGGTAGGCAGGACTGGAGTGTGGGGAGCAGGAACAGGGCTGTCCGGATAGAGCCGTGCGTTGTAATAAGTGCAGTGACCCTGGGTCCTGCTGCCCTGAGTCTCTGTCCTGTGCCTGGTGAATTCCAGGAGACCAGGTTAGCAGGGCTATGAGAGCCAGTGTGTGAAGCGAGCCCAGCAGCCCCTTCACACAGTCCTCTAGAATTCCTGCTGGCCATGAAGCGTCTGTAGGGGCAGCTGGACGTGGAGCCCTCTCAAATGGAAGCATGTCAGCACATCAGCCTTGGGAGGTGCTGAGGCTGAAATGAGGAGGCTGAGCACATGCAGTGATCCCAAAGCATGTGTTCTGTGACTCATCCACCTCTGGGAGTGCAGTTTCCTTGAGGAATAAACAGTGAGGACAAAAGTAAGGTGAAGCTACAAGTCCTGAAAGTGTAGAGGGAGATAGTTCAAGTCTCATCCACCACCTGACACTCACTATAAGAACTTGTTCTCCAATGTCAAGTGACTATGAGAGCTTTGTTCCCACTAGGATATGGTCATCATACGTGAATGTAAAAAGGAAACCAAAATCCCTGGTGCAAAATACCCTCCAGGTACCAAGTAGAAATGAACTATTCATCTTTGGCAGTGAAAAAGCAATGAAACAGTAGTCTTGTGAGAAAGAAAATTTCTGAATGGCAAAGCAAGAAAAGATGACTATAAGCACAGTACAGTCAAAGGACATGGACACAATAACTCTATTGTATCATTAAAATTTGGAAAGAACAAATCAGAATTCTACACATATTTCCTTCTTCGTCCTGATTTCATATTCACCTTCCTTAGTTTCTAAAGAACCGGGTGGAACCCAAGTGTTCTAGGAATTGTCTCCCTTTAGATCCTACCTGAGAGTTGTTCGCTACGTGAATCGTCATCAGCATCACTGTTATGTATGCTCTCCACCATGCATTCTGTACAAACACAACCATGAGCATAAGGTTATTATACAAGTTGACCCACCGATTTCTCCTACTCGACTTGCTGGCTCACACAACATCACCCAGGTCTTCCCTCCAGGTTCTCAGACCTCCCCTGTGCTCTGTGCAGACAGAGTCCTTCAATAAGATCTTGATCACAGTTGAAAATTGCAAATGAGGGAGAGATGCTGAGAAAATCACCTTTCGACCCCTCACTTCTGTAGACCCATTTATAGCTTTCACCGTCAACCTTACCAACCTGAAATTCCAGATGTTACAGACACACTTGAAACATGGCTAGTGTGACCGAGCAATTGTGTGTTTTTTGCATTTTTTAATAGAATGAGTTAATTGTTTGAACTAAATTAATTATAAATAGACACATTTGGTTAGTGGCTACCACACTGGAAAGCTCGGCTCTAAGAAATCCAAAGATGAGAAAGAGGCAATCAGCCAACCCTCCCCTGGTTGTTCTTTACTGCAGAAAATTTGATGGCCTGATCTGATCATTCGTATGTAGGTATACCTTTGGCTCTTGAACCCATGCCAGACATTGGGAGAGTCCTTGTGGACACTGAAATAGTATAGTCAACACTCAGATGCAAGAGAAATTCCCAGCAAGGGGCCCACTTGTAGACAGAGGTGAAGGGCATGGCCAAGTACACCTGTATTAGACATAATCAGAGAGTAGGTGCAGAGGGGAGGGAGGGATTTCACTCTCTTCATGAGTCCAACCTTCACATCCCTGACTCTAGAAGACCTGAGGAAGGCCGTGGAAAAGGCCCCATCGGAGGTGAAAAATTTGTATACTGAAAAGTACAGGACATTGTGGAAAGAATTTAAAGAAGAGACAAGTATTGGAATGACATACCATATTCATAGACTGGATTATTAAATACTGTTGGCATTTCTATACTACATAAAGGGATGTACACATATATCGCAACAACCCGTATAATTCCATGACATTATTATAGAAGTGGACAGAATCCTAAAATACATATGGAACCGCCACAAGTAGATAAAGCAATCTTGAGAGCAAAGAGCAATGATGGAGATTAACACTTCCTGAACTCAAAACACATAACAATGCCACAGTAGTCAAAACAGTCTGCTACTGGCATCAAGACAGTGAGATAGACCAACGAAATATAATAGAGAGACCTCAAATAAACGCACATATATATGGCCAACTGATCTTTGCCAAGGTTCTAAGATTACCAAGTGAAGAAAGGATGGTCTGTTCAACAATCAACAGAATGAAAAGGCAACCTATAGGATGAGAGGAAATATGTGTAAACCTTGAATCTGACTAAGGGTCCAATATCCGGAATATATAAGAAACTACAAGAAGTCAATTATAGAAAAACAGCGGGCAAATAACTGAGTTTCAAAATGGGTAAAAAGCTTCACTAGACATTTCTCCATAAAGACATACAAGTGGTCAATCTACATATGAAAATTTGCTCAACATTGCTAAGCATCAGGGTAATGGAAGTCAAGCCACAAGGAGATATCACTCACAACTGTTAGGATGTGCTGTATAAAAAGACTATTAGGGCTTCCGTGGTGGCACAGTGGTTGAGACTCTGCCTGCCGAGGCAGGGGATACGTGTTTGTGCCCCAGTCTGGGAGGATCCCACAGGCCGCTGAGCGGCTGGGCCCATGAGCCATGGCCGCTGAGCTTGTGCATTTGGATCCTGTGATCCACAACGGTAGAGCCCACAACCATGAGAGGCCTATGTACTGCAAAAAAAAAAAAAAGAAATAAAATTCATGGATGTTCGCAAAGATGTGAAGAAGTGAAACTTCTGTACCCTGTTTTGTACACTTTAGTAATGTAAAATGGTATAGCCACTATGGAAAACACAATGTTGGTCCCCCCAAAATTATTAAGAGAACTATTATAAAATCCAGGAATCACTCATTTAGGTTTATATACAAAGGAGATGAAACAAGAATGTCCAAGAGATATCTACAATTTCATGCCTATGGCAGCAATATACACAATACAAAACATAGGAAAACTGCCTAGTGTCCATGGGAAGATGAATTAATAAAGAAAATGTGGTGTATACATACAGTGGAATGTCATTCAGTCTTTGAAAAAGAAGGAAATCCTGCCTTTTGCAGCAACACGAAAGAACTTGGAGGACATTTGTAAGAGTGACATAAGCCAGTCACAGAAGGTCAAAAACTGAAAGAAAACTCCGAGAAGCAGAGAGTAGAAGGGTGGTTTCAAGAGCTGGCAAGAGGTTGATATGGGAAGTCTGTGTTCAATGGTTAGCTTGTGTTATTTGCAAAATGGAAAAGTTCTAGACACATGTTGTACAACAAGGTGCATGTAGTCAACAGGACTGCCTGGACATTTCAAAACTTGTTAAGACGTTGGATTTCACTGTATGTGTACTTTTACAACAATAAAATATACATATGTAAAATAAATACAAAGTGGAAAATGGGGAAAAAAGAAGAAAAATAAGGAAAGGGAGTCAACAGAGGGAAAGAAGAAAGCAGGAAGGGTCTCGAATGTACACAGGTATCAGGAGATAATGGGAGAGAAGCTCCTCTCCCCAGGCTTTAAAGAAGACATCTCTCCAGAGTTCACTCCAGCAAGAGGGGGATGTCCTTTCTCTTCCCCATTCAACCAGAAGCGCCAATAGCATCCTAAGTGTGGCCCAGGCTGTGCTCAGGTGTACACTTTTCCTTGATCTCTAAACCAAACACCCCTGACTCCCTATGGCTCAGGTGCCCTTGCTGTATCTCCTTCCACTTCTCTAAAGCATTTCCCTCTTCAAGTCCAGCCCGAGGCTCTAATCCTGTCCTCACATGTGGGGTCCACTGGGCGCGTCTCTAAGTTCTTAAGAGCCTCCCTGTGAGTAGCAGGCACTGAATCACACACCAGGGTTTCACTCAGCACCATCAGGAATCTATGACCTAGGGATTGAGGATTTCTAGAACAACTTTACTCATACACAGTCTCTTGGGTAAACAAGTGACATTTTACAATCAAGCATTTTCTGTTTTTTCTTTGGTGCGGAAGATATTGACACATATAAGGCAATCATATTCTATTAAAGTATGTATTTCTCAAAGGACTCCTATCGGAAAAAAAATTTTAAGTATAACTTTCCTTGTTTTAATTGACTTTACTCCCAGACTTGTTTGCTTGCAAAAGCCTTCAGAAAATACCAAGAACCTACTTCACCTAGCAGTTTGCACAGCAACATGAGTGGAGATGCTCTTGTCACACTGCTTGGTCTCTCGGTCCCAGCTTGTATAGCACAACCTCCTGTCCGCTCTGCTGGGAAGGGAGCCAGTGCCCACCCTGAGCTCAATCCCTGGGGTAGATCTCTTGGTTCTGTCTTCCCTGTATGCAGTGTTTCTTGCACAGCACACAGAAACAGGGCCAGCACAACTGATGGAAAACAAACTTTCCACAGGAGAAGGACATTTCGTTTCCTTAGCACAGAATCCGATAGTGAATATTAGCCTCAAAGGAGAAAGGTGGAGTGAATTTCCTCCTTCTACTCCTGGAGGCTCCTTCTTTCTCGGAATCCTCCAGAACTGGGTGTGGCATATGGGTACAAGCATGGGCTCCCTGAAAAATGAAGGAGGCCTGCCTAGCACTAGTTGCTTCAGGTAAGAGGGGAGGACTCATCCCGAGGCTCTAATAGGAAATAGTTAGAATGAGGGAAGTGGCAGAGAGATGTATCATAACCATTCAGAATGCTATGAGACGTACTAAGAGATGAGATTTCTTATTAAATGAAGTTGTAATTGGCCCAGTAGTAGGCATACTGAAACCCAGTTTTGTTCACTAAGAATCCACCCATGGAGCAACTAAGCCCGTGCACAACAACTACTAAGCCTGTGCTCTAGACCCCGCAGGTCAAGGCCAAGATGTCGGAAATTGGAAACATTGTACACTGCTGGTGGGAATGTAAAATGGATCAGCTATTATGAAAAAGAGTATGGGGGTTCCTTATAAAATTATAAACAGAAATATCATATGATTCAGCAATCACAGTTCTGGGTATATATCCAAAGGAAATTAAATCAATATCACAATGAGATGAACTTAGGTTCATTGCAGCATTCTCCAAAATGGCCTAGATATGCAACCAACTTCACGAAACCAGTAAGTGTCCTGTGCCTGAGCTAACCTTAGGTACTTCAAAACAAGTCCGTAAGTCTCTTAGGCCCTTAGAGAGGATGAAAGCAATATTAGAGTTAAAAGTAACTTGTTCCAATTCCCTTAGTCTGGAATACTGAAACAAAATTCTACATCAGAGGAAGCCTTATAAAAACACAGCACCTGACAGGGTTTACCCCAGCCTTGGAAGAACTGGGAAGGATAAGACCAAGGCAGGCCTGAGGGAAAGTCAGAGGGTAGGCAGGACTGGAGTGTGGGGAGCAGGGGCAGGGCTGGCCGGATGGAGCAGTGGGTTGTAAGAAGAGCAGTGACCCTGGGTCCTGCTGCCCTGAGTCTCTGTCCTGGGCCTCTTCAATTCCAGGAGACCAGGTTAGCAGGGCTGTGAGAGCCAGTGTGTGAAGAAGCCCAGCAGCCCCTTCACACAGTCCTCTAAGAATTCCTGCCAGGCATGAAGGGTCTTTAGGGGCAGCTGCACGTGGAGCCCTCTCAAACGGAAGCATGTCAGCACAGCAGCCTTGGGAGGTGCTGAGGCTGAAATGAGGAGACGGAGCACATGCAGTGATCCCAAAGCATGTGTTCTGTGACTCATCCACCTCAGGGAGCGCATTTTCCATGAGGAATAAACAGTGAGGACAAAAGTAAGATGAAGCTACAAGTCCTGAAAGTGTAGAGGGAGAGAGTTCAACTCTCATCCACCACCTGACACTAACTATAAGGACTTGTTCTCCAGTGTCAACTGACTATGAGACTTTTGTTCCCACTAGGATATGGCCATCATACGTGAATGTAAAAAGGAAACCAAAATCCCTGGTGCAAAATACCCTCCAGGTACCAAACAGAAACGAACCATTCATCTTTGGCAGTGAAAAAGCAATGAAAGAGTAGTCTTGTGAGAAAGAAAATTTCTGAATGGCAAAGCAAGAAAAGATGACTATAAGCACAGTACAGTCAAAGGACATGGACACAATAACTCAACTATATCATTAATTTGGAAAGAACAAATCAGAATTCTACACATATTTCCTTCTTCTTCCTGATTTCATATTCACCTCCCTTAGTTTCTAAAGAACCGGGTGGAACCCAAGTGTTCTAGGAATTGTCTCCCTTTAGATCCTACCTGAGAGTTGTTCCCTACGTGAATCGTCATCAGCATCACTGCTATGTATGCTCTCCAAGATCCATTCTGTACAAACACAACCATGAGCATAAAGTTATTATACAAGTTGACGCACCCATTTCTCCTACTCGACTTGCTGGCTCCCACAGCATCACCCTGGTCTTCCCTCCAGGTTCTCAGACCTCCCCTGTGCTCTGTGCAGACAGAGTCCTTCAATAAGATCTTGATCACAGTTGAAAATTGCAAATGAGGGAGAGATGCTGAGAAAATCACCTTTCGACCCCTCACTTCTATAGACCCATTTATAGCTTTCACCGTCAACCTTACCAACCTGAAATTCCAGATGTTACAGACACACTTGAAACATGGATAGTATGACCAAGCAATTGTGTGTTTTGTGCATTTTTTAATAGAATGAGTTAATTATTGTTTGAACCAAATTAATTATAAAGAGACACATTTGGTTCGTGACTACGAGACTGGAAAGCTCAGCTGTAAGAAATCCAAAGATGAGAAAGAGGCAACCAGCCACCCTTCCCCTAGTTGTACTTTACTGCAGAAAATTTCATGGCCTGATCTGATCATTCATATGTAGGTATATCTTGGGCTCTTGGACCCACGACACGCATTGGGAGAGTCCTTGTGGACACTGAAATAGTACAGCCAACACTCAGCTCCAAGAGGTATTCCCAGCAAGGGGCAGACTTGTAGACAGCGGTGAAGGGCATGGCCAAGTACACCTGTATTAGACATAATCAGAGAGTAGGTGCAGAGGGGAGGGAGGGATTTCACTCTCTCCGTGACTCCATCCGTCACCCCCCTGAATCTAGAAGACCTGAGGAAGGCAGTGGAAAAGGCCCCGTAGGAGGTGAAAAATTTGTATACTGAAAACTACAGGACATTGCGGAAAGAAATTAAAGAAGAGACAAATAATTGGAATGATATAAGATGTTCACAGACTGGATTATTAAATACTGTTGGCATTTCTATACTACATAAAGTGATGTACACATATATCGCAACAACCCACAAAATTCCATGTCATTATTATAGAAGTGGACAGAATCCTAAAATACATATGGAACCCCCACAAGTAGACAAAACAATCTTGAGAGCAAAGAGCAATGAAGGAGATTAACACTTCCTGAACTCAAAACACATAACAATGCCACAGTAGTCAACACAGTCTGCTAGTGGCATCAAGACAGTGAGATAGACCAATGAAATATAATAGAGAGACCTCAAGTAAACGCACATATATATGGCCAACTGATCTTGGCCAAGGTTCTAAGACTACCAAGTGAAGAAAGGATAGTCTGTTCAACAATCAACAGCATGAAAAGGCAACCTATAGGATGAGAGGAAATATGTGTAAACCTTGTATCTGAATAAGGGACCAATATCCAGAATATATAAGAAACTACCAGAAGTGAATTTCAGAAAAACAGCAGGCAAATAACTGAGTTTAAAAATGGGTAAAAAGCTTCACTAGACATTCCTCCATAAAGACATACAAGTGGTCAATCTACATATGAATATTTGCACAACATCGCTAAGCATCAGGGAAATGGAAATCAAGCCACAAGGAGATATCACTCACACCTGTTAGGATGTGTATTATAAAAAGACAATTAGGGCTTCCCTGGTGGCACAGTGGTTGAGAGTCCGCCTGCTGATGCAGGGGACATGTGTTCGTGCCCCAGTCTGGGAGGATCCCACATGACACTGAGCGGCTGGGCCCATGAGCCATGGCTGCTGAGCCTCTGTGTTTGGAGCCTGTGCTCTGCAACGGGAGAGCCCACAACAATGAGAGGCCCGTGTAATTTAAAAAAAAAAAAAAAAGAGAGAAAAGAAAGAAAATTAATGGATGCTGGCAACGATGTGAAGAAGTGGAACTTCTGTACCCTGTTTTGTACCCTGTAGTAATGGAAAATAGTGTAGCCATTATGGAAAACAGAATGGAGGTCCCCCAAAAATTATTAAGAGAAGTATCATAAGATCCAGCAATCACTCATTTAGGTTTATATACAAAGGAGATAAAACAAGAATGTCCAAGAGATATCTACAATCTCATGTCCATTGCAGCATTATACACAATACACAACATAGGAAAACTGCCTAGTGTCCATGGGAAGATGAATTAATAAAGAAAATGTGGTGTATACATAGAATGGAATGTCATTCAGTCTTTGAAAAAGAAGGAAATCCTGCCATTTGCAGCAACACGAAAGAACTTGGAGGACATTTGTAAGAGTGACATAAGCCAGTCACAGAAGGTCAAAAACTGAAAGAAAACTCCGAGAAGCAGAGAGTAGAAGGGTGGTTCCAAGAGCTGGCAGGAGGTTGACATGGGAAGTCTCTGTTCAATTGATACCATGTGTTATTTGCAAAATGGAACAGTTCTAGACACATGCTGTACTACAAGGTGCATGTAGTCAACAGGACTGACTGGACATTTCAAAACTTGTTAAGACGTTGGATTTCATTGTATGCGTACTTTTACAACAATAAAATATACATATGTAAAATAAATACAAAGTGGAAAAAGGGGAAAAAAGAAGAAAAATAAGGAAAGGGAGTCAACAGAGGGAAAGAAGAAAGCAGGAAGGGTCTAGAATGTACACAGGTATCAGGAGATAATGGGAGAGAAGCTCCTCTCCCCAGGCTTTAAAGAAGACATCTCTCCAGAGTTCACTCCAGCAGGAGGGGGATGTCTTTTCCCTTCCCCATTTAACCAGAAGGGCCAATAGCATCCTAAGTGTGGCCCAGGCTGTGCTCAGATGTACACTTTTCCTTGATCTCTAAACCAACCACCCCTGACACCCCATGGCTCAGGTGCCCTTCCTGTATCTCCTTCCACTTCTCTAAAGCATTTCCCTCTTCAAGTCCAGCCCGAGGCTCCAATCCTTTCCTCACACGTGGGGTCCACAGGGTGGGTCTCTGAGTTCTTAAGAGCCTCCCTGTGAGTAGCAGGCACTGAATCGCACACCAGGGTTCCCCTCAGCACCATCAGCAAACTACCACCTAGGGATTGAGGATTTCTAGAACAACTTTACTCATACACAGTCTCTTGGGTAAACAAGTGACATTTTACAATCAAGCATTTTCAGGGTTTTCTTTGGTGGGGAAAATATTGACACATATATGGCAATCATATTCTATTAAAGTATGTATTTCTCAAAGGACTCACTATCGAAAAAAATTTTTATATATAACTTTCCATGTTTTAATTGACTTTACTCCCAGTCTTATTTGCTTGCAAAAGCCTTCAGAAAATACCAAGAACCTACTTCACCTGGCAGTTTGCACAGCAACATGAGTGGAGATGCTCTTGTCACAATGCTTGGTTTCTCTATCCCACCTGGCAAAGCACAACCTCCTCTCCAACCTCCTGGGAAGGGAGCCAGTGCCCACCCTGAGCTCAGACCCTGGGGTAGATCTCTTGGTTCCGTCTTCACTGTATGCAGTGTTTCTTGCGCAGCACACAGAAACAGGGCCGGCACAAGTGATGGAAGACAGACTTTCCACAGGAGAAGGACATTTCGTTTCCTTAGCACAGAATCCGATAGTGAATATTAGCCTCAAAGGAGAAAGGTGGAATGAATTTCCTCCATCTACTCCTGGAGGCCCCTTCTTTCTTGGGCTCCTCCAGAACTGGGTGTGGCATGTGGGTACAAGCATGGGCTCCCTGCAAAAAGAAGGAGGTCTGCCTAGCACAAGGTGCTTCAGGTAAGGGGCAGGACTCATCCCGAGGCTCTAATAGGAAACATTTAGAATGAGGGAAGTCCAGATAGATGTATCATAACCATTCAGAATGCTATGACACGTACTAAGAGATGAGATTTCTTATTAAATGAAGTTGTAATTGACCCAGTAGTAGGGATGCTGAAACCCAGTTTTGTTCACTAAGAATCCAGCCATGGAGCAACTAAGCCCGTGCACCACAACTACTAAGCCTGTGCTCTAGAGCCCGCAAGTCACAACTGCTGAGCCCACGTGCCACAACTACTGAAGCCCATGCACCTAGAGCCCGTGGTCTGGAACAACAGTAGCAACCGAAATGAGAAGCCCTCGTACTGCAACGAAGAACCAACACAGCCAAAAGAAAAAAGAAAAAAGAATCCAGTAAACATTTGCCTGGGTGGTGATAGGATTTGTTTTCCAGGTTAAATGAGGCTCAATTGGTATAAATCCAATGCACACCCTGAAAGTGTACGGTTTATTTACTTTTATATCCATACCCATTCATGATGCAGTGGTGATGAGAATATTTTTTAGAAAGTTGGCACCAGTAACAGTGATATTTAGGGGAACATAAATCAAGGCAAACACAACACAAAATGTTCACATAGACACACAGAATCATACCACTCATTTCACATACAGACACACCCAGTCTCATGCACACAAACCTACACCACCTAACCGTAATACAGCTTCTGCCTGGGACTATAGTAATTGGTCACATTACTTGTAAATCACTTTCTATCACCAGGGCCCCTACTCTCTTTCCCAGCACAAATTTGGAATCAGTTTGCCCTCTACACTAAAACCAGCAAGAATGTCCCACTTTCTCATCTTCAAAGTTCTTCCTCCCCAAGTGACTGATTCCACAATACATACCGTTTTCATGTTCTGTGAAGGCCACCTGCAATTACAGAAGAGAAAACACTATGAGGATAAGATCACAGTGATGCTCAAGCCTTTTGTTCATTTGCTGACAGCAGAAAACCTCATAAGAAAGAGTGGTCCAGGGAACCCAGCAAGGGTTATCAGAGCAAACCTACTCAGGCTGAAAGGCAAGAACTTTGCTGGGAGGATGGAACTTCCAAGTCCATTTACATTGGAAATTACAGAATTCTTTGCCTAGAGGAAAAATCGCTCAGGAGAGAGAGCTCCATGCTCTACAGGCTCTAATGGATGCTGTCAATTTTAATGTCCTGTGGAATCAGGCACCATGAGTTGGTAATAGACTCTCACTCCACATTCTCCCAACCAAGCGAACTGTATGTATCTGGAAGGAGTACCCTCAAATATTCATAACTGAATTCTATTGCAAGAGAAATAAAGCAATATTTCTATCTCAGACCAGAAAAAATCCAGCTAACCTTGATTTTCCATGGAGGCTTTTCTTCTCTCCTATCACGGTTCAGGTCATCCGCCACATAGTGAGGGAGAGCTGGAGGGACACAGAGTAACTGTCAGGACACTGGTGCTGCGACTCAGGAATTACTCAGGGGCTTTCTTCTCGATGAGGACATGGGGTGGTGTGTATGGATGTGGGAGGTTAGTTAGTGTGGGCTGAGCTGGTGTTGGGCTATCCTCTTTGGGGGATGAAGGAAGGCAAAGGACAAGAGGAAGGAATTGAAAACAGAGCTTTGGCTTTCTAGCTAAGGGGAGCCTCATCAGAAGGGAAGGGTCGATCTAAAAAATGGTAAACACTAAAATGCATGCTCTGTTTCAATGACACAGACCCATGACCCACCCTGCCTCTTTTGAGCTTCTGCTAAATTGCCACTGTCTCTTGATTTTTCCCAGATCACTCTTTCCCCAGCATCCACAATGCCAGCTACTGCATTTATCATGTCTTCTAATGTATAATATTTTATAATTGATTAACAACAACTTCTATTAAAGGACTGAATTCAATCCTAGACAAAATATGCTATATTTATTCACTAATCACTTGTCTTAAGGAAATTCAAATACACAAGATTTGACAAAACTGAAATCCTACCCTTTAGATACAGCCACTCTCAATCGTGTCATATTTTTCTCCCAATCTTTGTTTTCCATACAATGTATGTATGCCCACTGAGTCAGGGGTTGTCCATACTCTAGGGAGCTGTTCCATAAGTGGGACACTTCGTTATGAAGAGGGAGCCCAGACTGAGCACAGCCTGTCTCTAACCCAGCTGTGCAGGAGAAGTGTACAGGCTAACAGTCAGGTTCCACTTTGAGTCCTTGGGTGTGGGCTACAGGAATTGACCAATGCTAAGGCTTATGGTAACATTATCCAATACAATAAAATAGCTCCCTGATTCTTATCTGCTTTTCGCCTTGTTTATGCAATGACACCAGCACTGACAGATATGACCTGTACTGTATACATGGGGTCTCACACCTCTCAGAATCTGGGAGCTGACCAGGAGAATGCAGGTCCTGAGGTGAATTTCACATTAATGACTGTGCCAAAGTCAACTGATAAGTCCACCCATAGCTGCCCTGGATTCTGTGACCACTAAGGCCACCTGATGGGCAAGGTCTGGACCTTTAGAGATGCTAGTATTTCCAGCCAATTATACGGATGCAGGGACTCCATTGCTCCATGACTGAGGATCCCTTGGCTGAGTGGTAAGTGCAGGTCAGGGATCCAGAGCCTCCATACTGGGACCCACCCCTGGGTTCTCAGTATGGCTTTTCCACTTAGGAGGTCAAGAGCTTAGAACATTTATCTCTGCAGCATCTCCTTCTGAGGAAAAGGAATATTAAACAAATCTGGGCAACAGCTGTGTTGAGGGAAGAACATGCAAACAACTTCACAAAACAAGTTAGGGTCCTGTGCCTGAGCTAACCTTAGGTACTTCAAAACTACTCCGTAAGTGTCTTAGCCCCTTAGAGCCGATGAAAGTAATATTAGAGTTAAAAGAAACTTGTTCCAATTCCCTTATTCTGGAATACTGAAACAAAAAGCTACAGCAGAGGAAGCCTCATAAACACACAGCACCTGCCATGGTTTACCCCAGCCTTGGAAGAACTGGGAAGGATAAGACCAAGGCAGGCCTGAGGAAAGGTCAGAGGGTAGGCAGGACTGGGGAGTGGGGAGCAGGGGCAGGGCTGTCTGGACGGAGCAGTGGGTTGTAAGAAGAGCAGTGACCCTGGGTCCTGCTGCCCTGAGTCTCTGTCCTGGGCCTCTTCAATTCCAGGAGACCAGGTTAGCAGGGCTGTGAGAGCCAGTGTGTGAAGAAGCCCAGCAGCCCCTTCACACAGTCCTCTAGAATTCCTGCCGGCCATGAAGGGTCTTTAGGATCAGGTGGACGTGGACCCCTCTCAAATGGAAGCATGTCAGCACATCAGCCTTGGGAGGTGCTGAGGCTGAAATGAGGAGACTGAGCACGTGCAGTGATCCCAAATCAAGTGTTCTGTGACTCTTCCACGTCTGGGAGCGTGCTTTCCATGAGGAATAAACAGTGAGGACAAAAGTAAGATGAAGCTACAAGTCCTGAAAGTGTAGAGGGAGAGAGTTCAACTCTCATCCACCACCTGACACAAAGTATAAGAACTTGTTCTCCAGTGTCAAGTGACTATGAGAGTTTTGTTCCCACTAGGACATGGCCATCATACGTGAATGTAAAAAGGAAACCAAAATCCTTGGTGCAAAATACCCTCCAGGTACCGAACAGAAACGAACCTTTCATTTTTGGCAGTGACAAAGCAATGAAAGAGTAGTCTTGTGAGAAAGAAAATTTCTGAATGGCAAAGCATGAAAAGAAGCACAGTACAGTCAAAGGACATGGACACAATAACTCTATTATATCATTAAAGTTTGGAAAGAACAAATCAGAATTCTACACATATTTCCTTCTTCTTCCTGATTTCATATTCACCTTCCTTAGTTTCTAAAGAACCGGGTGGAACCCAAGTGTTCTAGGAATTGTCTCGCTTTAGATCCTACCTGAGAGTTGTTCCCTATGTGAATCGTCCTCAGCATCACTGCTATGTATGCTCTCCAAGATCCATTCTGTACAAACACAACCATGAGCATAAAGTTATTATACAAGTTGACGCACCCATTTCTCCTACTCGACTTGCTGGCTCACACAGCATCACCCTGGTCTTCCCTCCAGGTTCTCAGACCTCCCCTGTGCTCTGTGCAGACAGAGTCCTTCAATAAGATCTTGATCACAGTTGAAAATTGCAAATGAGGGAGAGATGCTGAGAAAATCACCTTTCGACCCCTCACTTCTATAGACCCATTTATAGCTTTCACCGTCAACCTTACCAACCTGAAATTCCAGATGGTACAGACACACTTGAAACATGGCTAGTGTGACCAAGCACTTGTGTGGTTTTTGCATTTTTTAATAGAATGAGTTAATTATTGTTTGAACTAAATTAATTATAAATAGACACATTTGGTTCGTGGCTACCACACTGGAAAGCTCAGCTGTAAGAAATCCAAAGATGAGAAAGAGGCAACCAGCCACCCCTCCCCTGGTTGTTCTTTACTGCAGAAAATTTGATGGCCTGATCTGATCATTTGTATGTAGGTATATCTTGGGCTCTTGGACCCACGCCACACATTGGGAGAGTCCTTGTGGACACTGAAGTAGTACAGTCAACACTCAGATTCAAAAGGAATTCCCAGCAAGGGGCCCACTTGTAGACAGAGGTGAAGGGCATGGCCCAGTACACCTGTATTAGACATAATCAGAGAGTAGGTGCAGAGGGGAGGGAGGGATTTCACTCTCTCCATGAGTCCATCCTTCTCACCCCTGACTCTAGAAGACATGAGGAAGGCAGTGGAAAAGGCCCCGTAGGAGGTGAAAACTTTGTATACTGAAAACTACAGGACATTGCGGAAAGAAATTAAAGAAGAGACAAATAATTGGAATGATATAAGATGTTCACAGACTGGATTATTAAATACTGTTGGCATTTTCTATACTACATAAAGTGATGTACACATATATCGCAACAACCCACAAAATTCCATGTCATTATTATAGAAGTGGACAGAATTCTAAAATACTTATGGAACCCCCCACAAGCAGATAAAACAATCTTGAGAGCAAAGAGCAATGATGGAGATTAACACTTCCTGAACTCAAAACTCATAACAATGCCACAGTAGTCTAAACAGTCTGCTAGTGGCATCAAGACAGTGAGATAGACCAATGAAATATAATAGACAGACCCCAAATAAATGCACATATATATGGCCAACTGATCTTGGCCAAGGTTCTAAGATTACCAAGTGAAGAAAGGATAGTCTGTTCAACAATCAACAGCATGAAAAGGCAACCTATAGGATGAGAGGAAATATGTGTAAACCTTGTATCTGAATAAGGGACCAATATCCAGAATATATAAGAAACTACTACAAGTCAATTTCAGAAAAAGAGCGGGCAAATAACTGAGTTTGAAAATGGGTAAAAAGCTTCATTAGACATTTCTCCATAAAGACATACAAGTGGTCAATCTACATATGAAAATTTGCTCAACATCGCTAAGCATCAGGGAAATGGAAATCAAGCCACAAGGAGATATCACTCACACCTGTTAGGATGTGTATTATAAAAAGACAATTAGGGCTTCCCTGGTGGCACAGTGGTTGAGAGTCTGCCTGCCATTGCAGGGAACAAGTGTTCGTGCACTGGTCTGGGAGGATCCCACATGCCACTGAGCGGTTGGGCCCATGAGCCATGGCCGCTGAGCCTGTGCGTTTGGAGCCTGTGCTCTGCAACGGGAGAGCCCACAACAATGAGAGGCCCGTGTACTGAAAAAAAAAAAAACGAAAAAAGGAAAAAGAAAGAAAATTAATGGATGCTGGCAAAGATGTGAAGAATACGAACTCCTGTACCCTGTTTTGTACCCTGTTGTAATGTAAGATGGTGTAGGCATTATGGAAAACAGAATGGAGGTCCCCCAAAAATTATTAAGAGAACTATCATAAAATCCACAATCACTCATTTAGGTTTATATATAAAGGAGATAAAACAAGAATGTCCAAGAGATATCTACAATCTGATGTCCATTGCAGCATTATACACAATACACAACATAGGAAAACTGCCTAGTGTCCATGGGAAGATGAATTAATAAAGAAAATGTGCTGTAAACATACAGTGGAATGGCATTCAGTCGTTGAAAAAGAAGGAAATCCTGCCATTTGCAGCAACACGAAAGAACTTGGAGGACATTTGTAAGAGTGACAGAAGCCAGTCACAGAAGGTGAAAAACTGAAAGAAAACTCCGAGAAGCAGAGAGTAGTAGGGTGCTTCCAAGAGCTAGCAAGAGGTTGACATGGGAAGTCTGTGTTCAATGGTTAGCATTTGTTATTTGCAAAATGGAAAAGTTCTAGACACATGCTGTACAACAAGGTGCATGTAGTCAACAGGACTGCCTGGACATTTCAAAACTTGTTAAGATGTTGGATTTCATCGTATGTGTACTTTTACAACAATAAAATACACATATGTAAAATAAATACAAAGTGGAAAAAGGGGAAAAAAGAAGAAAAATAAGGAACGGGAGTCAACAGAGGGATAGAAGAAAGCAGGAAGGGTCTCGAATGTACACAGGTATCAGGAGATAATGGGAGAGAAGCTCCTCTCCCCAGGCTTTAAAGAAGACATCTCTCCAGAGTTCACTCCAGCAAGAGGGGGATGTCCTTTCTCTTCCCCATTCAAGCAGAAGTGCCAATAGCATCCTAAGTGTGGCCCAGGCTGTGCTCAGGTGTACACTTTTCCTTGATCTCTAAACCAAACACCCCTGACTCCCCATGGCTCAGGTGCCCTTCCTGTATCTCCTTCCACTTCACTAAAGCATTTCCCTCTTCAAGTGCAGCCCGAGGCGCCAATCCTGTCCTCACACGTGTTGTCCACTGGGCGGGTCTCTGAGTTCTTAAGAGCCTCCCTGTGAGTAGCAGGCACTGAATCGCACACCAGGGTTCCCCTCAGCACCATCAGCAAACTACCACCTAGGGATTGAGGATTTCTAGAACAACTTTACTCATACACAGTCTCTTGTGTAAACAAGTGACATTTTACAGTCAAGCATTTTCAGTGTTTTCTTTGGTGGGGAAAATATTGACACATATAAGGCAATCATATTCTATTAAAGTATGTATTTCTCAAAGGACTCACTATCGAAAATAAATTTTTAACTATAACTTTCCATGTTTTAATTAACTTTACTCCCAGACTTGTTTGCTTGCAAAAGCCTTCAGAAAATACCAAGAACCTACTTCATCTGGCAGTTTGCACAGCAAAATGAGTGGAGATGCTCTTGTCACACTGCTTGGTTCCTCTGTCCTACCTTGCAAAGCACAACCTCCTATCTGCCCTCCTGGGATGGGAGCCAGTGCCCACCCTGAGCTCAATCCCTGGGGTAGATTTCTTCGTTCTGTCTTCACTGTATGCAGTGTGTCTTGCCCAGCACACAGAAACAGGGCCGGCACAAGTGATGGAAGACAGACTTTCCACAGGAGAAGGACATTTCGTTTCCTTAGCACAGAATCCGATAGTGAATATTAGCCTCAAAGGAGAAAGGTGGAGTGAATTTCCTCCATCTACTCCTGGAGGCTCCTTCTTTCTCGGACTCCTCCAGAACTGGGTGTGGCATGTGGGTACAAGCATGGGCTCCCTGCAAAAGGAAGGAGGCCTGCCTAGCACTAGGTGCTTCAGGTAAGGGGGGAGGACTCATCCCGAGGCTCTAATAGGAAACAGTTAGAATGAGGGAAGTGGCAGAGAGATGTATCATAACCATTCAGAATGCTATGAGACCTACTAAGAGATGAGATTTCTTATTAAATGAAGTTGTAATTGACCCAGTAGTAGGGATGCTGAAACCCAGCTTTGTTCATTAGGAATCCAGCCATGGAGCAACTAAGTCCATGCACCACAACTACTAAGCCTGTGCCGTAGAGCCTGCAAGTCACAACTACTGAGCCCACGTGCCACAACTATTGAAGCCCATGCACCTAGAGCCCGTGCTCTGGAACAACAGAAGCCACTGAAATGAGAAGCCCGCACACTGCAACGAAGACACAACACAGCCAAAAATATAATAATAATGATAATCCAGTAAACATTTGCCTGGGTGGTGATAGGATTTGTTTTCCAGGTTAAATGAGGCTCACTTGGTATAAAATCAATGCACACACTGAAAGTATACAGTTTATTTACTTTTATATCCATACCCATTCATGATGCAGTGGTGATGGGAATAATTTTTAGAAAGTTGCCACCAGTTACAGTGATGTTTAGGGGAACATAAATCAAGGGAAACACAACACAAAAAGTTCACTTACACACACAGAACCATCCCACTCATTTCACATACAGACACACCCAGTCTCATGCACACAAACCTACACCACCTAACCGTAATACAGCTTCTTCCTGGGACTATAGTAATTGGTCACATTACTTGTAGATCACTTTCTATCACCAGGACACCTACTCTCATTCCCAGCACAAATTTGGAATCAGTCTGCCCTCTACACTAAAACCAGCAAGAATGTCCCACTTTCTTATCTTCAAAGTTCTTCCTCCCCAAGTGACTGATTCCACAATACATACCGTTTTCACGTTCTGGGAAGGCCACCTGCAATTACAGAAGAGAAAACACTATGAGGATAAGATCACAGTGATGCTCAGGTCTTTTGTTCATTTGCTGACAGTAGAAAACCTCATAAGAAACAGTGGTCCAGGGAACCCAGCAAGGGTTATCAGAGCAAAACCTACTCAGGCTGAAAGGCAAGAACTTTGCTGGGAGGATGGAACTTCCAAGTCCATTTAGGTTGGAAATTACAGAATTCTTTGTCTAGAGGAAAAATCGCTGCAGGAGAGAGAGCTCCGTACTCTACAGGCTATAATGGATGCTGTCAATTTTAATGTCCTGTGGAATCAGGCTCCATGAGCTGGTAATAGACTCTCACTCCACATTCTCCCAACCAAGGGAATTGTATGTATCTGGAAGGAATACCCTCAAATATTCATAACTTAATTCTATTGAAAGAGAAATAAAGCAATATTTCTATCTCAGACCAGAAACAATTCAGCTTACCTTGGGGATCCACGGAGGCTTTTCTCCTGTCCTATCATGGTGCAGGTCATCCGCCACATCCTCAGGGAGAGCTGGAGGGACACAGAGTAACTGTCAGGACACTGGTGCTGCGGCTCAGGAATTACTCAGGGGCTTTCTTCTCGATGAGGACATGGGGTGGTGTGTATGGATGTGGGAGGTTAGTAAGTGTGGGCTGAGCTGGTGTTGGGCCATCCTCTTTGGGGGATGAAGGAAGGCAAAGGACAAGAGGAAGGAAATGAAAACAGAGCTTTGGCTTTCTAGCTAAGGGGAGCCTAATCAGAAGGGAAGGGTCGATCTAAAAAATGGTAAACACTAAAATGCATGCTCTGTTTCAATGACACAGACCCATGACCCATCCTGCCTCTTTTGAGCTTCTGCTAAATTGCCACTGTCACTTGATTTTTCCCAGATCACTCTTTCCCCAGCATCCACAATGCCAGCTACGGCATTTATCATGTCTTCTGTTGTATGATATTTTATACTTGATTAACAGCAACCTCCATTAAAGGACTGAATTCAATCCTAGACAAAATATGCTATATTTATTCACTAATCACTTGTCTTAAAGAAAATCAAATACACAAGATTTGACAAAATTGAAATCCTACCATTTAGATACAGCCACTATCAATCGTATCATATTTTTCTCCCAGTCTTTGTTTTCTATACAATGTACGTATGCCCACTGAGTCAGGGGTTGTCCATACTCTAGGGAGCTGTTCCATAAGTGGGACACTTCGTTATGAAGAGGGAGCCCGGACTGAGCACAGCCTGTCTCTAACCCAGCTGCGCAGGAGAAGTGTACAGGCTAACAGTCAGGTTCCACTTTGAGTCCTTGGGTGTGGGCTACAGGAATTGACCAATGCTAAGGCTTATCGTAATGTTATCCAATACAATACAATAGCTCCCTGATTCTTATCTGCTTTTGGCGTTGTTTAAGCAGTGACACCAGCACTGACAGATATGACCTGTACTGTATACATGGGGTCTCACACCTCTCAGAATCTGGGAGCTGACCAGGAGAATGCAGGTCCTGAGGTGAATTTCACCTTAATGACTGTGCCAAAGTCAACTGATAAGTCCACCCATAGCTGCCCTGGATTCTGTGACCACTAAGGCCACCTGATGGGCAAGGTCTGGACCTTTGGAGATTCTAGGACTTCCAGCCAAGGATACGGATGCAGGGACTCCCTTGCTCCATGACTGAGGACCCCTTGGCTGAGTGGTAAGTGCAGGTCAGTGATCAAGTGCATCCACATTGGGACCCACCCCTGGGTCCTCAGTATGGCTTTTCCACTTAGGAGGTCAAGAGCTTAGAACATTTATCTCTGCACCATCTCCTTCTGAGGAAAAGGAATATTAACCAAATCTGGGCCACAGCTGTGTTGAGGGAAGAACATGCAAACAACTTCACAAACAAATAAGGGTCCTGTGCCTGAGGTAACCTTAGGTACTTCAAATCAACTCCGTAAGTCTCTTAGCCCCTTAGAGCGGATGAAAGCAATATTAGAGTTAAAAGTAACTTGTCCCAATTCCCTTAGTCTGGAACACGGAAACAAAATTCTACAGAAGAGGAAGTCTCATAAACACACAGCACCTGCCAGGGTTTACCCCAGCCTTGGAAGAACTGGGAAGGATAAGACCAAGGCAGGCCTGAGGAAAGGTCAGAGGGTAGGCAGGACTGGGGAGTGGGGAGCAGGGGCAGGGCTGTCTGGACGGAGCAGTGGGTTGTAAGAAGAGCACTGAACCTGGGTCCTGCTGCCCTGAGTCTCTGTCCTGGGGCTAGTCAACCCCAGGAGACCAGGTCAGCAGGGCTGTGAAAGCAAGGGTGTAAAGAAGCCCAGCAGCCCCTTCACACAGCCCTCTAGAATTTCTGCCGCCCATGGAGGGTCTCTAGGGTAGCTGGACGTGGACCCCTCTGAAATGGAAGCATGTCAGCACCTCAGCCTTGGGGAAGTGTAGAGGCTGGGATGAGCTCAAGGAGACTGACCACATGCAGTGATCCCAGAGCACGTGTTCTGTGACTCATCCATCTCTGGGACTGTCCTTTACAAGAGGAACTAACAGTGAGCACAAAATATGAGGTGAAGCCACAAGTCCTGAAAGTGCAGAGGGAGACAGTTCACTTCTCATCTACCACCTCACCCTTTCTAGAAGAACTTGGTCTCAAGTTTCAATGGCCCATGAGAGTTTTGACCCACAGGTTCTGTCCATCATAGGTCAATATGCAAAAGAAAAAACCTCTACTGTGCACCATACCCTAGATGTGCTAACCAGAGCACAAACTTCCATATTAGGCAGTGACAAGCACAAGAAAGAGCAGCTCATGTGCAAAAGATCAGTTTAGATGAGCAAATCAAGAAAAGGTGATTATAGAGCACAGTCACGTCTAAGGACACAATTTCTCTCTATTGTATCATTAAAATGTGAAAAAAACAAGTCAGAACTCTACACATATTTCATTCGTCTTTCTGATTTCATATCCACCTTCCTCAGTCTGCAAAGCAGGAGATATAACCCTAAAGTTCCAGGAACCTTCTGCCATTAGATCCTACCTAAGTGTTGTTCCTACCTGTATCCTTTTCTTTATCACGGCCACAAATGCTATTCAAAGTCAATTCTGTAGAAACACGAACATGAATTTACAAGTCTTATGGATACATTTAACATGTGACTAATGTGACTGAGTAATGGGATATTTTATTTTCTTTTATTTTAATACACTTAGTGAATCATTGATTGAATTAAATAAATTATAACAGGCACATCTAGCTAGTGGCTACCACAGTGTAATAAACAACCTCTCTCTCTCTCTCTCCATATATATATATATATGTGTATATATATATATAAAGTATATGGAGGATGTTACCACCGCTCCCCTGGTTATTCCCCTCTGTATGGTCTACCCATTCAAGATGGCTGTTTGCTGATGGTTTACCAAAGGAAAACCTCTGCCCCGTGAAGGTACTTAGCCCAAGGGGTAAGAGGGATGCGTCCCTCTGCTGGTCTCCCTGGTAACCGATGAGCCCATCTGCTGTCAAGTCCCCCTTTAACTGGTAGCCTGCCTATTCCGCCCAGAGAGAAGCATGCTGCTACTGCTGCTGCTGCGTTCTGCCTGCCATCGGCTATCTACAGTGGGGTGTCTCTCCAGGACCACTTTGCTTCTGACGTGAAAGATCTCCCATCTATTAAACCATGAATGTCTCTGTCCCTGACTTCGGGCTCTTTCCTTAGCCCTGAGGCTGAGCAAGTACAGGGCTTGCAGGCGTGAGAGGTGCGGCCCAACACCTTCTGCAGGGCAGTTTGCTGGCCAGATTTGATGATTCATTTGTAGGTGTTTCCTAGGCTCATGCACACTTGCCAGGCACTCATGAGACCTTGGGGACACTGAAACAGTAATGTCAACACCCAGATCCTAGAGGAATTCCCGACAGGTGTTCCACTTGAGGGGAGAGGTAATGAGCATGGCCCAGTGCACCTGTGCTAGACATAATCGGCGAGCAGGTGCAGAAGGGAGGGAGGGACATTCACTCACTTTATGAGGCCATCCTTCTCACCACTGCCTCTGAAAAATCCAGGGAAGGAAGGGACAAAATGCCCTTAGAAGGTAAATGGCCTGTACACTGAAAACTACAAACCACTGCTGAAAGAATTAAACAAGGAACAAATCATTGAAACGACATATCATATTCATAGACTGGAGACTTATTATTGTTGACATTTCTACACTACCCAAAGGTAAATATAAATTCATTGTAATACCTATCAAAATCCCAATGTCATTTTCAAAGAAATAGAAAAAAAAAAGGATCCTAAAATACATATGGAACCACTAAGGACTCCAAACAGACAACACAATCCTGAGAACAAAGAACATAGATGGAGGCTTCTCACTTCCTGACTTCAAAACACATTACAAAGCCACAGGAATCAAAACTGTACGGTACTGACATAGAAACAGATACATAGGCCTAAAGATGAGAATAAATAACCCCCAAGAAAACTCATAGATACATTGCCAAATGAAATTCACCAAGCTTCTAAGACAACAAATAGGGAAAGTATAGTTTTTTCAACAGTCAATAGGATGAAAATATAACTTACAGAAAGATTACAAACATATATCAGAAAAGGAGCTAATATACAAAACATCAAAGAAAAACACTTCAACTCAAATGTAAACTAAGTTAAAAAATTAAAAAGGGCAAATAACTGGGTTCAGAAATGTGCAAAGTCTTAAATAAGACATTTCCTGAAAAAGACATACAAATGGCTAACAAATATAGGAAAAGGTTCTCAACCTCACTAATCATCAGGGCAATGCAAATCAACACCTCATACCTGTTAGGCTGTGTATTATAAAGAAAATAATTAACAGTTTAAGGCCAAGATGTGGGGAATTGGAAACTTTGTACACTGCTGGTGGGAATGTAAAATGGTGCCGCTATTATGAAAAAGAGTATGGGGGTTCCTTATAAAATTATAAACAGAAATATCATATGATTCAGCAATCACAGTTCTGGGTATATAGCCAAAGGAAATTAAATCAGTATCACAATGAGATGAACTTAGGTTCATTGCAGCATTCTCCAAAATAGCCTAGATATGCAACCAACTTCACAAAAGAAGTAAGTGTCCTGTGCCTGAGCTAACCTTAGGTACTTCAAAACAACTCCGTAAGTCTCTTAGCCCCTTAGAGAGGATGAGAGCAATATTAGAGTTAAAACTAACTTGTACCAATTCCCTTAGTCTGGAATACTGAAACAAAAGTTCTACAGCAGGGTAAGCCTCATAAACTCACAGCACCTGCCAGGGTTTACCCCAGCCTTGGAAGAACTGGGAAGGATAAGACCAAGGCAGGCCTGAGGAAAGGTCAGAGGGTAGGCAGGACTGGAGTGTGGGGAGCAGGAACAGGGCTGTCCGGATAGAGCCGTGCGTTGTAATAAGTGCAGTGACCCTGGGTCCTGCTGCCCTGAGTCTCTGTCCTGTGCCTGGTGAATTCCAGGAGACCAGGTTAGCAGGGCTATGAGAGCCAGTGTGTGAAGCGAGCCCAGCAGCCCCTTCACACAGTCCTCTAGAATTCCTGCTGGCCATGAAGCGTCTGTAGGGGCAGCTGGACGTGGAGCCCTCTCAAATGGAAGCATGTCAGCACATCAGCCTTGGGAGGTGCTGAGGCTGAAATGAGGAGGCTGAGCACATGCAGTGATCCCAAAGCATGTGTTCTGTGACTCATCCACCTCTGGGAGTGCAGTTTCCTTGAGGAATAAACAGTGAGGACAAAAGTAAGGTGAAGCTACAAGTCCTGAAAGTGTAGAGGGAGATAGTTCAAGTCTCATCCACCACCTGACACTCACTATAAGAACTTGTTCTCCAATGTCAAGTGACTATGAGAGCTTTGTTCCCACTAGGATATGGTCATCATACGTGAATGTAAAAAGGAAACCAAAATCCCTGGTGCAAAATACCCTCCAGGTACCAAGTAGAAATGAACTATTCATCTTTGGCAGTGAAAAAGCAATGAAACAGTAGTCTTGTGAGAAAGAAAATTTCTGAATGGCAAAGCAAGAAAAGATGACTATAAGCACAGTACAGTCAAAGGACATGGACACAATAACTCTATTGTATCATTAAAATTTGGAAAGAACAAATCAGAATTCTACACATATTTCCTTCTTCGTCCTGATTTCATATTCACCTTCCTTAGTTTCTAAAGAACCGGGTGGAACCCAAGTGTTCTAGGAATTGTCTCCCTTTAGATCCTACCTGAGAGTTGTTCGCTACGTGAATCGTCATCAGCATCACTGTTATGTATGCTCTCCACCATGCATTCTGTACAAACACAACCATGAGCATAAGGTTATTATACAAGTTGACCCACCGATTTCTCCTACTCGACTTGCTGGCTCACACAACATCACCCAGGTCTTCCCTCCAGGTTCTCAGACCTCCCCTGTGCTCTGTGCAGACAGAGTCCTTCAATAAGATCTTGATCACAGTTGAAAATTGCAAATGAGGGAGAGATGCTGAGAAAATCACCTTTCGACCCCTCACTTCTGTAGACCCATTTATAGCTTTCACCGTCAACCTTACCAACCTGAAATTCCAGATGTTACAGACACACTTGAAACATGGCTAGTGTGACCGAGCAATTGTGTGTTTTTTGCATTTTTTAATAGAATGAGTTAATTGTTTGAACTAAATTAATTATAAATAGACACATTTGGTTAGTGGCTACCACACTGGAAAGCTCGGCTCTAAGAAATCCAAAGATGAGAAAGAGGCAATCAGCCAACCCTCCCCTGGTTGTTCTTTACTGCAGAAAATTTGATGGCCTGATCTGATCATTCGTATGTAGGTATACCTTTGGCTCTTGAACCCATGCCAGACATTGGGAGAGTCCTTGTGGACACTGAAATAGTATAGTCAACACTCAGATGCAAGAGAAATTCCCAGCAAGGGGCCCACTTGTAGACAGAGGTGAAGGGCATGGCCAAGTACACCTGTATTAGACATAATCAGAGAGTAGGTGCAGAGGGGAGGGAGGGATTTCACTCTCTTCATGAGTCCAACCTTCACATCCCTGACTCTAGAAGACCTGAGGAAGGCCGTGGAAAAGGCCCCATCGGAGGTGAAAAATTTGTATACTGAAAAGTACAGGACATTGTGGAAAGAATTTAAAGAAGAGACAAGTATTGGAATGACATACCATATTCATAGACTGGATTATTAAATACTGTTGGCATTTCTATACTACATAAAGGGATGTACACATATATCGCAACAACCCGTATAATTCCATGACATTATTATAGAAGTGGACAGAATCCTAAAATACATATGGAACCGCCACAAGTAGATAAAGCAATCTTGAGAGCAAAGAGCAATGATGGAGATTAACACTTCCTGAACTCAAAACACATAACAATGCCACAGTAGTCAAAACAGTCTGCTACTGGCATCAAGACAGTGAGATAGACCAACGAAATATAATAGAGAGACCTCAAATAAACGCACATATATATGGCCAACTGATCTTTGCCAAGGTTCTAAGATTACCAAGTGAAGAAAGGATGGTCTGTTCAACAATCAACAGAATGAAAAGGCAACCTATAGGATGAGAGGAAATATGTGTAAACCTTGAATCTGACTAAGGGTCCAATATCCGGAATATATAAGAAACTACAAGAAGTCAATTATAGAAAAACAGCGGGCAAATAACTGAGTTTCAAAATGGGTAAAAAGCTTCACTAGACATTTCTCCATAAAGACATACAAGTGGTCAATCTACATATGAAAATTTGCTCAACATTGCTAAGCATCAGGGTAATGGAAGTCAAGCCACAAGGAGATATCACTCACAACTGTTAGGATGTGCTGTATAAAAAGACTATTAGGGCTTCCGTGGTGGCACAGTGGTTGAGACTCTGCCTGCCGAGGCAGGGGATACGTGTTTGTGCCCCAGTCTGGGAGGATCCCACAGGCCGCTGAGCGGCTGGGCCCATGAGCCATGGCCGCTGAGCTTGTGCATTTGGATCCTGTGATCCACAACGGTAGAGCCCACAACCATGAGAGGCCTATGTACTGCAAAAAAAAAAAAAGAAATAAAATTCATGGATGTTCGCAAAGATGTGAAGAAGTGAAACTTCTGTACCCTGTTTTGTACACTTTAGTAATGTAAAATGGTATAGCCACTATGGAAAACACAATGTTGGTCCCCCCAAAATTATTAAGAGAACTATTATAAAATCCAGGAATCACTCATTTAGGTTTATATACAAAGGAGATGAAACAAGAATGTCCAAGAGATATCTACAATTTCATGCCTATGGCAGCAATATACACAATACAAAACATAGGAAAACTGCCTAGTGTCCATGGGAAGATGAATTAATAAAGAAAATGTGGTGTATACATACAGTGGAATGTCATTCAGTCTTTGAAAAAGAAGGAAATCCTGCCTTTTGCAGCAACACGAAAGAACTTGGAGGACATTTGTAAGAGTGACATAAGCCAGTCACAGAAGGTCAAAAACTGAAAGAAAACTCCGAGAAGCAGAGAGTAGAAGGGTGGTTTCAAGAGCTGGCAAGAGGTTGATATGGGAAGTCTGTGTTCAATGGTTAGCTTGTGTTATTTGCAAAATGGAAAAGTTCTAGACACATGTTGTACAACAAGGTGCATGTAGTCAACAGGACTGCCTGGACATTTCAAAACTTGTTAAGACGTTGGATTTCACTGTATGTGTACTTTTACAACAATAAAATATACATATGTAAAATAAATACAAAGTGGAAAATGGGGAAAAAAGAAGAAAAATAAGGAAAGGGAGTCAACAGAGGGAAAGAAGAAAGCAGGAAGGGTCTCGAATGTACACAGGTATCAGGAGATAATGGGAGAGAAGCTCCTCTCCCCAGGCTTTAAAGAAGACATCTCTCCAGAGTTCACTCCAGCAAGAGGGGGATGTCCTTTCTCTTCCCCATTCAACCAGAAGCGCCAATAGCATCCTAAGTGTGGCCCAGGCTGTGCTCAGGTGTACACTTTTCCTTGATCTCTAAACCAAACACCCCTGACTCCCTATGGCTCAGGTGCCCTTGCTGTATCTCCTTCCACTTCTCTAAAGCATTTCCCTCTTCAAGTCCAGCCCGAGGCTCTAATCCTGTCCTCACATGTGGGGTCCACTGGGCGCGTCTCTAAGTTCTTAAGAGCCTCCCTGTGAGTAGCAGGCACTGAATCACACACCAGGGTTTCACTCAGCACCATCAGGAATCTATGACCTAGGGATTGAGGATTTCTAGAACAACTTTACTCATACACAGTCTCTTGGGTAAACAAGTGACATTTTACAATCAAGCATTTTCTGTTTTTTCTTTGGTGCGGAAGATATTGACACATATAAGGCAATCATATTCTATTAAAGTATGTATTTCTCAAAGGACTCCTATCGGAAAAAAAATTTTAAGTATAACTTTCCTTGTTTTAATTGACTTTACTCCCAGACTTGTTTGCTTGCAAAAGCCTTCAGAAAATACCAAGAACCTACTTCACCTAGCAGTTTGCACAGCAACATGAGTGGAGATGCTCTTGTCACACTGCTTGGTCTCTCGGTCCCAGCTTGTATAGCACAACCTCCTGTCCGCTCTGCTGGGAAGGGAGCCAGTGCCCACCCTGAGCTCAATCCCTGGGGTAGATCTCTTGGTTCTGTCTTCCCTGTATGCAGTGTTTCTTGCACAGCACACAGAAACAGGGCCAGCACAACTGATGGAAAACAAACTTTCCACAGGAGAAGGACATTTCGTTTCCTTAGCACAGAATCCGATAGTGAATATTAGCCTCAAAGGAGAAAGGTGGAGTGAATTTCCTCCTTCTACTCCTGGAGGCTCCTTCTTTCTCGGACTCCTCCAGAACTGGGTGTGGCATATGGGTACAAGCATGGGCTCCCTGAAAAATGAAGGAGGCCTGCCTAGCACTAGTTGCTTCAGGTAAGAGGGGAGGACTCATCCCGAGGCTCTAATAGGAAATAGTTAGAATGAGGGAAGTGGCAGAGAGATGTATCATAACCATTCAGAATGCTATGAGACGTACTAAGAGATGAGATTTCTTATTAAATGAAGTTGTAATTGGCCCAGTAGTAGGCATACTGAAACCCAGTTTTGTTCACTAAGAATCCACCCATGGAGCAACTAAGCCCGTGCACAACAACTACTAAGCCTGTGCTCTAGACCCCACAGGTCAAGGCCAAGATGTCGGAAATTGGAAACATTGTACACTGCTGGTGGGAATGTAAAATGGATCAGCTATTATGAAAAAGAGTATGGGGGTTCCTTATAAAATTATAAACAGAAATATCATATGATTCAGCAATCACAGTTCTGGGTATATATCCAAAGGAAATTAAATCAATATCACAATGAGATGAACTTAGGTTCATTGCAGCATTCTCCAAAATGGCCTAGATATGCAACCAACTTCACGAAACCAGTAAGTGTCCTGTGCCTGAGCTAACCTTAGGTACTTCAAAACAAGTCCGTAAGTCTCTTAGGCCCTTAGAGAGGATGAAAGCAATATTAGAGTTAAAAGTAACTTGTTCCAATTCCCTTAGTCTGGAATACTGAAACAAAATTCTACATCAGAGGAAGCCTTATAAAAACACAGCACCTGACAGGGTTTACCCCAGCCTTGGAAGAACTGGGAAGGATAAGACCAAGGCAGGCCTGAGGGAAAGTCAGAGGGTAGGCAGGACTGGAGTGTGGGGAGCAGGGGCAGGGCTGGCCGGATGGAGCAGTGGGTTGTAAGAAGAGCAGTGACCCTGGGTCCTGCTGCCCTGAGTCTCTGTCCTGGGCCTCTTCAATTCCAGGAGACCAGGTTAGCAGGGCTGTGAGAGCCAGTGTGTGAAGAAGCCCAGCAGCCCCTTCACACAGTCCTCTAAGAATTCCTGCCAGGCATGAAGGGTCTTTAGGGGCAGCTGCACGTGGAGCCCTCTCAAACGGAAGCATGTCAGCACAGCAGCCTTGGGAGGTGCTGAGGCTGAAATGAGGAGACGGAGCACATGCAGTGATCCCAAAGCATGTGTTCTGTGACTCATCCACCTCAGGGAGCGCATTTTCCATGAGGAATAAACAGTGAGGACAAAAGTAAGATGAAGCTACAAGTCCTGAAAGTGTAGAGGGAGAGAGTTCAACTCTCATCCACCACCTGACACTAACTATAAGGACTTGTTCTCCAGTGTCAACTGACTATGAGACTTTTGTTCCCACTAGGATATGGCCATCATACGTGAATGTAAAAAGGAAACCAAAATCCCTGGTGCAAAATACCCTCCAGGTACCAAACAGAAACGAACCATTCATCTTTGGCAGTGAAAAAGCAATGAAAGAGTAGTCTTGTGAGAAAGAAAATTTCTGAATGGCAAAGCAAGAAAAGATGACTATAAGCACAGTACAGTCAAAGGACATGGACACAATAACTCAACTATATCATTAATTAGGAAAGAACAAATCAGAATTCTACACATATTTCCTTCTTCTTCCTGATTTCATATTCACCTCCCTTAGTTTCTAAAGAACCGGGTGGAACCCAAGTGTTCTAGGAATTGTCTCCCTTTAGATCCTACCTGAGAGTTGTTCCCTACGTGAATCGTCATCAGCATCACTGCTATGTATGCTCTCCAAGATCCATTCTGTACAAACACAACCATGAGCATAAAGTTATTATACAAGTTGACGCACCCATTTCTCCTACTCGACTTGCTGGCTCCCACAGCATCACCCTGGTCTTCCCTCCAGGTTCTCAGACCTCCCCTGTGCTCTGTGCAGACAGAGTCCTTCAATAAGATCTTGATCACAGTTGAAAATTGCAAATGAGGGAGAGATGCTGAGAAAATCACCTTTCGACCCCTCACTTCTATAGACCCATTTATAGCTTTCACCGTCAACCTTACCAACCTGAAATTCCAGATGTTACAGACACACTTGAAACATGGATAGTATGACCAAGCAATTGTGTGTTTTGTGCATTTTTTAATAGAATGAGTTAATTATTGTTTGAACCAAATTAATTATAAAGAGACACATTTGGTTCGTGACTACGAGACTGGAAAGCTCAGCTGTAAGAAATCCAAAGATGAGAAAGAGGCAACCAGCCACCCTTCCCCTAGTTGTACTTTACTGCAGAAAATTTCATGGCCTGATCTGATCATTCATATGTAGGTATATCTTGGGCTCTTGGACCCACGACACGCATTGGGAGAGTCCTTGTGGACACTGAAATAGTACAGCCAACACTCAGCTCCAAGAGGTATTCCCAGCAAGGGGCAGACTTGTAGACAGCGGTGAAGGGCGTGGCCAAGTACACCTGTATTAGACATAATCAGAGAGTAGGTGCAGAGGGGAGGGAGGGATTTCACTCTCTCCGTGACTCCATCCGTCACCCCCCTGAATCTAGAAGACCTGAGGAAGGCAGTGGAAAAGGCCCCGTAGGAGGTGAAAAATTTGTATACTGAAAACTACAGGACATTGCGGAAAGAAATTAAAGAAGAGACAAATAATTGGAATGATATAAGATGTTCACAGACTGGATTATTAAATACTGTTGGCATTTCTATACTACATAAAGTGATGTACACATATATCGCAACAACCCACAAAATTCCATGTCATTATTATAGAAGTGGACAGAATCCTAAAATACATATGGAACCCCCACAAGTAGACAAAACAATCTTGAGAGCAAAGAGCAATGAAGGAGATTAACACTTCCTGAACTCAAAACACATAACAATGCCACAGTAGTCAACACAGTCTGCTAGTGGCATCAAGACAGTGAGATAGACCAATGAAATATAATAGAGAGACCTCAAGTAAACGCACATATATATGGCCAACTGATCTTGGCCAAGGTTCTAAGACTACCAAGTGAAGAAAGGATAGTCTGTTCAACAATCAACAGCATGAAAAGGCAACCTATAGGATGAGAGGAAATATGTGTAAACCTTGTATCTGAATAAGGGACCAATATCCAGAATATATAAGAAACTACCAGAAGTGAATTTCAGAAAAACAGCAGGCAAATAACTGAGATTAAAAATGGGTAAAAAGCTTCACTAGACATTCCTCCATAAAGACATACAAGTGGTCAATCTACATATGAATATTTGCACAACATCGCTAAGCATCAGGGAAATGGAAATCAAGCCACAAGGAGATATCACTCACACCTGTTAGGATGTGTATTATAAAAAGACAATTAGGGCTTCCCTGGTGGCACAGTGGTTGAGAGTCCGCCTGCTGATGCAGGGGACATGTGTTCGTGCCCCAGTCTGGGAGGATCCCACATGACACTGAGCGGCTGGGCCCATGAGCCATGGCTGCTGAGCCTCTGTGTTTGGAGCCTGTGCTCTGCAACGGGAGAGCCCACAACAATGAGAGGCCCGTGTAATTTAAAAAAAAAAAAAAAGAGAGAAAAGAAAGAAAATTAATGGATGCTGGCAACGATGTGAAGAAGTGGAACTTCTGTACCCTGTTTTGTACCCTGTAGTAATGGAAAATAGTGTAGCCATTATGGAAAACAGAATGGAGGTCCCCCAAAAATTATTAAGAGAAGTATCATAAGATCCAGCAATCACTCATTTAGGTTTATATACAAAGGAGATAAAACAAGAATGTCCAAGAGATATCTACAATCTCATGTCCATTGCAGCATTATACACAATACACAACATAGGAAAACTGCCTAGTGTCCATGGGAAGATGAATTAATAAAGAAAATGTGGTGTATACATAGAATGGAATGTCATTCAGTCTTTGAAAAAGAAGGAAATCCTGCCATTTGCAGCAACACGAAAGAACTTGGAGGACATTTGTAAGAGTGACATAAGCCAGTCACAGAAGGTCAAAAACTGAAAGAAAACTCCGAGAAGCAGAGAGTAGAAGGGTGGTTCCAAGAGCTGGCAGGAGGTTGACATGGGAAGTCTCTGTTCAATTGATACCATGTGTTATTTGCAAAATGGAACAGTTCTAGACACATGCTGTACTACAAGGTGCATGTAGTCAACAGGACTGACTGGACATTTCAAAACTTGTTAAGACGTTGGATTTCATTGTATGCGTACTTTTACAACAATAAAATATACATATGTAAAATAAATACAAAGTGGAAAAAGGGGAAAAAAGAAGAAAAATAAGGAAAGGGAGTCAACAGAGGGAAAGAAGAAAGCAGGAAGGGTCTAGAATGTACACAGGTATCAGGAGATAATGGGAGAGAAGCTCCTCTCCCCAGGCTTTAAAGAAGACATCTCTCCAGAGTTCACTCCAGCAGGAGGGGGATGTCTTTTCCCTTCCCCATTCAACCAGAAGGGCCAATAGCATCCTAAGTGTGGCCCAGGCTGTGCTCAGATGTACACTTTTCCTTGATCTCTAAACCAACCACCCCTGACTCCCCATGGCTCAGGTGCCCTTCCTGTATCTCCTTCCACTTCTCTAAAGCATTTCCCTCTTCAAGTCCAGCCCGAGGCTCCAATCCTTTCCTCACACGTGGGGTCCACAGGGTGGGTCTCTGAGTTCTTAAGAGCCTCCCTGTGAGTAGCAGGCACTGAATCGCACACCAGGGTTCCCCTCAGCACCATCAGCAAACTACCACCTAGGGATTGAGGATTTCTAGAACAACTTTACTCATACACAGTCTCTTGGGTAAACAAGTGACATTTTACAATCAAGCATTTTCAGGGTTTTCTTTGGTGGGGAAAATATTGACACATATATGGCAATCATATTCTATTAAAGTATGTATTTCTCAAAGGACTCACTATCGAAAAAAATTTTTATATATAACTTTCCATGTTTTAATTGACTTTACTCCCAGTCTTATTTGCTTGCAAAAGCCTTCAGAAAATACCAAGAACCTACTTCACCTGGCAGTTTGCACAGCAACATGAGTGGAGATGCTCTTGTCACAATGCTTGGTTTCTCTATCCCACCTGGCAAAGCACAACCTCCTCTCCAACCTCCTGGGAAGGGAGCCAGTGCCCACCCTGAGCTCAGACCCTGGGGTAGATCTCTTGGTTCCGTCTTCACTGTATGCAGTGTTTCTTGCGCAGCACACAGAAACAGGGCCGGCACAAGTGATGGAAGACAGACTTTCCACAGGAGAAGGACATTTCGTTTCCTTAGCACAGAATCCGATAGTGAATATTAGCCTCAAAGGAGAAAGGTGGAATGAATTTCCTCCATCTACTCCTGGAGGCCCCTTCTTTCTTGGGCTCCTCCAGAACTGGGTGTGGCATGTGGGTACAAGCATGGGCTCCCTGCAAAAAGAAGGAGGTCTGCCTAGCACAAGGTGCTTCAGGTAAGGGGCAGGACTCATCCCGAGGCTCTAATAGGAAACATTTAGAATGAGGGAAGTCCAGATAGATGTATCATAACCATTCAGAATGCTATGACACGTACTAAGAGATGAGATTTCTTATTAAATGAAGTTGTAATTGACCCAGTAGTAGGGATGCTGAAACCCAGTTTTGTTCACTAAGAATCCAGCCATGGAGCAACTAAGCCCGTGCACCACAACTACTAAGCCTGTGCTCTAGAGCCCGCAAGTCACAACTGCTGAGCCCACGTGCCACAACTACTGAAGCCCATGCACCTAGAGCCCGTGGTCTGGAACAACAGTAGCAACCGAAATGAGAAGCCCTCGTACTGCAACGAAGAACCAACACAGCCAAAAGAAAAAAGAAAAAAGAATCCAGTAAACATTTGCCTGGGTGGTGATAGGATTTGTTTTCCAGGTTAAATGAGGCTCAATTGGTATAAATCCAATGCACACCCTGAAAGTGTACGGTTTATTTACTTTTATATCCATACCCATTCATGATGCAGTGGTGATGAGAATATTTTTTAGAAAGTTGGCACCAGTAACAGTGATATTTAGGGGAACATAAATCAAGGCAAACACAACACAAAATGTTCACATAGACACACAGAATCATACCACTCATTTCACATACAGACACACCCAGTCTCATGCACACAAACCTACACCACCTAACCGTAATACAGCTTCTGCCTGGGACTATAGTAATTGGTCACATTACTTGTAAATCACTTTCTATCACCAGGGCCCCTACTCTCTTTCCCAGCACAAATTTGGAATCAGTTTGCCCTCTACACTAAAACCAGCAAGAATGTCCCACTTTCTCATCTTCAAAGTTCTTCCTCCCCAAGTGACTGATTCCGGAATACATACTGTTTACACGTTCTGTGAAGGCCACCTGCAATTACAGAAGAGAAAACACTATGAGGATAAGATCACAGTGATGCTCAAGCCTTTTGTTCATTTGCTGACAGCAGAAAACCTCATAAGAAAGAGTGGTCCAGGGAACCCAGCAAGGGTTATCAGAGCAAACCTACTCAGGCTGAAAGGCAAGAACTTTGCTGGGAGGATGGAACTTCCAAGTCCATTTACATTGGAAATTACAGAATTCTTTGCCTAGAGGAAAAATCGCTCAGGAGAGAGAGCTCCATGCTCTACAGGCTCTAATGGATGCTGTCAATTTTAATGTCCTGTGGAATCAGGCACCATGAGTTGGTAATAGACTCTCACTCCACATTCTCCCAACCAAGCGAACTGTATGTATCTGGAAGGAGTACCCTCAAATATTCATAACTGAATTCTATTGCAAGAGAAATAAAGCAATATTTCTATCTCAGACCAGAAAAAATCCAGCTAACCTTGATTTTCCATGGAGGCTTTTCTTCTCTCCTATCACGGTTCAGGTCATCCGCCACATAGTGAGGGAGAGCTGGAGGGACACAGAGTAACTGTCAGGACACTGGTGCTGCGACTCAGGAATTACTCAGGGGCTTTCTTCTCGATGAGGACATGGGGTGGTGTGTATGGATGTGGGAGGTTAGTTAGTGTGGGCTGAGCTGGTGTTGGGCTATCCTCTTTGGGGGATGAAGGAAGGCAAAGGACAAGAGGAAGGAATTGAAAACAGAGCTTTGGCTTTCTAGCTAAGGGGAGCCTCATCAGAAGGGAAGGGTCGATCTAAAAAATGGTAAACACTAAAATGCATGCTCTGTTTCAATGACACAGACCCATGACCCACCCTGCCTCTTTTGAGCTTCTGCTAAATTGCCACTGTCTCTTGATTTTTCCCAGATCACTCTTTCCCCAGCATCCACAATGCCAGCTACTGCATTTATCATGTCTTCTAATGTATAATATTTTATAATTGATTAACAACAACTTCTATTAAAGGACTGAATTCAATCCTAGACAAAATATGCTATATTTATTCACTAATCACTTGTCTTAAGGAAATTCAAATACACAAGATTTGACAAAACTGAAATCCTACCCTTTAGATACAGCCACTCTCAATCGTGTCATATTTTTCTCCCAATCTTGGTTTTCCATACAATGTATGTATGCCCACTGAGTCAGGGGTTGTCCATACTCTAGGGAGCTGTTCCATAAGTGGGACACTTCGTTATGAAGAGGGAGCCCAGACTGAGCACAGCCTGTCTCTAACCCAGCTGTGCAGGAGAAGTGTACAGGCTAACAGTCAGGTTCCACTTTGAGTCCTTGGGTGTGGGCTACAGGAATTGACCAATGCTAAGGCTTATGGTAACATTATCCAATACAATAAAATAGCTCCCTGATTCTTATCTGCTTTTCGCCTTGTTTATGCAATGACACCAGCACTGACAGATATGACCTGTACTGTATACATGGGGTCTCACACCTCTCAGAATCTGGGAGCTGACCAGGAGAATGCAGGTCCTGAGGTGAATTTCACATGAATGACTGTGCCAAAGTCAACTGATAAGTCCACCCATAGCTGCCCTGGATTCTGTGACCACTAAGGCCACCTGATGGGCAAGGTCTGGACCTTTAGAGATGCTAGTATTTCCAGCCAATTATACGGATGCAGGGACTCCATTGCTCCATGACTGAGGATCCCTTGGCTGAGTGGTAAGTGCAGGTCAGGGATCCAGAGCCTCCATACTGGGACCCACCCCTGGGTTCTCAGTATGGCTTTTCCACTTAGGAGGTCAAGAGCTTAGAACATTTATCTCTGCAGCATCTCCTTCTGAGGAAAAGGAATATTAAACAAATCTGGGCAACAGCTGTGTTGAGGGAAGAACATGCAAACAACTTCACAAAACAAGTTAGGGTCCTGTGCCTGAGCTAACCTTAGGTACTTCAAAACTACTCCGTAAGTGTCTTAGCCCCTTAGAGCCGATGAAAGTAATATTAGAGTTAAAAGAAACTTGTTCCAATTCCCTTATTCTGGAATACTGAAACAAAAAGCTACAGCAGAGGAAGCCTCATAAACACACAGCACCTGCCATGGTTTACCCCAGCCTTGGAAGAACTGGGAAGGATAAGACCAAGGCAGGCCTGAGGAAAGGTCAGAGGGTAGGCAGGACTGGGGAGTGGGGAGCAGGGGCAGGGCTGTCTGGACGGAGCAGTGGGTTGTAAGAAGAGCAGTGACCCTGGGTCCTGCTGCCCTGAGTCTCTGTCCTGGGCCTCTTCAATTCCAGGAGACCAGGTTAGCAGGGCTGTGAGAGCCAGTGTGTGAAGAAGCCCAGCAGCCCCTTCACACAGTCCTCTAGAATTCCTGCCGGCCATGAAGGGTCTTTAGGATCAGGTGGACGTGGACCCCTCTCAAATGGAAGCATGTCAGCACATCAGCCTTGGGAGGTGCTGAGGCTGAAATGAGGAGACTGAGCACGTGCAGTGATCCCAAATCAAGTGTTCTGTGACTCTTCCACGTCTGGGAGCGTGCTTTCCATGAGGAATAAACAGTGAGGACAAAAGTAAGATGAAGCTACAAGTCCTGAAAGTGTAGAGGGAGAGAGTTCAACTCTCATCCACCACCTGACACAAAGTATAAGAACTTGTTCTCCAGTGTCAAGTGACTATGAGAGTTTTGTTCCCACTAGGACATGGCCATCATACGTGAATGTAAAAAGGAAACCAAAATCCTTGGTGCAAAATACCCTCCAGGTACCGAACAGAAACGAACCTTTCATTTTTGGCAGTGACAAAGCAATGAAAGAGTAGTCTTGTGAGAAAGAAAATTTCTGAATGGCAAAGCATGAAAAGAAGCACAGTACAGTCAAAGGACATGGACACAATAACTCTATTATATCATTAAAGTTTGGAAAGAACAAATCAGAATTCTACACATATTTCCTTCTTCTTCCTGATTTCATATTCACCTTCCTTAGTTTCTAAAGAACCGGGTGGAACCCAAGTGTTCTAGGAATTGTCTCGCTTTAGATCCTACCTGAGAGTTGTTCCCTATGTGAATCGTCCTCAGCATCACTGCTATGTATGCTCTCCAAGATCCATTCTGTACAAACACAACCATGAGCATAAAGTTATTATACAAGTTGACGCACCCATTTCTCCTACTCGACTTGCTGGCTCACACAGCATCACCCTGGTCTTCCCTCCAGGTTCTCAGACCTCCCCTGTGCTCTGTGCAGACAGAGTCCTTCAATAAGATCTTGATCACAGTTGAAAATTGCAAATGAGGGAGAGATGCTGAGAAAATCACCTTTCGACCCCTCACTTCTATAGACCCATTTATAGCTTTCACCGTCAACCTTACCAACCTGAAATTCCAGATGGTACAGACACACTTGAAACATGGCTAGTGTGACCAAGCACTTGTGTGGTTTTTGCATTTTTTAATAGAATGAGTTAATTATTGTTTGAACTAAATTAATTATAAATAGACACATTTGGTTCGTGGCTACCACACTGGAAAGCTCAGCTGTAAGAAATCCAAAGATGAGAAAGAGGCAACCAGCCACCCCTCCCCTGGTTGTTCTTTACTGCAGAAAATTTGATGGCCTGATCTGATCATTTGTATGTAGGTATATCTTGGGCTCTTGGACCCACGCCACACATTGGGAGAGTCCTTGTGGACACTGAAGTAGTACAGTCAACACTCAGATTCAAAAGGAATTCCCAGCAAGGGGCCCACTTGTAGACAGAGGTGAAGGGCATGGCCCAGTACACCTGTATTAGACATAATCAGAGAGTAGGTGCAGAGGGGAGGGAGGGATTTCACTCTCTCCATGAGTCCATCCTTCTCACCCCTGACTCTAGAAGACATGAGGAAGGCAGTGGAAAAGGCCCCGTAGGAGGTGAAAACTTTGTATACTGAAAACTACAGGACATTGCGGAAAGAAATTAAAGAAGAGACAAATAATTGGAATGATATAAGATGTTCACAGACTGGATTATTAAATACTGTTGGCATTTTCTATACTACATAAAGTGATGTACACATATATCGCAACAACCCACAAAATTCCATGTCATTATTATAGAAGTGGACAGAATTCTAAAATACTTATGGAACCCCCCACAAGCAGATAAAACAATCTTGAGAGCAAAGAGCAATGATGGAGATTAACACTTCCTGAACTCAAAACTCATAACAATGCCACAGTAGTCTAAACAGTCTGCTAGTGGCATCAAGACAGTGAGATAGACCAATGAAATATAATAGACAGACCCCAAATAAATGCACATATATATGGCCAACTGATCTTGGCCAAGGTTCTAAGATTACCAAGTGAAGAAAGGATAGTCTGTTCAACAATCAACAGCATGAAAAGGCAACCTATAGGATGAGAGGAAATATGTGTAAACCTTGTATCTGAATAAGGGACCAATATCCAGAATATATAAGAAACTACTACAAGTCAATTTCAGAAAAAGAGCGGGCAAATAACTGAGTTTAAAAATGGGTAAAAAGCTTCATTAGACATTTCTCCATAAAGACATACAAGTGGTCAATCTACATATGAAAATTTGCTCAACATCGCTAAGCATCAGGGAAATGGAAATCAAGCCACAAGGAGATATCACTCACACCTGTTAGGATGTGTATTATAAAAAGACAATTAGGGCTTCCCTGGTGGCACAGTGGTTGAGAGTCTGCCTGCCATTGCAGGGAACAAGTGTTCGTGCACTGGTCTGGGAGGATCCCACATGCCACTGAGCGGTTGGGCCCATGAGCCATGGCCGCTGAGCCTGTGCGTTTGGAGCCTGTGCTCTGCAACGGGAGAGCCCACAACAATGAGAGGCCCGTGTACTGAAAAAAAAAAAAACGAAAAAAGGAAAAAGAAAGAAAATTAATGGATGCTGGCAAAGATGTGAAGAATACGAACTCCTGTACCCTGTTTTGTACCCTGTTGTAATGTAAGATGGTGTAGGCATTATGGAAAACAGAATGGAGGTCCCCCAAAAATTATTAAGAGAACTATCATAAAATCCACAATCACTCATTTAGGTTTATATATAAAGGAGATAAAACAAGAATGTCCAAGAGATATCTACAATCTGATGTCCATTGCAGCATTATACACAATACACAACATAGGAAAACTGCCTAGTGTCCATGGGAAGATGAATTAATAAAGAAAATGTGCTGTAAACATACAGTGGAATGGCATTCAGTCGTTGAAAAAGAAGGAAATCCTGCCATTTGCAGCAACACGAAAGAACTTGGAGGACATTTGTAAGAGTGACAGAAGCCAGTCACAGAAGGTGAAAAACTGAAAGAAAACTCCGAGAAGCAGAGAGTAGTAGGGTGCTTCCAAGAGCTAGCAAGAGGTTGACATGGGAAGTCTGTGTTCAATGGTTAGCATTTGTTATTTGCAAAATGGAAAAGTTCTAGACACATGCTGTACAACAAGGTGCATGTAGTCAACAGGACTGCCTGGACATTTCAAAACTTGTTAAGATGTTGGATTTCATCGTATGTGTACTTTTACAACAATAAAATACACATATGTAAAATAAATACAAAGTGGAAAAAGGGGAAAAAAGAAGAAAAATAAGGAACGGGAGTCAACAGAGGGATAGAAGAAAGCAGGAAGGGTCTCGAATGTACACAGGTATCAGGAGATAATGGGAGAGAAGCTCCTCTCCCCAGGCTTTAAAGAAGACATCTCTCCAGAGTTCACTCCAGCAAGAGGGGGATGTCCTTTCTCTTCCCCATTCAAGCAGAAGTGCCAATAGCATCCTAAGTGTGGCCCAGGCTGTGCTCAGGTGTACACTTTTCCTTGATCTCTAAACCAAACACCCCTGACTCCCCATGGCTCAGGTGCCCTTCCTGTATCTCCTTCCACTTCACTAAAGCATTTCCCTCTTCAAGTGCAGCCCGAGGCGCCAATCCTGTCCTCACACGTGTTGTCCACTGGGCGGGTCTCTGAGTTCTTAAGAGCCTCCCTGTGAGTAGCAGGCACTGAATCGCACACCAGGGTTCCCCTCAGCACCATCAGCAAACTACCACCTAGGGATTGAGGATTTCTAGAACAACTTTACTCATACACAGTCTCTTGTGTAAACAAGTGACATTTTACAGTCAAGCATTTTCAGTGTTTTCTTTGGTGGGGAAAATATTGACACATATAAGGCAATCATATTCTATTAAAGTATGTATTTCTCAAAGGACTCACTATCGAAAATAAATTTTTAACTATAACTTTCCATGTTTTAATTAACTTTACTCCCAGACTTGTTTGCTTGCAAAAGCCTTCAGAAAATACCAAGAACCTACTTCATCTGGCAGTTTGCACAGCAAAATGAGTGGAGATGCTCTTGTCACACTGCTTGGTTCCTCTGTCCTACCTTGCAAAGCACAACCTCCTATCTGCCCTCCTGGGATGGGAGCCAGTGCCCACCCTGAGCTCAATCCCTGGGGTAGATTTCTTCGTTCTGTCTTCACTGTATGCAGTGTGTCTTGCCCAGCACACAGAAACAGGGCCGGCACAAGTGATGGAAGACAGACTTTCCACAGGAGAAGGACATTTCGTTTCCTTAGCACAGAATCCGATAGTGAATATTAGCCTCAAAGGAGAAAGGTGGAGTGAATTTCCTCCATCTACTCCTGGAGGCTCCTTCTTTCTCGGACTCCTCCAGAACTGGGTGTGGCATGTGGGTACAAGCATGGGCTCCCTGCAAAAGGAAGGAGGCCTGCCTAGCACTAGGTGCTTCAGGTAAGGGGGGAGGACTCATCCCGAGGCTCTAATAGGAAACAGTTAGAATGAGGGAAGTGGCAGAGAGATGTATCATAACCATTCAGAATGCTATGAGACCTACTAAGAGATGAGATTTCTTATTAAATGAAGTTGTAATTGACCCAGTAGTAGGGATGCTGAAACCCAGCTTTGTTCATTAGGAATCCAGCCATGGAGCAACTAAGTCCATGCACCACAACTACTAAGCCTGTGCCGTAGAGCCTGCAAGTCACAACTACTGAGCCCACGTGCCACAACTATTGAAGCCCATGCACCTAGAGCCCGTGCTCTGGAACAACAGAAGCCACTGAAATGAGAAGCCTGCACACTGCAACGAAGACACAACACAGCCAAAAATATAATAATAATGATAATCCAGTAAACATTTGCCTGGGTGGTGATAGGATTTGTTTTCCAGGTTAAATGAGGCTCACTTGGTATAAAATCAATGCACACACTGAAAGTATACAGTTTATTTACTTTTATATCCATACCCATTCATGATGCAGTGGTGATGGGAATAATTTTTAGAAAGTTGCCACCAGTAACAGTGATGTTTAGGGGAACATAAATCAAGGGAAACACAACACAAAAAGTTCACATACACACACAGAATCATCCCACTCATTTCACATACAGACACACCCAGTCTCATGCACACAAACCTACACCACCTAACCGTAATACAGCTTCTTCCTGGGACTATAGTAATTGGTCACATTACTTGTAGATCACTTTCTATCACCAGGACACCTACTCTCATTCCCAGCACAAATTTGGAATCAGTCTGCCCTCTACACTAAAACCAGCAAGAATGTCCCACTTTCTTATCTTCAAAGTTCTTCCTCCCCAAGTGACTGATTCCACAATACATACCGTTTTCACGTTCTGGGAAGGCCACCTGCAATTACAGAAGAGAAAACACTATGAGGATAAGATCACAGTGATGCTCAGGTCTTTTGTTCATTTGCTGACAGTAGAAAACCTCATAAGAAACAGTGGTCCAGGGAACCCAGCAAGGGTTATCAGAGCAAAGCTACTCAGGCTGAAAGGCAAGAACATTGCTGGGAGGATGGAACTTCCAAGTCCATTTAGGTTGGAAATTACAGAATTCTTTGTCTAGAGGAAAAATCGCTGCAGGAGAGAGAGCTCCGTACTCTACAGGCTATAATGGATGCTGTCAATTGTAATGTCCTGTGGAATCAGGCTCCATGAGCTGGTAATAGACTCTCACTCCACATTCTCCCAACCAAGGGAATTGTATGTATCTGGAAGGAATACCCTCAAATATTCATAACTTAATTCTATTGAAAGAGAAATAAAGCAATATTTCTATCTCAGACCAGAAACAATTCAGCTTACCTTGGGGATCCACGGAGGCTTTTCTCCTGTCCTATCATGGTGCAGGTCATCCGCCACATCCTCAGGGAGAGCTGGAGGGACACAGAGTAACTGTCAGGACACTGGTGCTGCGGCTCAGGAATTACTCAGGGGCTTTCTTCTCGATGAGGACATGGGGTGGTGTGTATGGATGTGGGAGGTTAGTAAGTGTGGGCTGAGCTGGTGTTGGGCCATCCTCTTTGGGGGATGAAGGAAGGCAAAGGACAAGAGGAAGGAAATGAAAACAGAGCTTTGGCTTTCTAGCTAAGGGGAGCCTAATCAGAAGGGAAGGGTCGATCTAAAAAATGGTAAACACTAAAATGCATGCTCTGTTTCAATGACACAGACCCATGACCCATCCTGCCTCTTTTGAGCTTCTGCTAAATTGCCACTGTCGCTTGATTTTTCCCAGATCACTCTTTCCCCAGCATCCACAATGCCAGCTACGGCATTTATCATGTCTTCTGTTGTATGATATTTTATACTTGATTAACAGCAACCTCCATTAAAGGACTGAATTCAATCCTAGACAAAATATGCTATATTTATTCACTAATCACTTGTCTTAAAGAAAATCAAATACACAAGATATGACAAAATTGAAATCCTACCATTTAGATACAGCCACTATCAATCGTATCATATTTTTCTCCCAGTCTTTGTTTTCTATACAATGTACGTATGCCCACTGAGTCAGGGGTTGTCCATACTCTAGGGAGCTGTTCCATAAGTGGGACACTTCGTTATGAAGAGGGAGCCCGGACTGAGCACAGCCTGTCTCTAACCCAGCTGCGCAGGAGAAGTGTACAGGCTAACAGTCAGGTTCCACTTTGAGTCCTTGGGTGTGGGCTACAGGAATTGACCAATGCTAAGGCTTATGGTAATGTTATCCAATACAATACAATAGCTCCCTGATTCTTATCTGCTTTTGGCGTTGTTTAAGCAGTGACACCAGCACTGACAGATATGACCTCTACTGTATACATGGGGTCTCACACCTCTCAGAATCTGGGAGCTGACCAGGAGAATGCAGGTCCTGAGGTGAATTTCACCTTAATGACTGTGCCAAAGTCAACTGATAAGTCCACCCATAGCTGCCCTGGATTCTGTGACCACTAAGGCCACCTGATGGGCAAGGTCTGGACCTTTGGAGATTCTAGGACTTCCAGCCAAGGATACGGATGCAGGGACTCCCTTGCTCCATGACTGAGGACCCCTTGGCTGAGTGGTAAGTGCAGGTCAGTGATCAAGTGCATCCACATTGGGACCCACCCCTGGGTCCTCAGTATGGCTTTTCCACTTAGGAGGTCAAGAGCTTAGAACATTTATCTCTGCACCATCTCCTTCTGAGGAAAAGGAATATTAACCAAATCTGGGCCACAGCTGTGTTGAGGGAAGAACATGCAAACAACTTCACAAACAAATAAGGGTCCTGTGCCTGAGGTAACCTTAGGTACTTCAAATCAACTCCGTAAGTCTCTTAGCCCCTTAGAGCGGATGAAAGCAATATTAGAGTTAAAAGTAACTTGTCCCAATTCCCTTAGTCTGGAACACGGAAACAAAATTCTACAGAAGAGGAAGTCTCATAAACACACAGCACCTGCCAGGGTTTACCCCAGCCTTGGAAGAACTGGGAAGGATAAGACCAAGGCAGGCCTGAGGAAAGGTCAGAGGGTAGGCAGGACTGGGGAGTGGGGAGCAGGGGCAGGGCTGTCTGGACGGAGCAGTGGGTTGTAAGAAGAGCACTGAACCTGGGTCCTGCTGCCCTGAGTCTCTGTCCTGGGGCTAGTCAACCCCAGGAGACCAGGTCAGCAGGGCTGTGAAAGCAAGGGTGTAAAGAAGCCCAGCAGCCCCTTCACACAGCCCTCTAGAATTTCTGCCGCCCATGGAGGGTCTCTAGGGTAGCTGGACGTGGACCCCTCTGAAATGGAAGCATGTCAGCACCTCAGCCTTGGGGAAGTGTAGAGGCTGGGATGAGCTCAAGGAGACTGACCACATGCAGTGATCCCAGAGCACGTGTTCTGTGACTCATCCATCTCTGGGACTGTCCTTTACAAGAGGAACTAACAGTGAGCACAAAATATGAGGTGAAGCCACAAGTCCTGAAAGTGCAGAGGGAGACAGTTCACTTCTCATCTACCACCTCACCCTTTCTAGAAGAACTTGGTCTCAAGTTTCAATGGCCCATGAGAGTTTTGACCCACAGGTTCTGTCCATCATAGGTCAATATGCAAAAGAAAAAACCTCTACTGTGCACCATACCCTAGATGTGCTAACCAGAGCACAAACTTCCATATTAGGCAGTGACAAGCACAAGAAAGAGCAGCTCATGTGCAAAAGATCAGTTTAGATGAGCAAATCAAGAAAAGGTGATTATAGAGCACAGTCACGTCTAAGGACACAATTTCTCTCTATTGTATCATTAAAATGTGAAAAAAACAAGTCAGAACTCTACACATATTTCATTCGTCTTTCTGATTTCATATCCACCTTCCTCAGTCTGCAAAGCAGGAGATATAACCCTAAAGTTCCAGGAACCTTCTGCCATTAGATCCTACCTAAGTGTTGTTCCTACCTGTATCCTTTTCTTTATCACGGCCACAAATGCTATTCAAAGTCAATTCTGTAGAAACACGAACATGAATTTACAAGTCTTATGGATACATTTAACATGTGACTAATGTGACTGAGTAATGGGATATTTTATTTTCTTTTATTTTAATACACTTAGTGAATCATTGATTGAATTAAATAAATTATAACAGGCACATCTAGCTAGTGGCTACCACAGTGTAATAAACAACCTCTCTCTCTCTCTCTCCATATATATATATATATGTGTATATATATATATAAAGTATATGGAGGATGTTACCACCGCTCCCCTGGTTATTCCCCTCTGTATGGTCTACCCATTCAAGATGGCTGTTTGCTGATGGTTTACCAAAGGAAAACCTCTGCCCCGTGAAGGTACTTAGCCCAAGGGGTAAGAGGGATGCGTCCCTCTGCTGGTCTCCCTGGTAACCGATGAGCCCATCTGCTGTCAAGTCCCCCTTTAACTGGTAGCCTGCCTATTCCGCCCAGAGAGAAGCATGCTGCTACTGCTGCTGCTGCGTTCTGCCTGCCATCGGCTATCTACAGTGGGGTGTCTCTCCAGGACCACTTTGCTTCTGACGTGAAAGATCTCCCATCTATTAAACCATGAATGTCTCTGTCCCTGACTTCGGGCTCTTTCCTTAGCCCTGAGGCTGAGCAAGTACAGGGCTTGCAGGCGTGAGAGGTGCGGCCCAACACCTTCTGCAGGGCAGTTTGCTGGCCAGATTTGATGATTCATTTGTAGGTGTTTCCTAGGCTCATGCACACTTGCCAGGCACTCATGAGACCTTGGGGACACTGAAACAGTAATGTCAACACCCAGATCCTAGAGGAATTCCCGACAGGTGTTCCACTTGAGGGGAGAGGTAATGAGCATGGCCCAGTGCACCTGTGCTAGACATAATCGGCGAGCAGGTGCAGAAGGGAGGGAGGGACATTCACTCACTTTATGAGGCCATCCTTCTCACCACTGCCTCTGAAAAATCCAGGGAAGGAAGGGACAAAATGCCCTTAGAAGGTAAATGGCCTGTACACTGAAAACTACAAACCACTGCTGAAAGAATTAAACAAGGAACAAATCATTGAAACGACATATCATATTCATAGACTGGAGACTTATTATTGTTGACATTTCTACACTACCCAAAGGTAAATATAAATTCATTGTAATACCTATCAAAATCCCAATGTCATTTTCAAAGAAATAGAAAAAAAAAAGGATCCTAAAATACATATGGAACCACTAAGGACTCCAAACAGACAACACAATCCTGAGAACAAAGAACATAGATGGAGGCTTCTCACTTCCTGACTTCAAAACACATTACAAAGCCACAGGAATCAAAACTGTACGGTACTGACATAGAAACAGATACATAGGCCTAAAGATGAGAATAAATAACCCCCAAGAAAACTCATAGATACATTGCCAAATGAAATTCACCAAGCTTCTAAGACAACAAATAGGGAAAGTATAGTTTTTTCAACAGTCAATAGGATGAAAATATAACTTACAGAAAGATTACAAACATATATCAGAAAAGGAGCTAATATACAAAACATCAAAGAAAAACACTTCAACTCAAATGTAAACTAAGTTAAAAAATTAAAAAGGGCAAATAACTGGGTTCAGAAATGTGCAAAGTCTTAAATAAGACATTTCCTAAAAAAGACATACAAATGGCTAACAAATATAGGAAAAGGTTCTCAACCTCACTAATCATCAGGGCAATGCAAATCAACACCTCATACCTGTTAGGCTGTGTATTATAAAGAAAATAATTAACAGTTTAAGGCCAAGATGTGGGGAATTGGAAACTTTGTACACTGCTGGTGGGAATGTAAAATGGTGCCGCTATTATGAAAAAGAGTATGGGGGTTCCTTATAAAATTATAAACAGAAATATCATATGATTCAGCAATCACAGTTCTGGGTATATAGCCAAAGGAAATTAAATCAGTATCACAATGAGATGAACTTAGGTTCATTGCAGCATTCTCCAAAATAGCCTAGATATGCAACCAACTTCACAAAAGAAGTAAGTGTCCTGTGCCTGAGCTAACCTTAGGTACTTCAAAACAACTCCGTAAGTCTCTTAGCCCCTTAGAGAGGATGAGAGCAATATTAGAGTTAAAACTAACTTGTACCAATTCCCTTAGTCTGGAATACTGAAACAAAAGTTCTACAGCAGGGTAAGCCTCATAAACTCACAGCACCTGCCAGGGTTTACCCCAGCCTTGGAAGAACTGGGAAGGATAAGACCAAGGCAGGCCTGAGGAAAGGTCAGAGGGTAGGCAGGACTGGAGTGTGGGGAGCAGGAACAGGGCTGTCCGGATAGAGCCGTGCGTTGTAATAAGTGCAGTGACCCTGGGTCCTGCTGCCCTGAGTCTCTGTCCTGGGCCTCTTCAATTCCAGGAGACCAGGTTAGCAGGGCTATGAGAGCCAGTGTGTGAAGCGAGCCCAGCAGCCCCTTCACACAGTCCTCTAGAATTCCTGCTGGCCATGAAGCGTCTGTAGGGGCAGCTGGACGTGGAGCCCTCTCAAATGGAAGCATGTCAGCACATCAGCCTTGGGAGGTGCTGAGGCTGAAATGAGGAGGCTGAGCACATGCAGTGATCCCAAAGCATGTGTTCTGTGACTCATCCACCTCTGGGAGTGCAGTTTCCTTGAGGAATAAACAGTGAGGACAAAAGTAAGGTGAAGCTACAAGTCCTGAAAGTGTAGAGGGAGATAGTTCAAGTCTCATCCACCACCTGACACTCACTATAAGAACTTGTTCTCCAATGTCAAGTGACTATGAGAGCTTTGTTCCCACTAGGATATGGTCATCATACGTGAATGTAAAAAGGAAACCAAAATCCCTGGTGCAAAATACCCTCCAGGTACCAAGTAGAAATGAACTATTCATCTTTGGCAGTGAAAAAGCAATGAAACAGTAGTCTTGTGAGAAAGAAAATTTCTGAATGGCAAAGCAAGAAAAGATGACTATAAGCACAGTACAGTCAAAGGACATGGACACAATAACTCTATTGTATCATTAAAATTTGGAAAGAACAAATCAGAATTCTACACATATTTCCTTCTTCGTCCTGATTTCATATTCACCTTCCTTAGTTTCTAAAGAACCGGGTGGAACCCAAGTGTTCTAGGAATTGTCTCCCTTTAGATCCTACCTGAGAGTTGTTCGCTACGTGAATCGTCATCAGCATCACTGTTATGTATGCTCTCCACCATGCATTCTGTACAAACACAACCATGAGCATAAGGTTATTATACAAGTTGACCCACCGATTTCTCCTACTCGACTTGCTGGCTCACACAACATCACCCAGGTCTTCCCTCCAGGTTCTCAGACCTCCCCTGTGCTCTGTGCAGACAGAGTCCTTCAATAAGATCTTGATCACAGTTGAAAATTGCAAATGAGGGAGAGATGCTGAGAAAATCACCTTTCGACCCCTCACTTCTGTAGACCCATTTATAGCTTTCACCGTCAACCTTACCAACCTGAAATTCCAGATGTTACAGACACACTTGAAACATGGCTAGTGTGACCGAGCAATTGTGTGTTTTTTGCATTTTTTAATAGAATGAGTTAATTGTTTGAACTAAATTAATTATAAATAGACACATTTGGTTAGTGGCTACCACACTGGAAAGCTCGGCTCTAAGAAATCCAAAGATGAGAAAGAGGCAATCAGCCAACCCTCCCCTGGTTGTTCTTTACTGCAGAAAATTTGATGGCCTGATCTGATCATTCGTATGTAGGTATACCTTTGGCTCTTGAACCCATGCCAGACATTGGGAGAGTCCTTGTGGACACTGAAATAGTATAGTCAACACTCAGATGCAAGAGAAATTCCCAGCAAGGGGCCCACTTGTAGACAGAGGTGAAGGGCATGGCCAAGTACACCTGTATTAGACATAATCAGAGAGTAGGTGCAGAGGGGAGGGAGGGATTTCACTCTCTTCATGAGTCCAACCTTCACATCCCTGACTCTAGAAGACCTGAGGAAGGCCGTGGAAAAGGCCCCATCGGAGGTGAAAAATTTGTATACTGAAAAGTACAGGACATTGTGGAAAGAATTTAAAGAAGAGACAAGTATTGGAATGACATACCATATTCATAGACTGGATTATTAAATACTGTTGGCATTTCTATACTACATAAAGGGATGTACACATATATCGCAACAACCCGTATAATTCCATGACATTATTATAGAAGTGGACAGAATCCTAAAATACATATGGAACCGCCACAAGTAGATAAAGCAATCTTGAGAGCAAAGAGCAATGATGGAGATTAACACTTCCTGAACTCAAAACACATAACAATGCCACAGTAGTCAAAACAGTCTGCTACTGGCATCAAGACAGTGAGATAGACCAACGAAATATAATAGAGAGACCTCAAATAAACGCACATATATATGGCCAACTGATCTTTGCCAAGGTTCTAAGATTACCAAGTGAAGAAAGGATGGTCTGTTCAACAATCAACAGAATGAAAAGGCAACCTATAGGATGAGAGGAAATATGTGTAAACCTTGAATCTGACTAAGGGTCCAATATCCGGAATATATAAGAAACTACAAGAAGTCAATTATAGAAAAACAGCGGGCAAATAACTGAGTTTCAAAATGGGTAAAAAGCTTCACTAGACATTTCTCCATAAAGACATACAAGTGGTCAATCTACATATGAAAATTTGCTCAACATTGCTAAGCATCAGGGTAATGGAAGTCAAGCCACAAGGAGATATCACTCACAACTGTTAGGATGTGCTGTATAAAAAGACTATTAGGGCTTCCGTGGTGGCACAGTGGTTGAGACTCTGCCTGCCGAGGCAGGGGATACGTGTTTGTGCCCCAGTCTGGGAGGATCCCACAGGCCGCTGAGCGGCTGGGCCCATGAGCCATGGCCGCTGAGCTTGTGCATTTGGATCCTGTGATCCACAACGGTAGAGCCCACAACCATGAGAGGCCTATGTACTGCAAAAAAAAAAAAAAGAAATAAAATTCATGGATGTTCGCAAAGATGTGAAGAAGTGAAACTTCTGTACCCTGTTTTGTACACTTTAGTAATGTAAAATGGTATAGCCACTATGGAAAACACAATGTTGGTCCCCCCAAAATTATTAAGAGAACTATTATAAAATCCAGGAATCACTCATTTAGGTTTATATACAAAGGAGATGAAACAAGAATGTCCAAGAGATATCTACAATTTCATGCCTATGGCAGCAATATACACAATACAAAACATAGGAAAACTGCCTAGTGTCCATGGGAAGATGAATTAATAAAGAAAATGTGGTGTATACATACAGTGGAATGTCATTCAGTCTTTGAAAAAGAAGGAAATCCTGCCTTTTGCAGCAACACGAAAGAACTTGGAGGACATTTGTAAGAGTGACATAAGCCAGTCACAGAAGGTCAAAAACTGAAAGAAAACTCCGAGAAGCAGAGAGTAGAAGGGTGGTTTCAAGAGCTGGCAAGAGGTTGATATGGGAAGTCTGTGTTCAATGGTTAGCTTGTGTTATTTGCAAAATGGAAAAGTTCTAGACACATGTTGTACAACAAGGTGCATGTAGTCAACAGGACTGCCTGGACATTTCAAAACTTGTTAAGACGTTGGATTTCACTGTATGTGTACTTTTACAACAATAAAATATACATATGTAAAATAAATACAAAGTGGAAAATGGGGAAAAAAGAAGAAAAATAAGGAAAGGGAGTCAACAGAGGGAAAGAAGAAAGCAGGAAGGGTCTCGAATGTACACAGGTATCAGGAGATAATGGGAGAGAAGCTCCTCTCCCCAGGCTTTAAAGAAGACATCTCTCCAGAGTTCACTCCAGCAAGAGGGGGATGTCCTTTCTCTTCCCCATTCAACCAGAAGCGCCAATAGCATCCTAAGTGTGGCCCAGGCTGTGCTCAGGTGTACACTTTTCCTTGATCTCTAAACCAAACACCCCTGACTCCCTATGGCTCAGGTGCCCTTGCTGTATCTCCTTCCACTTCTCTAAAGCATTTCCCTCTTCAAGTCCAGCCCGAGGCTCTAATCCTGTCCTCACATGTGGGGTCCACTGGGCGCGTCTCTAAGTTCTTAAGAGCCTCCCTGTGAGTAGCAGGCACTGAATCACACACCAGGGTTTCACTCAGCACCATCAGGAATCTATGACCTAGGGATTGAGGATTTCTAGAACAACTTTACTCATACACAGTCTCTTGGGTAAACAAGTGACATTTTACAATCAAGCATTTTCTGTTTTTTCTTTGGTGCGGAAGATATTGACACATATAAGGCAATCATATTCTATTAAAGTATGTATTTCTCAAAGGACTCCTATCGGAAAAAAAATTTTAAGTATAACTTTCCTTGTTTTAATTGACTTTACTCCCAGACTTGTTTGCTTGCAAAAGCCTTCAGAAAATACCAAGAACCTACTTCACCTAGCAGTTTGCACAGCAACATGAGTGGAGATGCTCTTGTCACACTGCTTGGTCTCTCGGTCCCAGCTTGTATAGCACAACCTCCTGTCCGCTCTGCTGGGAAGGGAGCCAGTGCCCACCCTGAGCTCAATCCCTGGGGTAGATCTCTTGGTTCTGTCTTCCCTGTATGCAGTGTTTCTTGCACAGCACACAGAAACAGGGCCAGCACAACTGATGGAAAACAAACTTTCCACAGGAGAAGGACATTTCGTTTCCTTAGCACAGAATCCGATAGTGAATATTAGCCTCAAAGGAGAAAGGTGGAGTGAATTTCCTCCTTCTACTCCTGGAGGCTCCTTCTTTCTCGGACTCCTCCAGAACTGGGTGTGGCATATGGGTACAAGCATGGGCTCCCTGAAAAATGAAGGAGGCCTGCCTAGCACTAGTTGCTTCAGGTAAGAGGGGAGGACTCATCCCGAGGCTCTAATAGGAAATAGTTAGAATGAGGGAAGTGGCAGAGAGATGTATCATAACCATTCAGAATGCTATGAGACGTACTAAGAGATGAGATTTCTTATTAAATGAAGTTGTAATTGGCCCAGTAGTAGGCATACTGAAACCCAGTTTTGTTCACTAAGAATCCACCCATGGAGCAACTAAGCCCGTGCACAACAACTACTAAGCCTGTGCTCTAGACCCCGCAGGTCAAGGCCAAGATGTCGGAAATTGGAAACATTGTACACTGCTGGTGGGAATGTAAAATGGATCAGCTATTATGAAAAAGAGTATGGGGGTTCCTTATAAAATTATAAACAGAAATATCATATGATTCAGCAATCACAGTTCTGGGTATATATCCAAAGGAAATTAAATCAATATCACAATGAGATGAACTTAGGTTCATTGCAGCATTCTCCAAAATGGCCTAGATATGCAACCAACTTCACGAAACCAGTAAGTGTCCTGTGCCTGAGCTAACCTTAGGTACTTCAAAACAAGTCCGTAAGTCTCTTAGGCCCTTAGAGAGGATGAAAGCAATATTAGAGTTAAAAGTAACTTGTTCCAATTCCCTTAGTCTGGAATACTGAAACAAAATTCTACATCAGAGGAAGCCTTATAAAAACACAGCACCTGACAGGGTTTACCCCAGCCTTGGAAGAACTGGGAAGGATAAGACCAAGGCAGGCCTGAGGGAAAGTCAGAGGGTAGGCAGGACTGGAGTGTGGGGAGCAGGGGCAGGGCTGGCCGGATGGAGCAGTGGGTTGTAAGAAGAGCAGTGACCCTGGGTCCTGCTGCCCTGAGTCTCTGTCCTGGGCCTCTTCAATTCCAGGAGACCAGGTTAGCAGGGCTGTGAGAGCCAGTGTGTGAAGAAGCCCAGCAGCCCCTTCACACAGTCCTCTAAGAATTCCTGCCAGGCATGAAGGGTCTTTAGGGGCAGCTGGACGTGGAGCCCTCTCAAACGGAAGCATGTCAGCACAGCAGCCTTGGGAGGTGCTGAGGCTGAAATGAGGAGACGGAGCACATGCAGTGATCCCAAAGCATGTGTTCTGTGACTCATCCACCTCAGGGAGCGCATTTTCCATGAGGAATAAACAGTGAGGACAAAAGTAAGATGAAGCTACAAGTCCTGAAAGTGTAGAGGGAGAGAGTTCAACTCTCATCCACCACCTGACACTAACTATAAGGACTTGTTCTCCAGTGTCAACTGACTATGAGACTTTTGTTCCCACTAGGATATGGCCATCATACGTGAATGTAAAAAGGAAACCAAAATCCCTGGTGCAAAATACCCTCCAGGTACCAAACAGAAACGAACCATTCATCTTTGGCAGTGAAAAAGCAATGAAAGAGTAGTCTTGTGAGAAAGAAAATTTCTGAATGGCAAAGCAAGAAAAGATGACTATAAGCACAGTACAGTCAAAGGACATGGACACAATAACTCAACTATATCATTAATTTGGAAAGAACAAATCAGAATTCTACGCATATTTCCTTCTTCTTCCTGATTTCATATTCACCTCCCTTAGTTTCTAAAGAACCGGGTGGAACCCAAGTGTTCTAGGAATTGTCTCCCTTTAGATCCTACCTGAGAGTTGTTCCCTACGTGAATCGTCATCAGCATCACTGCTATGTATGCTCTCCACGATCCATTCTGTACAAACACAACCATGAGCATAAAGTTATTATACAAGTTGACGCACCCATTTCTCCTACTCGACTTGCTGGCTCACACAGCATCACCCTGGTCTTCCCTCCAGGTTCTCAGACCTCCCCTGTGCTCTGTGCAGACAGAGTCCTTCAATAAGATCTTGATCACAGTTGAAAATTGCAAATGAGGGAGAGATGCTGAGAAAATCACCTTTCGACCCCTCACTTCTATAGACCCATTTATAGCTTTCACCGTCAACCTTACCAACCTGAAATTCCAGATGTTACAGACACACTTGAAACATGGATAGTATGACCAAGCAATTGTGTGTTTTGTGCATTTTTTAATAGAATGAGTTAATTATTGTTTGAACCAAATTAATTATAAATAGACACATTTGGTTCGTGACTACGAGACTGGAAAGCTCAGCTGTAAGAAATCCAAAGATGAGAAAGAGGCAACCAGCCACCCTTCCCCTAGTTGTTCTTTACTGCAGAAAATTTCATGGCCTGATCTGATCATTCATATGTAGGTATATCTTGGGCTCTTGGACCCACGACACGCATTGGGAGAGTCCTTGTGGACACTGAAATAGTACAGCCAACACTCAGCTCCAAGAGGTATTCCCAGCAAGGGGCAGACTTGTAGACAGCGGTGAAGGGCGTGGCCAAGTACACCTGTATTAGACATAATCAGAGAGTAGGTGCAGAGGGGAGGGAGGGATTTCACTCTCTCCGTGACTCCATCCGTCACCCCCCTGAATCTAGAAAACCTGAGGAAGGCAGTGGAAAAGGCCCCGTAGGAGGTAAAAAATTTGTATACTGAAAACTACAGGACATTGCGGAAAGAAATTAAAGAAGAGACAAATAATTGGAATGATATAAGATGTTCACAGACTGGATTATTAAATACTGTTGGCATTTCTATACTACATAAAGTGATGTACACATATATCGCAACAACCCACAAAATTCCATGTCATTATTATAGAAGTGGACAGAATCCTAAAATACATATGGAACCCCCACAAGTAGACAAAACAATCTTGAGAGCAAAGAGCAATGAAGGAGATTAACACTTCCTGAACTCAAAACACATAACAATGCCACAGTAGTCAACACAGTCTGCTAGTGGCATCAAGACAGTGAGATAGACCAATGAAATATAATAGAGAGACCTCAAGTAAACGCACATATATATGGCCAACTGATCTTGGCCAAGGTTCTAAGACTACCAAGTGAAGAAAGGATAGTCTGTTCAACAATCAACAGCATGAAAAGGCAACCTATAGGATGAGAGGAAATATGTGTAAACCTTGTATCTGAATAAGGGACCAATATCCAGAATATATAAGAAACTACCAGAAGTGAATTTCAGAAAAACAGCAGGCAAATAACTGAGTTTAAAAATGGGTAAAAAGCTTCACTAGACATTCCTCCATAAAGACATACAAGTGGTCAATCTACATATGAATATTTGCACAACATCGCTAAGCATCAGGGAAATGGAAATCAAGCCACAAGGAGATATCACTCACACCTGTTAGGATGTGTATTATAAAAAGACAATTAGGGCTTCCCTGGTGGCACAGTGGTTGAGAGTCCGCCTGCTGATGCAGGGGACATGTGTTCGTGCCCCAGTCTGGGAGGATCCCACATGACACTGTGCGGCTGGGCCCATGAGCCATGGCTGCTGAGCCTCTGTGTTTGGAGCCTGTGCTCTGCAACGGGAGAGCCCACAACAATGAGAGGCCCGTGTAATGCAAAAAAAAAAAAAAAAAAGAGAGAAAAGAAAGAAAATTAATGGATGCTGGCAACGATGTGAAGAAGTGGAACTTCTGTACCCTGTTTTGTACCCTGTAGTAATGGAAAATAGTGTAGCCATTATGGAAAACAGAATGGAGGTCCCCCAAAAATTATTAAGAGAAGTATCATAAGATCCAGCAATCACTCATTTAGGTTTATATACAAAGGAGATAAAACAAGAATGTCCAAGAGATATCTACAATCTCATGTCCATTGCAGCATTATACACAATACACAACATAGGAAAACTGCCTAGTGTCCATGGGAAGATGAATTAATAAAGAAAATGTGGTGTATACATAGAATGGAATGTCATTCAGTCTTTGAAAAAGAAGGAAATCCTGCCATTTGCAGCAACACGAAAGAACTTGGAGGACATTTGTAAGAGTGACATAAGCCAGTCACAGAAGGTCAAAAACTGAAAGAAAACTCCGAGAAGCAGAGAGTAGAAGGGTGGTTCCAAGAGCTGGCAGGAGGTTGACATGGGAAGTCTCTGTTCAATTGATACCATGTGTTATTTGCAAAATGGAACAGTTCTAGACACATGCTGTACAACAAGGTGCATGTAGTCAACAGGACTGACTGGACATTTCAAAACTTGTTAAGACGTTGGATTTCATTGTATGCGTACTTTTACAACAATAAAATATACATATGTAAAATAAATACAAAGTGGAAAATGGGGAAAAAAGAAGAAAAATAAGGAAAGGGAGTCAACAGAGGGAAAGAAGAAAGCAGGAAGGGTCTCGAATGTACACAGGTATCAGGAGATAATGGGAGAGAAGCTCCTCTCCCCAGGCTTTAAAGAAGACATCTCTCCAGAGTTCACTCCAGCAGGAGGGGGATGTCTTTTCCCTTCCCCATTCAACCAGAAGGGCCAATAGCATCCTAAGTGTGGCCCAGGCTGTGCTCAGATGTACACTTTTCCTTGATCTCTAAACCAACCACCCCTGACACCCCATGGCTCAGGTGCCCTTCCTGTATCTCCTTCCACTTCTCTAAAGCATTTCCCTCTTCAAGTCCAGCCCGAGGCTCCAATCCTTTCCTCACACGTGGGGTCCACAGGGTGGGTCTCTGAGTTCTTAAGAGCCTCCCTGTGAGTAGCAGGCACTGAATCGCACACCAGGGTTCCCCTCAGCACCATCAGCAAACTACCACCTAGGGATTGAGGATTTCTAGAACAACTTTACTCATACACAGTCTCTTGGGTAAACAAGTGACATTTTACAATCAAGCATTTTCAGGGTTTTCTTTGGTGGGGAAAATATTGACACATATATGGCAATCATATTCTATTAAAGTATGTATTTCTCAAAGGACTCACTATCGAAAAAAATTTTTATATATAACTTTCCATGTTTTAATTGACTTTACTCCCAGTCTTATTTGCTTGCAAAAGCCTTCAGAAAATACCAAGAACCTACTTCACCTGGCAGTTTGCACAGCAACATGAGTGCAGATGCTCTTGTCACAATGCTTGGTTTCTCTATCCCACCTGGCAAAGCACAACCTCCTCTCCAACCTCCTGGGAAGGGAGCCAGTGCCCACCCTGAGCTCAGTCCCTGGGGTAGATCTCTTGGTTCCGTCTTCACTGTATGCAGTGTTTCTTGCGCAGCACACAGAAACAGGGCCGGCACAAGTGATGGAAGACAGACTTTCCACAGGAGAAGGACATTTCGTTTCCTTAGCACAGAATCCGATAGTGAATATTAGCCTCAAAGGAGAAAGGTGGAATGAATTTCCTCCATCTACTCCTGGAGGCCCCTTCTTTCTCGGGCTCCTCCAGAACTGGGTGTGGCATGTGGGTACAAGCATGGGCTCCCTGCAAAAAGAAGGAGGTCTGCCTAGCACAAGGTGCTTCAGGTAAGGGGCAGGACTCATCCCGAGGCTCTAATAGGAAACATTTAGAATGAGGGAAGTCCAGATAGATGTATCATAACCATTCAGAATGCTATGACACGTACTAAGAGATGAGATTTCTTATTAAATGAAGTTGTAATTGACCCAGTAGTAGGGATGCTGAAACCCAGTTTTGTTCACTAAGAATCCAGCCATGGAGCAACTAAGCCCGTGCACCACAACTACTAAGCCTGTGCTCTAGAGCCCGCAAGTCACAACTGCTGAGCCCACGTGCCACAACTACTGAAGCCCATGCACCTAGAGCCCGTGGTCTGGAACAACAGTAGCAACCGAAATGAGAAGCCCTCGTACTGCAACGAAGAACCAACACAGCCAAAAGAAAAAAAAAAAAAGAATCCAGTAAACATTTGCCTGGGTGGTGATAGGATTTGTTTTCCAGGTTAAATGAGGCTCAATTGGTATAAATCCAATGCACACCCTGAAAGTGTACGGTTTATTTACTTTTATATCCATACCCATTCATGATGCAGTGGTGATGAGAATATTTTTTAGAAAGTTGGCACCAGTAACAGTGATATTTAGGGGAACATAAATCAAGGCAAACACAACACAAAATGTTCACATAGACACACAGAATCATACCACTCATTTCACATACAGACACACCCAGTCTCATGCACACAAACCTACACCACCTAACCGTAATACAGCTTCTGCCTGGGACTATAGTAATTGGTCACATTACTTGTAAATCACTTTCTATCACCAGGGCCCCTACTCTCTTTCCCAGCACAAATTTGGAATCAGTTTGCCCTCTACACTAAAACCAGCAAGAATGTCCCACTTTCTCATCTTCAAAGTTCTTCCTCCCCAAGTGACTGATTCCGGAATACATACTGTTTACACGTTCTGTGAAGGCCACCTGCAATTACAGAAGAGAAAACACTATGAGGATAAGATCACAGTGATGCTCAAGCCTTTTGTTCATTTGCTGACAGTAGAAAACCTCATAAGAAAGAGTGGTCCAGGGAACCCAGCAAGGGTTATCAGAGCAAACCTACTCAGGCTGAAAGGCAAGAACTTTGCTGGGAGGATGGAACTTCCAAGTCCATTTACGTTGGAAATTACAGAATTCTTTGCCTAGAGGAAAAATCGCTCAGGAGAGAGAGCTCCATGCTCTACAGGCTCTAATGGATGCTGTCAATTTTAATGTCCTGTGGAATCAGGCACCATGAGTTGGTAATAGACTCTCACTCCACATTCTCCCAACCAAGCGAACTGTATGTATCTGGAAGGAGTACCCTCAAATATTCATAACTGAATTCTATTGAAAGAGAAATAAAGCAATATTTCTATCTCAGACCAGAAAAAATCCAGCTAACCTTGATTTTCCACGGAGGCTTTTCTTCTCTCCTATCACGGTTCAGGTCATCCGCCACATAGTGAGGGAGAGCTGGAGGGACACAGAGTAACTGTCAGGACACTGGTGCTGCGACTCAGGAATTACTCAGGGGCTTTCTTCTCGATGAGGACATGGGGTGGTGTGTATGGATGTGGGAGGTTAGTTAGTGTGGGCTGAGCTGGTGTTGGGCTATCCTCTTTGGGGGATGAAGGAAGGCAAAGGACAAGAGGAAGGAATTGAAAACAGAGCTTTGGCTTTCTAGCTAAGGGGAGCCTCATCAGAAGGGAAGGGTCGATCTAAAAAATGGTAAACACTAAAATGCATGCTCTGTTTCAATGACACAGACCCATGACCCACCCTGCCTCTTTTGAGCTTCTGCTAAATTGCCACTGTCTCTTGATTTTTCCCAGATCACTCTTTCCCCAGCATCCACAATGCCAGCTACTGCATTTATCATGTCTTCTAATGTATAATATTTTATAATTGATTAACAACAACTTCTATTAAAGGACTGAATTCAATCCTAGACAAAATATGCTATATTTATTCACTAATCACTTGTCTTAAGGAAATTCAAATACACAAGATTTGACAAAACTGAAATCCTACCCTTTAGATACAGCCACTCTCAATCGTGTCATATTTTTCTCCCAATCTTGGTTTTCCATACAATGTATGTATGCCCACTGAGTCAGGGGTTGTCCATACTCTAGGGAGCTGTTCCATAAGTGGGACACTTCGTTATGAAGAGGGAGCCCAGACTGAGCACAGCCTGTCTCTAACCCAGCTGTGCAGGAGAAGTGTACAGGCTAACAGTCAGGTTCCACTTTGAGTCCTTGGGTGTGGGCTACAGGAATTGACCAATGCTAAGGCTTATGGTAACATTATCCAATACAATAAAATAGCTCCCTGATTCTTATCTGCTTTTCGCCTTGTTTATGCAATGACACCAGCACTGACAGATATGACCTGTACTGTATACATGGGGTCTCACACCTCTCAGAATCTGGGAGCTGACCAGGAGAATGCAGGTCCTGAGGTGAACTTCACATGAATGACTGTGCCAAAGTCAACTGATAAGTCCACCCATAGCTGCCCTGGATTCTGTGACCACTAAGGCCACCTGATGGGCAAGGTCTGGACCTTTAGAGATGCTAGTATTTCCAGCCAATTATACGGATGCAGGGACTCCATTGCTCCATGACTGAGGATCCCTTGGCTGAGTGGTAAGTGCAGGTCAGGGATCCAGAGCATCCATACTGGGACCCACCCCTGGGTTCTCAGTATGGCTTTTCCACTTAGGAGGTCAAGAGCTTAGAACATTTATCTCTGCAGCATCTCCTTCTGAGGAAAAGGAATATTAAACAAATCTGGGCAACAGCTGTGTTGAGGGAAGAACATGCAAACAGCTTCACAAAACAAGTTAGGGTCCTGTGCCTGAGCTAACCTTAGGTACTTCAAAACTACTCCGTAAGTGTCTTAGCCCCTTAGAGCCGATGAAAGTAATATTAGAGTTAAAAGAAACTTGTTCCAATTCCCTTATTCTGGAATACTGAAACAAAAAGCTACAGCAGAGGAAGCCTCATAAACACACAGCACCTGCCATGGTTTACCCCAGCCTTGGAAGAACTGGGAAGGATAAGACCAAGGCAGGCCTGAGGAAAGGTCAGAGGGTAGGCAGGACTGGGGAGTGGGGAGCAGGGGCGGGGTTGTCTGGACGGAGCAGTGGGTTGTAAGAAGAGCAGTGACCCTGGGTCCTGCTGCCCTGAGTCTCTGTCCTGGGCCTCTTCAATTCCAGGAGACCAGGTTAGCAGGGCTGTGAGAGCCAGTGTGTGAAGAAGCCCAGCAGCCCCTTCACACAGTCCTCTAGAATTCCTGCCGGCCATGAAGGGTCTTTAGGATCAGCTGGACGTGGACCCCTCTCAAATGGAAGCATGTCAGCACATCAGCCTTGGGAGGTGCTGAGGCTGAAATGAGGAGACTGAGCACGTGCAGTGATCCCAAATCAAGTGTTCTGTGACTCTTCCATGCCTGGGAGCGTGCTTTCCATGAGGAATAAACAGTGAGGACAAAAGTAAGATGAAGCTACAAGTCCTGAAAGTGTAGAGGGAGAGAGTTCAACTCTCATCCACCACCTGACACAAAGTATAAGAACTTGTTCTCCAGTGTCAAGTGACTATGAGAGTTTTGTTCCCACTAGGACATGGCCATCATACGTGAATGTAAAAAGGAAACCAAAATCCTTGGTGCAAAATACCCTCCAGGTACCGAACAGAAACGAACCTTTCATTTTTGGCAGTGACAAAGCAATGAAAGAGTAGTCTTGTGAGAAAGAAAATTTCTGAATGGCAAAGCATGAAAAGAAGCACAGTACAGTCAAAGGACATGGACACAATAACTCTATTATGTCATTAAAGTTTGGAAAGAACAAATCAGAATTCTACACATATTTCCTTCTTCTTCCTGATTTCATATTCACCTTCCTTAGTTTCTAAAGAACCGGGTGGAACCCAAGTGTTCTAGGAATTGTCTCGCTTTAGATCCTACCTGAGAGTTGTTCCCTATGTGAATCGTCCTCAGCATCACTGCTATGTATGCTCTCCAAGATCCATTCTGTACAAACACAACCATGAGCATAAAGTTATTATACAAGTTGACGCACCCATTTCTCCTACTCGACTTGCTGGCTCACACAGCATCACCCTGGTCTTCCCTCCAGGTTCTCAGACCTCCCCTGTGCTCTGTGCAGACAGAGTCCTTCAATAAGATCTTGATCACAGTTGAAAATTGCAAATGAGGGAGAGATGCTGAGAAAATCACCTTTCGACCCCTCACTTCTATAGACCCATTTATAGCTTTCACCGTCAACCTTACCAACCTGAAATTCCAGATGGTACAGACACACTTGAAACATGGCTAGTGTGACCAAGCACTTGTGTGGTTTTTGCATTTTTTAATAGAATGAGTTAATTATTGTTTGAACTAAATTAATTATAAATAGACACATTTGGTTCGTGGCTACCACACTGGAAAGCTCAGCTGTAAGAAATCCAAAGATGAGAAAGAGGCAACCAGCCACCCCTCCCCTGGTTGTTCTTTACTGCAGAAAATTTGATGGCCTGATCTGATCATTCGTATGTAGGTATATCTTGGGCTCTTGGACCCACGCCACACATTGGGAGAGTCCTTGTGGACACTGAAGTAGTACAGTCAACACTCAGATTCAAAAGGAATTCCCAGCAAGGGGCCCACTTGTAGACAGAGGTGAAGGGCATGGCCCAGTACACCTGTATTAGACATAATCAGAGAGTAGGTGCAGAGGGGAGGGAGGGATTTCACTCTCTCCATGAGTCCATCCTTCTCACCCCTGACTCTAGAAGACATGAGGAAGGCAGTGGAAAAGGCCCCGTAGGAGGTGAAAAATTTGTATACTGAAAACTACAGGACATTGCGGAAACAAATTAAAGAAGAGACAAATAATTGGAATGATATAAGATGTTCACAGACTGGATTATTAAATACTGTTGGCATTATCTATACTACATAAAGTGATGTACACATATATCGCAACAACCCACAAAATTCCATGTCATTATTATAGAAGTGGACAGAATTCTAAAATACTTATGGAACCCCCCACAAGCAGATAAAACAATCTTGAGAGCAAAGAGCAATGATGGAGATTAACACTTCCTGAACTCAAAACTCATAACAATGCCACAGTAGTCTAAACAGTCTGCTAGTGGCATCAAGACAGTGAGATAGACCAATGAAATATAATAGAGAGACCCCAAATAAATGCACATATATATGGCCAACTGATCTTGGCCAAGGTTCTAAGATTACCAACTGAAGAAAGGATAGTCTGTTCAACAATCAACAGCATGAAAAGGCAACCTATAGGATGAGAGGAAATATGTGTAAACCTTGTATCTGAATAAGGAACCAATATCCAGAATATATAAGAAACTACTACAAGTCAATTTCAGAAAAAGAGCGGGCAAATAACTGAGTTTAAAAATGGGTAAAAAGCTTCATTAGACATTTCTCCATAAAGACATACAAGTGGTCAATCTACATATGAAAATTTGCTCAACATCGCTAAGCATCAGGGAAATGGAAATCAAGCCACAAGGAGATATCACTCACACCTGTTAGGATGTGTATTATAAAAAGACAATCAGGGCTTCCCTGGTGGCACAGTGGTTGAGAGTCTGCCTGCCATTGCAGGGAACAAGTGTTCGTGCACTGGTCTGGGAGGATCCCACATGCCACTGAGCGGTTGGGCCCATGAGCCATGGCCGCTGAGCCTGTGCGTTTGGAGCCTGTGCTCTGCAACGGGAGAGCCCACAGCAATGAGAGGCCCGTGTACTGAAAAAAAAAAAAAACGAAAAAAGGAAAAAGAAAGAAAATTAATGGATGCTGGCAAAGATGTGAAGAATACGAACTCCTGTACCCTGTTTTGTACCCTGTTGTAATGTAAGATGGTGTAGGCATTATGGAAAACAGAATGGAGGTCCCCCAAAAATTATTAAGAGAACTATCATAAAATCCACAATCACTCATTTAGGTTTATATATAAAGGAGATAAAACAAGAATGTCCAAGAGATATCTACAATCTCATGTCCATTGCAGCATTATACACAATACACAACATAGGAAAACTGCCTAGTGTCCATGGGAAGATGAATTAATAAAGAAAATGTGCTGTAAACATACAGTGGAATGGCATTCAGTCGTTGAAAAAGAAGGAAATCCTGCCATTTGCAGCAACACGAAAGAACTTGGAGGACATTTGTAAGAGTGACAGAAGCCAGTCACAGAAGGTGAAAAACTGAAAGAAAACTCCGAGAAGCAGAGAGTAGTAGGGTGCTTCCAAGAGCTAGCAAGAGGTTGACATGGGAAGTCTGTGTTCAATGGTTAGCATTTGTTATTTGCAAAATGGAAAAGTTCTAGACACATGCTGTACAACAAGGTGCATGTAGTCAACAGGACTGCCTGGACATTTCAAAACTTGTTAAGATGTTGGATTTCATCGTATGTGTACTTTTACAACAATAAAATACACATATGTAAAATAAATACAAAGTGGAAAAAGGGGAAAAAAGAAGAAAAATAAGGAACGGGAGTCAACAGAGGGATAGAAGAAAGCAGGAAGGGTCTCGAATGTACACAGGTATCAGGAGATAATGGGAGAGAAGCTCCTCTCCCCAGGCTTTAAAGAAGACATCTCTCCAGAGTTCACTCCAGCAAGAGGGGGATGTCCTTTCTCTTCCCCATTCAAGCAGAAGTGCCAATAGCATCCTAAGTGTGGCCCAGGCTGTGCTCAGGTGTACACTTTTCCTTGATCTCTAAACCAAACACCCCTGACTCCCCATGGCTCAGGTGCCCTTCCTGTATCTCCTTCCACTTCTCTAAAGCATTTCCCTCTTCAAGTGCAGCCCGAGGCGCCAATCCTGTCCTCACACGTGTTGTCCACTGGGCGGGTCTCTGAGTTCTTAAGAGCCTCCCTGTGAGTAGCAGGCACTGAATCGCACACCAGGGTTCCCCTCAGCACCATCAGCAAACTACCACCTAGGGATTGAGGATTTCTAGAACAACTTTACTCATACACAGTCTCTTGTGTAAACAAGTGACATTTTACAGTCAAGCATTTTCAGTGTTTTCTTTGGTGGGGAAAATATTGACACATATAAGGCAATCATATTCTATTAAAGTATGTATTTCTCAAAGGACTCACTATCGAAAATAAATTTTTAACTATAACTTTCCATGTTTTAATTAACTTTACTCCCAGACTTGTTTGCTTGCAAAAGCCTTCAGAAAATACCAAGAACCTACTTCATCTGGCAGTTTGCACAGAAAAATGAGTGGAGATGCTCTTGTCACACTGCTTGGTTTCTCTGTCCTACCTTGCAAAGCACAACCTCCTATCTGCCCTCCTGGGATGGGAGCCAGTGCCCACCCTGAGCTCAATCCCTGGGGTAGATTTCTTGGTTCTGTCTTCATTGTATGCAGTGTGTCTTGCCCAGCACACAGAAACAGGGCCGGCACAAGTGATGGAAGACAGACTTTCCACAGGAGAAGGACATTTCGTTTCCTTAGCACAGAATCCGATAGTGAATATTAGCCTCAAAGGAGAAAGGTGGAGTGAATTTCCTCCATCTACTCCTGGAGGCTCCTTCTTTCTCGGACTCCTCCAGAACTGGGTGTGGCATGTGGGTACAAGCATGGGCTCCCTGCAAAAGGAAGGAGGCCTGCCTAGCACTAGGTGCTTCAGGTAAGGGGGGAGGACTCATCCCGAGGCTCTAATAGGAAACAGTTAGAATGAGGGAAGTGGCAGAGAGATGTATCATAACCATTCAGAATGCTATGAGACCTACTAAGAGATGAGATTGCTTATTAAATGAAGTTGTAATTGACCCAGTAGTAGGGATGCTGAAACCCAGCTTTGTTCATTAGGAATCCAGCCATGGAGCAACTAAGTCCGTGCACCACAACTACTAAGCCTGTGCCGTAGAGCCTGCAAGTCACAACTACTGAGCCCACGTGCCACAACTATTGAAGCCCATGCACCTAGAGCCCGTGCTCTGGAACAACAGAAGCCACTGAAATGAGAAGCCCGCACACTGCAACGAAGACACAACACAGCCAAAAGAATAATAATAATGATAATCCAGTAAACATTTGCCTGGGTGGTGATAGGATTTGTTTTCCAGGTTAAATGAGGCTCACTTGGTATAAAATCAATGCACACACTGAAAGTATACAGTTTATTTACTTTTATATCCATACCCATTCATGATGCAGTGGTGATGGGAATAATTTTTAGAAAGTTGCCACCAGTAACAGTGATGTTTAGGGGAACATAAATCAAGGCAAACACAACACAAAAAGTTCACTTACACACACAGAATCATCCCACTCATTTCACATAGAGACACCCCCAGTCTCATGCACACAAACCTACACCACCTAACCGTAATACAGCTTCTTCCTGGGACTATAGTAATTGGTTACATTACTTGTAAATCACTTTCTATCACCAGGACACCTACTCTCATTCCCAGCACAAATTTGGAATCAGTCTGCCCTCTACACTAAAACCAGCAAGAATGTCCCACTTTCTTATCTTCAAAGTTCTTCCTCCCCAAGTGACTGATTCCACAATACATACCGTTTTCACGTTCTGGGAAGGCCACCTGTAATTACAGAAGAGAAAACACTATGAGGATAAGATCACAGTGATGCTCAAGCCTTTTGTTCATTTGCTGACAGTAGAAAACCTCATAAGAAACAGTGGTCCAGGGAACCCAGCAAGGGTTATCAGAGCAAAGCTACTCAGGCTGAAAGGCAAGAACATTGCTGGGAGGATGGAACTTCCGAGTCTATTTAGGTTGGAAATTACAGAATTCTTTGCCTAGAGGAAAAATCGCTGCAGGAGAGAGAGCTCCATACTCTACAGTCTGTAATGGATGCTGTCAATTGTAATGTCCTGTGGAATCAGGCTCCATGAGTTGGTAATAGACTCTCACTCCACATTCTCCCAAACAAGGGAATTGTATGTATCTGGAAGGAATACCCTCAAATATTCATAACTTAATTCTATTCAAAGAGAAATAAAGCAATATTTCTATCTCAGACCAGAAACAATCCAGCTTACCTTGGGGATCCACGGAGGCTTTTCTCCTGTCCTATCATGGTGCAGGTCATCCGCCACATCCTCAGGGAGAGCTGGAGGGACACAGAGTAACTGTCAGGACACTGGTGCTGCGACTCAGGAATCACTCAGGGGCTTTCTTCTCGATGAGGACATGGGGTGGTGTGTATGGATGTGGGAGGTTAGTAAGTGTGGGCTGAGCTGGTGTTGGGCCATCCTCTTTGGGGGATGAAGGAAGGCAAAGGACAAGAGGAAGGAAATGAAAACAGAGCTTTGGCTTTCTAGCTAAGGGGAGCCTCATCAGAAGGGAAGGGTCGATCTAAAAAATGGTAAACACTAAAATGCATGCTCTGTTTCAATGACACAGACCCATGACCCACCCTGCCTCTTTTGAGCTTCTGCTAAATTGCCACTGTCTCTTGATTTTTCCCAGATCACTCTTTCCCCAGCATCCACAATGCCAGCTACTGCATTTATCATGTCTTCTAATGTATAATATTTTATACTTGATTAACAACAACCTCTATTAAAGGACTGAATTCAATCCTAGAGAAAATATGCTATATTTATTCACTAATCACTTGTCTTAAGGAAAATCAAATACACAAGATTTGACAAAACTGAAATCCTACCATTTAGATACAGCCACTCTCAATCGTGTCATATTTTTCTCCCAATCTTTGTTTTCCATACAATGTATGTATGCCCCCTGAGTCAGGGGTTGTCCATACTCTAGGGAGCTGTTCCATAAGTGGGACACTTCGTTATGAAGAGGGAACCCGGACTGAGCACAGCCTGTCTCTAACCGAGCTGTGCAGGAGAAGTGTACAGTCTAACAGTCAGGTTACACTTTGAGTCCTTGGGTGTGGGCTACAGGAATTGACCAATGCTAAGGCTTATGGTAACATTATCCAATACAATAAAATAGCTCCCTGATTCTTATCTTCTTTTGGCCTTGTTTAAGCAATGACACCAGCACTGACAGATATGACCTGTACTGTATACATGGGGTCTCACACCTCTCTGAATCTGGGAGCTGACCAGGAGAACGCAGGTCCTGAGGTGAATTTCACATTAATGACTGTGCCAAAGTCAACTGATAAGTCCACCCATAGCTGCCCTGGATTCTGTGACCACTAAGGCCACCTGATGGGCAAGGTCTGGAATTTTAGAGATGCTAGGACTTCCAGCCAGGATACGGATGCAGGCACTCCCTTGCTCCATGACTGCGGATCCCTTGGCTGAGTGGTAAGTGCAGCTCAGGGATCCAGAGCATCCATACTGGGACCCACCCCTGGGTTCTCAGTATGGCTTTTCCACTTAGGAGGTCAAGAGCTTAGAACATTTATCTCTGCAGCATCTCCTTCTGAGGAAAAGGAATATTAAACAAATCTGGGCAACAGCTGTGTTGAGGGAAGAACATGCAAACAACTTCACAAAACAAGTTAGGGTCCTGTGCCTGAGCTAACCTTAGGTACTTCAAAACTACACCGTAAGTGTCTTAGCCCCTTAGAGCAGATGAAAGTAATATTAGAGTTAAAAGTAACTTGTCCCAATTCCCTTATTCTGCAATACTGAAACAAAAAGCTACAGCAGAGGAAGCCTCATAAACACACAACTCCTGCCAGGGTTTACCCAGGCCTTGAAAGAACTGGGAAGGATAAGACCAAGGCAGGCCTGAGGAAAGGTCAGAGGGTAGGCAGGACTGGGGAGTGGGGAGCAGGGGCAGGGCTGTCTGGACGGAGCAGTGGGTTGTAAGAAGAGCAGTGACCCTGGGTCCTGCTGCCCTGAGTCTCTGTCCTGGGCCTCTTCAATTCCAGGAGACCAGGTTAGCAGGGCTGTGAGAGCCAGTGTGTGAAGAAGCCCAGCAGCCCCTTCACACAGTCCTCTAGAATTCCTGCCGGCCATGAAGGGTCTTTAGGATCAGCTGGACGTGGACCCCTCTCAAATGGAAGCATGTCAGCACATCAGCCTTAGGAGGTGCTGAGGCTGAAATGAGGAGACTGAGCACATGCAGTGATCCCAAATCAAGTGTTCTGTGACTCTTCCACCTCTGGGAGCGTGCTTTCCATGAGGAATAAACAGTGAGGACAAAAGTAAGATGAAGCTACAAGTCCTGAAAGTGTAGAGGGAGAGAGTTCAACTCTCATCCACCACCTGACACAAAGTATAAGAACTTGTTCTCCAGTGTCAAGTGACTATGAGAGTTTTGTTCCCACTAGGACATGGCCATCATACGTGAATGTAAAAAGGAAACCAAAATCCTTGGTGCAAAATACCCTCCAGGTACCGAACAGAAACGAACCTTTCATTTTTGGCAGTGACAAAGCAATGAAAGAGTAGTCTTTGAGAAAGAAAATTTCTGAATGGCAAAGCATGAAAAGAAGCACAGTACAGTCAAAGGACATGGACACAATAACTCTATTATATCATTAAAGTTTGGAAAGAACAAATCAGAATTCTACACATATTTCCTTCTTCCTGATTTCCTATTCACCTTCCTTAGTTTCTAAAGAACCGCGTGGAACCCAAGTGTTCTAGGAATTGTCTCGCTTTAGATCCTACCTGAGAGTTGTTCCCTATGTGAATCGTCCTCAGCATCACTGCTATGTATGCTCTCCAAGATCCATTCTGTATGAACACAACCATGAGCATAAAGTTATTATACAAGTTGACCCACCCATTTCTCCTACTCGACTTGCTGGCTCACACAGCATCACCCTGGTATTCCCTCCAGGTTCTCAGACCTCCCCTGTGCTCTGTGCAGACAGAGTCCTTCAATAAGATCTTGATCACAGTTGAAAATTGCAAATGAGGGAGAGATGCTGAGAAAATCACCTTTCAACCACTCACTTCTATAGACCCATTTATAGCTTTCACCGTCAACCTTACCAACCTGAAATTTCAGATGTTACAGACGTACTTGAAACATGGCTAGTGTGACCAAGCACTTGTGTGGTTTTTGCATTTTTTAATAGAATGAGTTAATTATTGTTTGAACTAAATTAATTATAAATAGACACATTTGGTCCGTGGCTACCACACTGGAAAGCTCAGCTCTAAGAAATCCAAAGATGAGAAAGAGGCAAACAGCCACCCCTCCCCTGGTTGTTCTTTACTGCAGAAAATTTGATGGCCTGATCTGATCATTCGTATGTAGGTATATCTTGGGCTCTTGGACCCACGCTAGGCATTGCAAGAGTCCTGGTGGACACTGAAATAGTACAGTCAACACTCAGATTCAAGAGGAATTCCCAGCAAGGGGCCCACTTGTAGACAGAGGTGAAGGGCATGGCCCAGTACACCTGTATTAGACATAATCAGAGTGTAGGTGCAGAGGGGAGGGAGGGATTTCACTCTCTCCATGAGTCCATCCTTCTCACCCCTGACTCTAGAAGACCTGAGGAAGGCAGTGGAAAAGGCCCCGTAGGAGGTGAAAAATTTGTATACTGAAAACTACAGGACATTGCGGAAAGAAATTAAAGAAGAGACAAATAATTGGAATGATATAAGATGTTCATAGACTGGATTATTAAATACTGTTGGCATTTTCTATACTACATAAAGTGATGTACACATATATCGCAACAACCCACAAAATTCCATGTCATTATTATAGAAGTGGACAGAATCCTAAAATACATATGGAACCCCCCACAAGTAGATAAAACAATCCTGAGAGCAAAGAGCAATGATGGAGATTAACACTTCCTGAACTCAAAACACATAACAATGCCACAGTAGTCAACACAGTCTGCTAGTGGCATCAAGACAGTGAGATAGATCAATGAAATATAATAGAGAGACCCCAAATAAACGCACATATATATGGCCAACTGATCTTGGCCAAGGTTCTAAGATTACCAAGTGAAGAAAGGATAGTCTGTTCAACAATCAACAGCATGAAAAGGCAACCTATCGGATGAGAGGAAATATGTGTAAACCTTGTATCTGAATAAGGGACCAATATCCAGAATATATAAGAAACTACTACAAGTCAATTTCAGAAAAAGAGCGGGCAAATAACTGAGTTTAAAAATGGGTAAAAAGCTTCATTAGACATTTATCCATAAAGACATACAAGTAGTCAATCTACATATGAAAATTTGCTCAACATCGCTAAGCATCAGGGAAATGGAAATCAAGCCACAAGGAGATATCACTCACACCTGTTAGGATGTGCATTATAAAAAGACAATTAGGGCTTCCCTGTTGGCACAGTGGTTGAGAGTCTGCCTGCCGATGTAGGGTACAACTGTTCATGCACTGGTCTGGGAGGATCCCACATGCCGCTGAGCGATTGGGCCCATGAGCCATGGCCGCTGAGCCTGTGCGTTTGGAGCCTGTGCTCCACAACGGGAGAGCCCACAACAATGAGAGGCCCGTGTACTGCAAAAAAAAAAAAAAAAAAAAAAAAAAAAGAAAAGAAAAAAGAAAGAAAATTAATGGATGCTGGCAAAGATGTGAAGAATAGGAACTCCTGTACCCTGTTTTGTACCCTGTTGTAATGTAAAATGGTGTAGCCATTATGGAAAACAGAATGGAGGTCCCCCAAAAATTATTAAGAGAACTATCATAAAATCCACAATCACTCATTTAGGTTTATATACAAAGGAGATAAAACAAGAATGTCCAAGAGATATCTACAATCTCATGTCCATTGCAGCATTATACACAATACACAACATAGGAAAACTGCCTAGTGTCCATGGGAAGATGAATTAATAAAGAAAATGAGGTGTAAACATACAGTGGAATGTCATTCAGTCGTTGAAAAGGAAGGAAATCCTGCCATTTGCAGCAACACGAAAGAACTTGGAGGACATTTGTAAGAGTGAAATAAGCCAGTCACAGAAGGTCAAAAACTGAAAGAAAACTCTGAGAAGCAGAGAGTAGAAGGGTGGTTCCAAGAGCTGGCAGGAGGTTGACATGGTAAGTCTCTGTTCAATGGTTAGTATGTGTTATTTCAAAATGGAAAAGTTCTAGACACATGCTGTACAACAAGGTGCATGTAGTCAACAGGACTGCCTGGACATTTCAAAACTTGTTAAGACGTTGGATTTCATCATATGTGTACTTTTACAACAATAAAATACACATATGTAAAATAAACACAAAGTGGAAAAAGGGGAAAGAAGAAGAAAAATAAGGAACGGGAGTCAACAGAGGGAAAGAAGAAAGCAGGAAGGGTCTCTAATGTACACAGGTATCAGGAGATAATGGGAGAGAAGCTCCTCTCCCCAGGCTTTAAAGAAGACATCTCTCCAGAGTTCACTCCAGCAGGAGGGGGATGTCCTTTCTCTTCCCCATTCCACCAGAAGTGCCAATAGCATCCTAAGTGTGGCCCAGGCTGTGCTCAGTTGTACACTTTTCCTTGATCTCTAAACCAAACACCCCTGACTCCCCATGGCTCAGGTGCCCTTCCTGTATCTCCATCCACTTCACTAAAGCATTTCCCTCTTCAAGTGCGGTCCGAGGCGCCGATCCTGTCCTAACACGTGGGGTCCACTGGGTGGGTCTCTGAGTTCTTAAGAGCCTCCCTGTGAGTAGCAGGCACTGAATCGCACACCAGGGTTCCCCTCAGCACCATCAGCAAACTACGACCTAGGGATTGAGGATTTCTAGAACAACTTTACTCATACACAGTCTCTTGGGTAAACAAGTGACATATTACAATCAAGCATTTTCAGTGTTTTCTTTGGTGGGGAAAATATTGACACATATAAGGCAATCATATTCTATTCAAATATGTATTTCTCAAAGGACTCACTATCGAAAAAAAATTTTAAGTATATCTTTAAAAGTTTTAATTGACTTTACTCCCAGACTTGTTTGCTTGCAAAAGCCTTCAGAAAATACCAAGAACCTACTTCATCTGGCAGTTTGCACAGCAACATGAGTGGAGATGCTCTTGTCACACTCCTTGGTTTCTCTGTCCCACCCTGCAAAGCACAACCTCCTGTCCGCCCTCCTGGGAAGGGGGCCAGTGCCCACACTGAGCTCAATCCGTGGGGTAGATATCTTGGTTCTGTCTTCACTGTATGCAGTGTTTCTTGCCCAGCACACAGAAACAGGGCCGGCACAAGTGATGGAAGACAGACTTTCCGCAGGAGAAGGACATTTCGTTTCCTTAGCACAGAATCCGATAGTGAATATTAGCCTCAAAGGAGAAAGGTGGAGTGAATTTCCTCCATCTACTCCTGGAGGCTCCTTCTTTCTCGGACTCCTCCAGAACTGGGTGTGGCATGTGGGTACAAGCATGGGCTCCCTGCAAAAGGAAGGAGGCCTGCCTAGCACTAGGTGCTTCAGGTAAGGGGGGAGGACTCATCCCGAGGCTCTAATAGGAAACAGTTAGAATGAGGGAAGTGGCAGAGAGATGTATCATAACCATACAGAATGCTATGAGACCTACTAAGAGATGAGATTTCTTATTAAATGAAGTTGTAATTGACCCAGTAGTAGGGATGCTGAAACCCAGTTTGGTTCATTAAGATACCAGCCATTGGGCAACTAAGCTAGTGCACCACAACTACTAAGCCTGTGCCGTAGAGCCTGCAAGTCACAACTACTGAGCCCACGTGCCACAACTATTGAAGCCCATGCACCTAGAGCCCGTGCTCTGGAACAACAGAAGCCACCGAAATGAGAAGCCCGCACACTGCAACGAAGAAACAACACAGCCAAAAAAATAATAATAATAATAATCCAGTAAACATTTGCCTGGGTGGTGATAGGATTTGTTTTCCAGGTTAAATGAGGCTCACTTGGTATAAAATCAATGCACACACTGAAAGTATACAGTTTATTTACTTTTATATCCATACCCATTCATGATGCAGTGGTGATGGGAATATTTTTTAGAAACTTGGCACCAGTAACAGTGATGTTTAGGGGAACATAAATCAAGGGAAACACAACACAAAAAGTTCACTTACACACACAGAATCATCCCACTCATTTCACATACAGACACCCCCAGTCTCATGCACACAAACCTACACCACCTAACCGTAATACAGCTTCTTCCTGGGACTATAGTAATTGGTCACATTACTTGTAGATCACTTTCTATCACCAGGACACCTACTCTCATTCCCAGCACAAATTTGGAATCAGTCTGCCCTCTACACTAAAACCAGCAAGAATGTCCCACTTTCTTATCTTCAAAGTTCTTCCTCCCCAAGTGACTGATTCCACAATACATACCATTTTCACGTTCTGGGAAGGCCACCTGCAATTACAGAAGAGAAAACACTATGAGGATAAGATCACAGTGATGCTCAGGTCTTTTGTTCATTTGCTGACGGTAGAAAACCTCATAAGAAACAGTGGTCCAGGGAACCCAGCAAGGGTTATCCGAGCAAAGCTACTCAGGCTGAAAGGCAGGAACTTTGCTGGGAGGATGGAACTTCCAAGTCCATTTAGGTTGGAAATTACAGAATTCTTTGTCTACAGGAAAAATCGCTGCAGGAGAGAGAGCTCCGTACTCTACAGGCTGTAATGGATGCTGTCAATTGTAATGTCCTGTGGAATCAGGCTGCATGAGTTGGTAATAGACTCTCACTCCACATTCTCCCAACCAAGGGAATTGTATGTATCTGGAAGGAATACCCTCAAATATTCATAACTTAATTCTATTCAAAGAGAAATAAAGCAATATTTCTATCTCAGACCAGAAACAATCCAGCTTACCTTGGGGATCCACGGAGGCTTTTCTCCTGTCCTATCATGGTGCAGGTCATCCGCCACATCCTCAGGGAGAGCTGGAGGGACACAGAGTAACTGTCAGGACACTGGTGCTGCGACTCAGGAATTACTCAGGGCCTTTCTTCTCAATGAGGACATGGGGTGGGTGGTGTGTATGGATGTGGGAGGTTAGTAAGTGTGGGCTGATCTGGTGTTGGGCCATCCTCTTTAGGGGATGAAGGAAGGCAAAGGACAAGAGGAAGGAAATGAAAACAGAGCTTTGGCTTTCTAGCTATGGGGAGCCTAATCAGAAGGGAGGGGTCGATCTAAAAAATGGTAAACACTAAAATGCATGCTCTGTTTCAATGACAAAGACCCATGACCCATCCTGCCTCTTTTGAGCTTCTGCTAAATTGCCACTGCTTCTTAATTTTTCCCAGATCACTCTTTCCCCAGCATCCACAATGCCAGCTACTGCATTTATCATGTCTTCTGTTGTGTGATATTTTATACTTGATTAACGGCAACCTCCATTAAAGGACTGTATTCAATCCTAGACAAAATATGCTATATTTATTCACTAATCACTTGTCTTAAAGAAAATCAAATACACAAGATTTGACAAAACTGAAATCCTACCATTTAGATACAGCCACTATCAATCGTATCATATTTTTCTCCCACTCTTTGTTTTCTATACAATATACATATGCCCACAGAGTCAGGGGTTGTCCATACTCTAGGGAGCTGTTCCATAAATGGGACACTTCGTTATGAAGAGGGAGCCCAGATTGAGCACAGTCTGTCTCTAACCCAGCTGCGCAGGAGAAGTGTACAGGCTAACAGTCAGGTTCCACTTTGAGTCCTTGGGTGTGGGCTACAGGAATTGACAAATCCTACGGCTTATGGTAATATTATCCAATACAATAAAATAGCTCCCTGATTCTTATCTGCTTTTGGCCTTGTTTAAGCAATGACACCAGCACTGACAGATATGACCTGTACTGTATACATGGGGTCTCACACCTCTCAGAATCTGGGAGCTGACCAGGAGAATGCAGGTCCTGAGGAGAATTTTACATTAATGACTGAGCCAAAGTCAACTGATAAGTCCACCCATAGCTGCCCTGGATTCTGTGACCACTAAGGCCACCTGATGGGCAAGGTCTGGAACTTTAGAGATGCTAGGACTTCCAGCCAAGGATACGGATGCAGGGACTCCCTTGCTCCATGACTGAGGATCCCTTGGCTGAGTGGTAAGTGCAGGTCAGGGATCCAGAGCATCCATACTGGTACCCAACCCTGGGTTCTCAGTATGGCTTTTCCACTTAGGAGGTCAAGAGCTTAGAACATTTATCTCTGCACCATCTCCTTCTGAGGAAAAGGAATATTAACCAAATCTGGGCAACAGCTGTGTTGAGGGAAGAACATGCAAACAACTTCACAAAACAAGTAAGGGTCCTGTGCCTGAGCTAACCTTAGGTACTTCCAAACTACTCCGTAAGTGTCTTAGCCCCTTAGAGAGGATGAAAGCAATATTAGAGTTAAAAGTAACTTGTACCAATTCCCTTAGTCTGGAATGCTGAAACAAAAGTTCTACAGCAGAGGAAGCCTCATAAACACACAACTCCTGCCAGGGTTTACCCCAGCCTTGGAAGAACTGGGAAGGATAAGACCAAGGCAGGCCTGAGGAAAGGTCAGAGGGTAGGCAGGACTGGGGAGTGGGGAGCAGGGGCAGGGCTGTCTGGACGGAGCAGTGGGTTGTAAGAAGAGCAGTGACCCTGGGTCCTGCTGCCCTGAGTCTCTGTCCTGGGCCTCTTCAATTCCAGGAGACCAGGTTAGCAGGGCTGTGAGAGCCAGTGTGTGAAGAAGCCCAGCAGCCCCTTCACACAGTCCTCTAAAATTCCTGCCGGCCATGAAGGGTCTTTAGGATCAGCTGGACGTGGACCCCTCTCAAATGGAAGCATGTCAGCACATCAGCCTTGGGAGGTGCTGAGGCTGAAATGAAGAGACTGAGCACATGCAGTGATCCCAAATCAAGTGTTCTGTGACTCTTCCACTTCTGGGAGCGTGCTTTCCATGAGGAATAAACAGTGAGGGCAAAAGTAAGATGAAGCTACAAGTCCTGAAAGTGTAGAGGGAGAGAGTTCAACTCTCATCCACCACCTGACACAAAGTATAAGAACTTGTTCTCCAGTGTCAAGTGACTATGAGAGTTTTGTTCCCACTAGGACATGGCCATCATACATGAATGTAAAAAGGAAACCAAAATCCTTGGTGCAAAATACCCTCCAGGTACTGAACAGAAACGAACCTTTCATTTTTGGCAGTGACAAAGCAATGAAAGAGTAGTCTTGTGAGAAAGAAAATTTCTGAATGGCAAAGCATGAAAAGAAGCACAGTACAGTCAAAGGACATGGACACAATAACTCTATTATATCATTAAAGTTTGGAAAGAACAAATCAGAATTCTACACATATTTCCTTCTTCCTGATTTCCTATTCACCTTCCTTAGTTTCTAAAGAACCGGGTGGAACCCAAGTGTTCTAGGAATTGTCTCGCTTTAGATCCTACCTGAGAGTTGTTCCCTCTGTGAATCGTCCTCAGCATCACTGCTATGTATGCTCTCCAAGATCCATTCTGTACAAACACAACCATGAGCATAAAGTTATTATACAAGTTGACGCACCCATTTCTCCTACTCGACTTGCTGGCTCACACAGCATCACCCTGGTCTTCCCTCCAGGTTCTCAGACCTCCCCTGTGCTCTGTGCAGACAGAGTCCTTCAATAAGATCTTGATCACAGTTGAAAATTGCAAACGAGGGAGAGATGCTGAGAAAATCACCTTTCGACCCCTCACTTCTATAGACCCATTTATAGCTTTCACCGTCAACCTTACCAACCTGAAATTCCAGATGGTACAGACATACTTGAAACATGGCTAGTGTGACCAAGCACTTGTGTGGTTTTTGCATTTTTTAATAGAATGAGTTAATTATTGTTTGAACTAAATTAATTATAAATAGACACATTTGGTTCGTGGCTACCACACTGGAAAGCTCAGCTGTAAGAAATCCAAAGATGAGAAAGAGGCAACCAGCCACAACTCCCCTGGTTGTTCTTTACTGCAGAAAATTTGATGGCCTGATCTGATCATTCGTATGTAGGTATATCTTGGGCTCTTGGACCCACGCGACACATTGGGAGAGTCCTTGTGGACACTGAAATAGTACAGTCAACACTCAGATTCAAGAGGAATTCCCAGCAACGGGCCCACTTGTAGACAGAGGTGAAGGGCATGGCCCAGTACACCTGTATTAGACATAATCAGAGAGTAGGTGCAGAGGGGAGGGAGGGATTTCACTCTCTCCATGAGTCCATCCTTCTCACCCCTGACTCTAGAAGACCTGAGGAAGGCAGTGGAAAAGGCCCCACAGGAGGTGAAAAATTTGTATACTGAAAACTACAGGACATTGCGGAAAGAAATTAAAGAAGAGACAAATAATTGGAATTATATAAGATGTTCATAGACTGGATTATTAAATACTGTTGGCATTTCTATACTACATAAAGTGATGTACACATATATCGCAACAACCCACAAAACTCCATGTCATTATTATAGAAGTGGACAAAATCCTAAAATACATATGGAACCCCCCACAAGCAGATAAAACAATCTTGAGAGCAAAGAGCAATGATGGAGATTAACACTTCCTGAACTCAAAACACATAACAATGCCACAGTAGTCAACACAGTCTGCTAGTGGCATCAAGACAGTGAGATAGACCAATGAAATATAATAGACAGACCCCAAATAAATGCACATATATATGGCCAACTGATCTTGGCCAAGGTTCTAAGATTACCAAGTGAAGAAAGGATAGTCTGTTCAACAATCAACAGCATGAAAAGGCAACCTATCGGATGAGAGGAAATATTTGTAAACCTTGTATCTGAATAAGGGACCAATATCCAGAATATATAAGAAACTACTACAAGTCAATTTCAGAAAAAGAGCGGGCAAATAACTGAGTTTAAAAATGGGTAAAAAGCTTCATTAGACATTTCTCCATAAAGACATACAAGTAGTCAATCTACATATGAAAATTTGCTCAACATCGCTAAGCATCAGGGAAATGGAAATCAAGCCACAAGGAGATATCACTCACACCTGTTAGGATGTGCATTATAAAAAGACAATTAGGGCTTCCCTGGTGGCACAGTGGTTGAGAGTCTGCCTGCCGATGTCGGGTACAAGTGTTTGTGCACTGGTCTGGGAGGATCCCACATGCCGCTGAGCGGTTGGGCCCATGAGCCATGGCCGCTGAGCCTGTGCGTTTGGAGCCTGTGCTCCACAACGGAAGGTCCCAAAACAATGAGAGGCCCGTGTACTGCAAAAAAAAAAAAAGAAAAAAGAAAAGAAAAGGAAAAAGGAAAAAGAAAGAAAATTAATGGATGCTGGCAAAGATGTGAAGAATTGGAACTCCTGTACCCTGTTTTGTACCCTTTAGTAATGTAAAATGGTGTAGCCATTATGGAAAACAGAATGGAGGTCCCCCAAAAATTATTAAGAGAACTATCATAAAATCCACAATCACTCATTTAGGTTTATATATAAAGGGGATAAAACAAGAATGTCCAAGAGATATCTACAATCTCATGTCCATTGCAGCATTGTACACAATACACAACATAGGAAAACTGCCTAGTGTCCATGGGAAGATGAATTAATAAAGAAAATGTGGTGTAAACATACAGTGGAATGTCATTCAGTCGTTGAAAAAGAAGGAAATCCTGCCATTTGCAGCAACACGAAAGAACTTGGAGGACATTTGTAAGAGTGACATAAGCCAGTCAGAGAAGGTCAAAAACTGAAAGAAAACTCCGAGAAGCAGAGAATAGTAGGGTGGTTCCAAGAGCTGGCAAGAGGTTGACATGGGAAGTCTGTGTTCAATGGTTAGCATGTGTTATTTGCAAAATGTAAAAGTTCTAGACACATGCTGTACAACAAGGTGCATGTAGTCAACAGGACTGACTGGACATTTCAAAACTTGTTAAGACGTTGGATTTCATCGTATGTGTACTTTTACAACAATAAAATACACATATGTAAAATAAATACAAAGTGGAAAAAGGGGAAAAAAGAAGAAAAATAAGGAACGGGAGCCAACAGAGGGAAAGAAGAAAGCAGGAAGGGTCTCTAATGTACACAGGTATCAGGAGATAATGGGAGAGAAGCTCCTCTCCCCAGGCTTTAAAGAAGACATCTCTCGACAGTTCACTCCAGCAAGAGGGGCATGTCCCTTCTCTTCCCCATTCAACCAGAAGCGCCAATAGCATCCTAAGTGGGGCCCAGGCTGTGCTCAGGTGTACACTTTTCCTTGATCTCTAAACCAAACACCCCTGACTCCCCATGGCTCAGGTGCCCTTCCTGTATCTCCTTCCACTTCTCTAAAGCATTTCCCTCTTCAAGTGCAGCCCGAGGCGCCAATCCTGTCCTCACTCGTGGGGTCCACTGGGCGGGTCTCTGTGTTCTTAAGAGCCTCCCTGTGAGTAGCAGGCACTGAATCGCACACCAGAGTTCCCCTCAGCACCATCAGCAAACTACGACCTAGGGATTGAGGATTTCTAGAACAACTTTACTCATACACAGTCTCTTGGGTAAACAAGTGACATTTTACAATCAAGCATTTTCAGTGTTTTCTTTGGTGGGGAAAATATTGACACATATAAGGCAATCATATTCTATTAAAGTATGTATTTCTCAAAGGACTCACTATCGAAAAAAAAATTTTAACTATAACTTTCCATGTTTTAATTGACTTTACTCCCAGACTTGTTTGCTTGCAAAAGCCTTCAGAAAATACCAAGAACCTACTTCATCTGGCAGTTTGCACCGCAACATGAGTGGAGATGCTCTTGTCACACTCCTTGGTTTCTCTATCCTACCTTGCAAAGCACAACCTCCTGTCTGCCCTCCTGTGATGGGAGCCAGTGCCCACCCAGAACTCAATCCCTGGGGTAGATTTCTTGGTTCTGTCTTCATTGTATGCAGTGTGTCTTGCCCAGCACACAGAAACAGGGCCGGCACAAGTGATGGAAGACAGACTTTCCACAGGAGAAGGACATTTCGTTTCCTTAGCACAGAATCCGATAGTGAATATTAGCCACAAAGGAGAATGGTGGAGTGAATTTCCTCCATCTACTCCTGGAGGCTCCTTCTTTCTCGGACTCCTCCAGAACTGGGTGTGGCATGGGCTCCCTGCAAAAGGAAGGAGGCCTGCCTAGCACTAGGTGCTTCAGGTAAGGGGGGAGGACTCATCCCGAGGCTCTAATAGGAAACAGTTAGAATGAGGGAAGTGGCAGAGAGATGTATCATAACCATTCAGAATGCTATGAGACCTACTAAGAGATGAGATTTCTTATTAAATGAAGTTGTAATTGACCCAGTAGTAGGGATGCTGAAACCCAGTTTGGTTCATTAAGATACCAGCCATTGGGCAACTAAGTCCATGCACCACAACTACTAAGCCTGTGCCGTAGAGCTTGCAAGTCACAACTACTGAGCCCACGTGCCACAACTATTGAAGCCCATGCACCTAGAGCCCGTGCTCTGGAACAACAGAAGCCACTGAAATGAGAAGCCCGCACACTGCAACGAAGACACAACACAGCCAAAAAAATAATAATAATGATAATCCAGTAAACATTTGCCTGGGTGGTGATAGGATTTGTTTTCCAGGTTAAATGAGGCTCACTTGGTATAAAATCAATGCACACACTGAAAGTATACAGTTTATTTACTTTTATATCCATACCCGTTCATGATGCAGTGGTGATGGGAATAATTTTTAGAAAGTTGCCACCAGTAACAGTGATGTTTAGGGGAACATAAATCAAGGCAAACACAACACAAAAAGTTCACTTACACACACAGAACCATCCCACTCATTTCACATACAGACACACCCAGTCTCATGCACACAAACCTACACCACCTAACCGTAATACAGCTTCTTCCTGGGACTATAGTAATTGGTCACATTACTTGTAGATCACTTTCTATCACCAGGACACCTACTCTCATTCCCAGCACAAATTTGGAATCAGTCTGCCCTCTACACTAAAACCAGCAAGAATGTCCCACTTTCTTATCTTCAAAGTTCTTCCTCCCCAAGTGACTGATTCCACAATACATACCATTTTCACGTTCTGGGAAGGCCACCTGCAATTACAGAAGAGAAAACACTATGAGGATAAGATCACAGTGATGCTCAGGTCTTTTGTTCATTTGCTGACAGTAGAAAACCTCATAAGAAACAGTGGTCCAGGGAACCCAGCAAGGGTTATCCGAGCAAAACCTACTCAGGCTGAAAGGCAAGAACTTTGCTGGGAGGATGGAACTTCCAAGTCCATTTAGGTTTGAAATTACAGAATTCTTTGTCTAGAGGAAAAATCGCTGCAGGAGAGAGAGCTCCGTACTCTACAGGCTATAATGGATGCTGTCAATTGTAATGTCCTGTGGAATCAGGCTCCATGAGCTGGTAATAGACTCTCACTCCACATTCTCCCAACCAAGGGAATTGTATGTATCTGGAAGGAATACGCTCAAATATTCATAACTTAATTCTATTGAAAGAGAAATAAAGCAATATTTCTATCTCAGACCAGAAACAATCCAGCTTACCTTGGGGATCCACGGAGGCTTTTCTCCTGTCCTATCATGGTGCAGGTCATCCGCCACATCCTCAGGGAGAGCTGGAGGGACACAGAGTAACTGTCAGGACACTGGTGCTGCGGCTCAGGAATTACTCAGGGGCTTTCTTCTCGATGAGGACATGGGGTGGTGTGTATGGATGTGGGAGGTTAGTAAGTGTGGGCTGAGCTGGTGTTGGGCCATCCTCTTTGGGGGATGAAGGAAGGCAAAGGACAAGAGGAAGGAAATGAAAACAGAGCTTTGGCTTTCTAGCTAAGGGGAGCCTAATCAGAAGGGAAGGGTCGATCTAAAAAATGGTAAACACTAAAATGCATGCTCTGTTTCAATGACACAGACCCATGACCCATCCTGCCTCTTTTGAGCTTCTGCTAAATTGCCACTGTCGCTTGATTTTTCCCAGATCACTCTTTCCCCAGCATCCACAATGCCAGCTACGGCATTTATCATGTCTTCTGTTGTATGATATTTTATACTTGATTAACAGCAACCTCCATTAAAGGACTGAATTCAATCCTAGACAAAATATGCTATATTTATTCACTAATCACTTGTCTTAAAGAAAATCAAATACACAAGATTTGACAAAATTGAAATCCTACCATTTAGATACAGCCACTATCAATCGTATCATATTTTTCTCCCAGTCTTTGTTTTCTATACAATGTACGTATGCCCACTGAGTCAGGGGTTGTCCATACTCTAGGGAGCTGTTCCATAAGTGGGACACTTCTTTATGAAGAGGGAGCCCGGACTGAGCACAGCCTGTCTCTAACCCAGATGCGCAGGAGAAGTGTACAGGCTAACAGTCAGGTTCCACTTTGAGTCCTTGGGTGTGGGCTACAGGAATTGACCAATGCTAAGGCTTATGGTAATGTTATCCAATACAATAAAATAGCTCCCTGATTCTCATCTGCTTTTGGCGTTGTTTAAGCAGTGACACCAGCACTGACAGATATGACCTCTACTGTATACATGGGGTCTCACACCTCTCAGAATCTGGGAGCTGACCAGGAGAATGCAGGTCCTGAGGTGAATTTCACCTTAATGACTGTGCCAAAGTCAACTGATAAGTCCACCCATAGCTGCCCTGGATTCTGTGACCACTAAGGCCACCTGATGGGCAAGGTCTGGACCTTTGGAGATTCTAGGACTTCCAGCCAAGGATACGGATGCAGGGACTCCCTTGCTCCATGACTGAGGACCCCTTGGCTGAGTGGTAAGTGCAGGTCAGTGATCAAGTGCATCCACATTGGGACCCACCCCTGGGTCCTCAGTATGGCTTTTCCACTTAGGAGGTCAAGAGCTTAGAACATTTATCTCTGCACCATCTCCTTCTGAGGAAAAGGAATATTAACCAAATCTGGGCCACAGCTGTGTTGAGGGAAGAACATGCAAACAACTTCACAAACAAATAAGGGTCCTGTGCCTGAGGTAACCTTAGGTACTTCAAATCAACTCCGTAAGTCTCTTAGCCCCTTAGAGCGGATGAAAGCAATATTAGAGTTAAAAGTAACTTGTCCCAATTCCCTTAGTCTGGAACACGGAAACAAAATTCTACAGAAGAGGAAGTCTCATAAACACACAGCACCTGCCAGGGTTTACCCCAGCCTTGGAAGAACTGGGAAGGATAAGACCAAGGCAGGCCTGAGGAAAGGTCAGAGGGTAGGCAGGACTGGGGAGTGGGGAGCAGGGGCAGGGCTGTCTGGACGGAGCAGTGGGTTGTAAGAAGAGCACTGAACCTGGGTCCTGCTGCCCTGAGTCTCTGTCCTGGGGCTAGTCAACCCCAGGAGACCAGGTCAGCAGGGCTGTGAAAGCAAGTGTGTAAAGAAGCCCAGCAGCCCCTTCACACAGCCCTCTAGAATTTCTGCCGCCCATGGAGGGTCTCTAGGGTAGCTGGACGTGGACCCCTCTGAAATGGAAGCATGTCAGCACCTCAGCCTTGGGGAAGTGTAGAGGCTGGGATGAGCTCAAGGAGACTGACCACATGCAGTGATCCCAGAGCACGTGTTCTGTGACTCATCCATCTCTGGGACTGTCCTTTACAAGAGGAACTAACAGTGAGCACAAAATATGAGGTGAAGCCACAAGTCCTGAAAGTGCAGAGGGAGACAGTTCACTTCTCATCCACCACCTCACCCTTTCTAGAAGAACTTGGTCTCAAGTTTCAATGGACCATGAGAGTTTTGACCCACAGGTTCTGTCCATCATAGGTCAATATGCAAAAGAAAAAATCTCTACTGTGCACCATACCCTAGATGTGCTAACCAGAGCACAAACTTCCATATTAGGCAGTGACAAGCACAAGAAAGAGCAGCTCATGTGCAAAAGATCAGTTTAGATGAGCAAATCAAGAAAAGGTGATTATAGAGCACAGTCACGTCTAAGGACACAATTTCTCTCTATTGTATCATTAAAATGTGAAAAAAACAAGTCAGAACTCTACACATATTTCATTCGTCTTTCTGATTTCATATCCACCTTCCTCAGTCTGCAAAGCAGGAGATATAACCCTAAAGTTCCAGGAACCTTCTGCCATTAGATCCTACCTAAGTGTTGTTCCTACCTGTATCCTTTTCTTTATCACGGCCACAAATGCTATTCAAAGTCAATTCTGTAGAAACACGAACATGAATTTACAAGTCTTATGGATACATTTAAAATGTGACTAATGTGACTGAGTAATGGGATATTTTATTTTCTTTTATTTCAATACACTTAGTGAATCATTGATTGAATTAAATAAATTATAACAGGCACATCTAGCTAGTGGCTACCACAGTGTAATAAACAACCCTCTCTCTCTCTCTCTCCATATATATGTGTATATATATATATAAAGTATATGGAGGATGTTACCACCGCTCCCCTGGTTATTCCCCTCTGTATGGTCTACCCATTCAAGATGGCTGTTTGCTGATGGTTTACCAAAGGAAAACCTCTGCCCCGTGAAGTACTTAGCCCAAGGGGTAAGAGGGATGCGTCCCTCTGCCGGTTTCCCTGGTAACCGATGAGCCCATCTGCTGTCAACTCCCCCTTTAACTGGTAGCCTGCCTATTCCGCCCAGAGAGAAGCATGCTGCTACTGCTGCTGCTGCCTTCTGCCTGCCATCGGCTATCTACAGTGGGGTGTCTCTCCAGGACCACTTTGCTTCTGACGTGAAAGATCTCCCATCTATTAAACCATGAATGTCTCTGTCCCTGACTTCGGGCTCTTTCCTTAGCCCTGAGGCTGAGCAAGTACAGGGCTTGCAGGCGTGAGAGGTGCGGCCCAACACCTTCTGCAGGGCAGTTTGCTGGCCAGATTTGATGATTCATTTGTAGGTGTTTCCTAGGCTCATGCACACTTGCCAGGCACCCATGAGACCTTGGGGACACTGAAACAGTAATGTCAACACCCAGATCCTAGAGGAATTCCCGACAGGTGTTCCACTTGAGGGGAGAGGTAATGAGCATGGCCCAGTGCACCTGTGCTAGACATAATCGGCGAGCAGGTGCAGAAGGGAGGGAGGGACATTCACTCACTTTATGAGGCCATCCTTCTCACCACTGCCTCTGAAAAATCCAGGGAAGGAAGGGACAAAATGCCCTTAGAAGGTAAATGGCCTGTACACTGAAAACTACAAACCACTGCTGAAAGAATTAAACAAGGAACAAATCATTGAAACGACATATCATATTCATAGACTGGAGACTTATTATTGTTGACATTTCTACACTACCCAAAGGTAAATATAAATTCATTGTAATACCTATCAAAATCCCAATGTCATTTTCAAAGAAATAGAAAAAAAAAAGGATCCTAAAATACATATGGAACCACTAAGGACTCCAAACAGACAACACAATCCTGAGAACAAAGAACATAGATGGAGGCTTCTCACTTCCTGACTTCAAAACACATTACAAAGCCACAGGAATCAAAACTGTAAGGTACTGACATGGAAACAGATACATAGGCCTAAAGATGAGAATAAATAACCCCCAAGAAAACTCATAGATACATTGCCAAATGAAATTCACCAAGCTTCTAAGACAACAAATAGGGAAAGTATAGTTTTCTCAACAGTCAATAGGATGAAAATATAACTTACAGAAAGATTACAAACATATATCAGAAAAGGAGCTAATATACAAAACATCAAAGAAAAACACTACAACTCAAATGTAAACTAAGTTAAAAAATTTAAAAGGGCAAATAACTGGGTTCAGAAATGTGCAAAGTCTTAAATAAGACATTTCCTAAAAAAGACATACAAATGGATAACAAATATAGGAAAAGGTTCTCAACCTCACTAATCATCAGGGCAATGCAAATCAACACCTCATACCTGTTAGGCTGTGTATTATAAAGAAAATAATTAACAGTTTAAGGCCAAGATGTGGGGAATTGGAAACTTTGTACACTGCTGGTGGGAAGGTAAAATGGTGCCGCTATTATGAAAAAGAGTATGGGGGTTCCTTATAAAATTATAAACAGAAATATCATATGATTCAGCAATCACAGTTCTGGGTATATAGCCAAAGGAAATTAAATCAGTATCACAATGAGATGAACTTAGGTTCATTGCAGCATTCTCCAAAATAGCCTAGATATGCAACAAACTTCACAAAAGAAGTAAGTGTCCTGTGCCTGAGCTAACCTTAGGTACTTCAAAACAACTCCGTAAGTCTCTTAGCCCCTTAGAGAGGATGAGAGCAATATTAGAGTTAAAACTAACTTGTACCAATTCCCTTAGTCTGGAATACTGAAACAAAAGTTCTACAGCAGGGTAAGCCTCATAAACTCACAGCACCTGCCAGGGTTTACCCCAGCCTTGGAAGAACTGGGAAGGATAAGACCAAGGCAGGCCTGAGGAAAGGTCAGAGGGTAGGCAGGACTGGAGTGTGGGGAGCAGGAACAGGGCTGTCCGGATAGAGCCGTGCGTTGTAATAAGTGCAGTGACCCTGGGTCCTGCTGCCCTGAGTCTCTGTCCTGTGCCTGGTGAATTCCAGGAGACCAGGTTAGCAGGGCTATGAGAGCCAGTGTGTGAAGCGAGCCCAGCAGCCCCTTCACACAGTCCTCTAGAATTCCTGCTGGCCATGAAGCGTCTGTAGGGGCAGCTGGACGTGGAGCCCTCTCAAATGGAAGCATGTCAGCACATCAGCCTTGGGAGGTGCTGAGGCTGAAATGAGGAGGCTGAGCACATGCAGTGATCCCAAAGCATGTGTTCTGTGACTCATCCACCTCTGGGAGTGCAGTTTCCTTGAGGAATAAACAGTGAGGACAAAAGTAAGGTGAAGCTACAAGTCCTGAAAGTGTAGAGGGAGATAGTTCAAGTCTCATCCACCACCTGACACTCACTATAAGAACTTGTTCTCCAATGTCAAGTGACTATGAGAGCTTTGTTCCCACTAGGATATGGTCATCATACGTGAATGTAAAAAGGAAACCAAAATCCCTGGTGCAAAATACCCTCCAGGTACCAAGTAGAAATGAACTATTCATCTTTGGCAGTGAAAAAGCAATGAAACAGTAGTCTTGTGAGAAAGAAAATTTCTGAATGGCAAAGCAAGAAAAGATGACTATAAGCACAGTACAGTCAAAGGACATGGACACAATAACTCTACTGTATCATTAAAATTTGGAAAGAACAAATCAGAATTCTACACATATTTCCTTCTTCGTCCTGATTTCATATTCACCTTCCTTAGTTTCTAAAGAACCGGGTGGAACCCAAGTGTTCTAGTAATTGTCTCCCTTTAGATCCTACCTGAGAGTTGTTCGCTACGTGAATCGTCATCAGCATCACTGTTATGTATGCTCTCCACCATGCATTCTGTACAAACACAACCATGAGCATAAGGTTATTATACAAGTTGACCCACCGATTTCTCCTACTCGACTTGCTGGCTCACACAACATCACCCAGGTCTTCCCTCCAGGTTCTCAGACCTCCCCTGTGCTCTGTGCAGACAGAGTCCTTCAATAAGATATTGATCACAGTTGAAAATTTCAAATGAGGGAGAGATGCTGAGAAAATCACCTTTCGACCCCTCACTTCTGTAGACCCATTTATAGCTTTCACCATCAACCTTACCAACCTGAAATTCCAGATGTTACAGACACACTTGAAACATGGCTAGTGTGACCGAGCAATTGTGTGTTTTTTGCATTTTTTAATAGAATGAGTTAATTGTTTGAACTAAATTAATTATAAATAGACACATTTGGTTAGTGGCTACCACACTGGAAAGCTCGGCTCTAAGAAATCCAAAGATGAGAAAGAGGCAATCAGCCAACCCTCCCCTGGTTGTTCTTTACTGCAGAAAATTTGATGGCCTGATCTGATCATTCGTATGTAGGTATACCTTTGGCTCTTGAACCCATGCCAGACATTGGGAGAGTCCTTGTGGACACTGAAATAGTATAGTCAACACTCAGATGCAAGAGAAATTCCCAGCAAGGGGCCCACTTGTAGACAGAGGTGAAGGGCATGGCCAAGTACACCTGTATTAGACATAATCAGAGAGTAGGTGCAGAGGGGAGGGAGGGATTTCACTCTCTGCACGAGTCCATCCTTCTCACCCCTGACTCTAGAGGACCTGAGGAAGGCAGTGGAAAAGGCCCCGTAGGAGGTGAAAAATTTGTATACTGAAAAGTACAGGACATTGTGGAAAGAATTTAAAGAAGAGACAAGTAATTGGAATGACATACCATATTCATAGACTGGATTATTAAAAACTGTTGGCATTTCTATACTACATAAAGGGATGTACACATATATCGCAACAACCCATATAATTCCATGACATTATTATAGAAGTGGACAGAATCCTAAAATACATATGGAACCCCCACAAGTAGATAAAGCAATCTTGAGAGCAAAGAGCAATGATGGAGATTAACACTTCCTGAACTCAAAACTCATAACAATGCCACAGTAGTCAAAACAGTCTGCTACTGGCATCAAGACAGTGAGATAGACCAATGAAATATAATAGAGAGACCTCAAATAAACGCACATATATATGGCCAACTTATCTTTGCCAAGGTTCTAAGATTACCAAGTGAAGAAAGGATGGTCTGTTCAACAATCAACAGAATGAAAAGGCAACCTATAGGATGAGAGGAAATATGTGTAAACCTTGAATCTGACTAAGGGTCCAATATCCGGAATATATAAGAAACTACAAGAAGTCAATTATAGAAAAACAGCGGGCAAATAACTGAGTTTCAAAATGGGTAAAAAGCTTCACTAGACATTTCTCCATAAAGACATACAAGTGGTCAATCTACATATGAAAATTTGCTCAACATTGCTAAGCATCAGGGTAATGGAAGTCAAGCCACAAGGAGATATCACTCACAACTGTTAGGATGTGCTGTATAAAAAGACTATTAGGGCTTCCGTGGTGGCACAGTGGTTGAGACTCTGCCTGCCGAGGCAGGGGATACGTGTTTGTGCCCCAGTCTGGGAGGATCCCACAGGCCGCTGAGCGGCTGGGCCCATGAGCCATGGCCGCTGAGCTTGTGCATTTGGATCCTGTGATCCACAACGGTAGAGCCCACAACCATGAGAGGCCTATGTACTGCAAAAAAAAAAAAAAGAAATAAAATTCATGGATGTTCGCAAAGATGTGAAGAAGTGAAACTTCTGTACCCTGTTTTGTACACTTTAGTAATGTAAAATGGTATAGCCACTATGGAAAACACAATGTTGGTCCCCCCAAAATTATTAAGAGAACTATTATAAAATCCAGGAATCACTCATTTAGGTTTATATACAAAGGAGATGAAACAAGAATGTCCAAGAGATATCTACAATTTCATGCCTATGGCAGCAATATACACAATACAAAACATAGGAAAACTGCCTAGTGTCCATGGGAAGATGAATTAATAAAGAAAATGTGGTGTATACATACAGTGGAATGTCATTCAGTCTTTGAAAAAGAAGGAAATCCTGCCTTTTGCAGCAACACGAAAGAACTTGGAGGACATTTGTAAGAGTGACATAAGCCAGTCACAGAAGGTCAAAAACTGAAAGAAAACTCCGAGAAGCAGAGAGTAGAAGGGTGGTTTCAAGAGCTGGCAAGAGGTTGATATGGGAAGTCTGTGTTCAATGGTTAGCTTGTGTTATTTGCAAAATGGAAAAGTTCTAGACACATGTTGTACAACAAGGTGCATGTAGTCAACAGGACTGCCTGGACATTTCAAAACTTGTTAAGACGTTGGATTTCACTGTATGTGTACTTTTACAACAATAAAATATACATATGTAAAATAAATACAAAGTGGAAAAAGGGGAAAAAAGAAGAAAAATAAGGAAAGGGAGTCAACAGAGGGAAAGAAGAAAGCAGGAAGGGTCTCGAATGTACACAGGTATCAGGAGATAATGGGAGAGAAGCTCCTCTCCCCAGGCTTTAAAGAAGACATCTCTCCAGAGTTCACTCCAGCAAGAGGGGGATGTCCTTTCTCTTCCCCATTCAACCAGAAGCGCCAATAGCATCCTAAGTGTGGCCCAGGCTGTGCTCAGGTGTACACTTTTCCTTGATCTCTAAACCAAACACCCCTGACTCCCCATGGCTCAGGTGCCCTTCCTGTATCTCCTTCCACTTCTCTAAAGCATTTCCCTCTTCAAGTCCAGCCCGAGGCTCTAATCCTGTCCTCACATGTGGGGTCCACTGGGCGCGTCTCTAAGTTCTTAAGAGCCTCCCTGTGAGTAGCAGGCACTGAATCACACACCAGGGTTTCACTCAGCACCATCAGGAATCTATGACCTAGGGATTGAGGATTTCTAGAACAACTTTACTCATACACAGTCTCTTGGGTAAACAAGTGACATTTTACAATCAAGCATTTTCTGTTTTTTCTTTGGTGCGGAAGATATTGACACATATAAGGCAATCATATTCTATTAAAGTATGTATTTCTCAAAGGACTCCTATCGGAAAAAAAATTTTAAGTATAACTTTCCTTGTTTTAATTGACTTTACTCCCAGACTTGTTTGCTTGCAAAAGCCTTCAGAAAATACCAAGAACCTACTTCACCTAGCAGTTTGCACAGCAACATGAGTGGAGATGCTCTTGTCACACTGCTTGGTCTCTCGGTCCCAGCTTGTATAGCACAACCTCCTGTCCGCTCTGCTGGGAAGGGAGCCAGTGCCCACCCTGAGCTCAATCCCTGGGGTAGATCTCTTGGTTCTGTCTTCCCTGTATGCAGTGTTTCTTGCACAGCACACAGAAACAGGGCCAGCACAACTGATGGAAAACAAACTTTCCACAGGAGAAGGACATTTCGTTTCCTTAGCACAGAATCCGATAGTGAATATTAGCCTCAAAGGAGAAAGGTGGAGTGAATTTCCTCCTTCTACTCCTGGAGGCTCCTTCTTTCTCAGAATCCTCCAGAACTGGGTGTGGCATATGGGTACAAGCATGGGCTCCCTGAAAAATGAAGGAGGCCTGCCTAGCACTAGTTGCTTCAGGTAAGAGGGGAGGACTCATCCCGAGGCTCTAATAGGAAATAGTTAGAATGAGGGAAGTGGCAGAGAGATGTATCATAACCATTCAGAATGCTATGAGACGTACTAAGAGATGAGATTTCTTATTAAATGAAGTTGTAATTGGCCCAGTAGTAGGCATACTGAAACCCAGTTTTGTTCACTAAGAATCCACCCATGGAGCAACTAAGCCCGTGCACAACAACTACTAAGCCTGTGCTCTAGACCCCGCAGGTCAAGGCCAAGATGTCGGAAATTGGAAACATTGTACACTGCTGGTGGGAATGTAAAATGGATCAGCTATTATGAAAAAGAGTATGGGGGTTCCTTATAAAATTATAAACAGAAATATCATATGATTCAGCAATCACAGTTCTGGGTATATATCCAAAGGAAATTAAATCAATATCACAATGAGATGAACTTAGGTTCATTGCAGCATTCTCCAAAATGGCCTAGATATGCAACCAACTTCACGAAACCAGTAAGTGTCCTGTGCCTGAGCTAACCTTAGGTACTTCAAAACAAGTCCTTAAGTCTCTTAGGCCCTTAGAGAGGATGAAAGCAATATTAGAGTTAAAAGTAACTTGTTCCAATTCCCTTAGTCTGGAATACTGAAACAAAATTCTACATCAGAGGAAGCCTTATAAAAACACAGCACCTGACAGGGTTTACCCCAGCCTTGGAAGAACTGGGAAGGATAAGACCAAGGCAGGCCTGAGGGAAAGTCAGAGGGTAGGCAGGACTGGAGTGTGGGGAGCAGGGGCAGGGCTGGCCGGATGGAGCAGTGGGTTGTAAGAAGAGCAGTGACCCTGGGTCCTGCTGCCCTGAGTCTCTGTCCTGGGCCTCTTCAATTCCAGGAGACCAGGTTAGCAGGGCTGTGAGAGCCAGTGTGTGAAGAAGCCCAGCAGCCCCTTCACACAGTCCTCTAAGAATTCCTGCCAGGCATGAAGGGTCTTTAGGGGCAGCTGCACGTGGAGCCCTCTCAAACGGAAGCATGTCAGCACAGCAGCCTTGGGAGGTGCTGAGGCTGAAATGAGGAGACGGAGCACATGCAGTGATCCCAAAGCATGTGTTCTGTGACTCATCCACCTCAGGGAGCGCATTTTCCATGAGGAATAAACAGTGAGGACAAAAGTAAGATGAAGCTACAAGTCCTGAAAGTGTAGAGGGAGAGAGTTCAACTCTCATCCACCACCTGACACTAACTATAAGGACTTGTTCTCCAGTGTCAACTGACTATGAGACTTTTGTTCCCACTAGGATATGGCCATCATACGTGAATGTAAAAAGGAAACCAAAATCCCTGGTGCAAAATACCCTCCAGGTACCAAACAGAAACGAACCATTCATCTTTGGCAGTGAAAAAGCAATGAAAGAGTAGTCTTGTGAGAAAGAAAATTTCTGAATGGCAAAGCAAGAAAAGATGACTATAAGCACAGTACAGTCAAAGGACATGGACACAATAACTCAACTATATCATTAATTTGGAAAGAACAAATCAGAATTCTACACATATTTCCTTCTTCTTCCTGATTTCATATTCACCTCCCTTAGTTTCTAAAGAACCGGGTGGAACCCAAGTGTTCTAGGAATTGTCTCCCTTTAGATCCTACCTGAGAGTTGTTCCCTACGTGAATCGTCATCAGCATCACTGCTATGTATGCTCTCCACGATCCATTCTGTACAAACACAACCATGAGCATAAAGTTATTATACAAGTTGACGCACCCATTTCTCCTACTCGACTTGCTGGCTCACACAGCATCACCCTGGTCTTCCCTCCAGGTTCTCAGACCTCCCCTGTGCTCTGTGCAGACAGAGTCCTTCAATAAGATCTTGATCACAGTTGAAAATTGCAAATGAGGGAGAGATGCTGAGAAAATCACCTTTCGACCCCTCACTTCTATAGACCCATTTATAGCTTTCACCGTCAACCTTACCAACCTGAAATTCCAGATGTTACAGACACACTTGAAACATGGATAGTATGACCAAGCAATTGTGTGTTTTGTGCATTTTTTAATAGAATGAGTTAATTATTGTTTGAACTAAATTAATTATAAATTGACACATTTGGTTCGTGACTACGAGACTGGAAAGCTCAGCTGTAAGAAATCCAAAGATGAGAAAGAGGCAACCAGCCACCCTTCCCCTAGTTGTTCTTTACTGCAGAAAATTTCATGGCCTGATCTGATCATTCATATGTAGGTATATCTTGGGCTCTTGGACCCACGCCACGCATTGGGAGAGTCCTTGTGGACACTGAAATAGTACAGTCAACACTCAGATCCAAGAGGTATTCCCAGCAAGGGGCAGACTTGTAGACAGCGGTGAAGGGCATGGCCAAGTACACCTGTATTAGACATAATCAGAGAGTAGGTGCAGAGGGGAGGGAGGGATTTCACTCTCTCCGTGACTCCATCCGTCACCCCCCTGAATCTAGAAGACCTGAGGAAGGCAGTGGAAAAGGCCCCGTAGGAGGTGAAAAATTTGTATACTGAAAACTACTGGACATTGCGAAAAGAAATTAAAGAAGAGACAAGTAAAGGGAATGACATACGATGTTCATAGACTGGATTATTAAATACTGTTGGCATTTCTATACTACATAAAGTGATGTACACATATATCGCAACAACCCACAAAATTCCATGTCATTATTATAGAAGTGGACAGAATCCTAAAATACATATGGAACCCCCACAAGTAGACAAAACAATCTTGAGAGCAAAGAGCAATGAAGGAGATTAACACTTCCTGAACTCAAAACACATAACAATGCCACAGTAGTCAACACAGTCTGCTAGTGGCATCAAGACAGTGAGATAGACCAATGAAATATAATAGAGAGACCTCAAGTAAACGCACATATATATGGCCAACTGATCTTGGCCAAGGTTCTAAGACTACCAAGTGAAGAAAGGATGGTCTGTTCAACAATCAACAGCATGAAAAGGCAACCTATAGGATGAGAGGAAATATGTGTAAACCTTGTATCTGAATAAGGGACCAATATCCAGAATATATAAGAAACTACCAGAAGTGAATTTCAGAAAAACAGCAGGCAAATAACTGAGTTTAAAAATGGGTAAAAAGCTTCACTAGACATTCCTCCATAAAGACATACAAGTGGTCAATCTACATATGAATATTTGCACAACATCGCTAAGCATCAGGGAAATGGAAATCAAGCCACAAGGAGATATCACTCACACCTGTTAGGATGTGTATTATAAAAAGACAATTAGGGCTTCCCTGGTGGCACAGTGGTTGAGAGTCCGCCTGCTGATGCAGGGGACATGTGTTCGTGCCCCAGTCTGGGAGGATCCCACATGACACTGAGCGGCTGGGCCCATGAGCCATGGCTGCTGAGCCTCTGTGTTTGGAGCCTGTGCTCTGCAACGGGAGAGCCCACAACAATGAGAGGCCCGTGTAATGCAAAAAAAAAAAAAAAAAAGAGAGAAAAGAAAGAAAATTAATGGATGCTGGCAACGATGTGAAGAAGTGGAACTTCTGTACCCTGTTTTGTACCCTGTAGTAATGGAAAATAGTGTAGCCATTATGGAAAACAGAATGGAGGTCCCCCAAAAATTATTAAGAGACGTATCATAAGATCCAGCAATCACTCATTTAGGTTTATATACAAAGGAGATAAAACAAGAATGTCCAAGAGATATCTACAATCTCATGTCCATTGCAGCATTATACACAATACACAACATAGGAAAACTGCCTAGTGTCCATGGGAAGATGAATTAATAAAGAAAATGTGGTGTATACATAGAATGGAATGTCATTCAGTCTTTGAAAAAGAAGGAAATCCTGCCATTTGCAGCAACACGAAAGAACTTGGAGGACATTTGTAAGAGTGACATAAGCCAGTCACAGAAGGTCAAAAACTGAAAGAAAACTCCGAGAAGCAGAGAGTAGAAGGGTGGTTCCAAGAGCTGGCAGGAGGTTGACATGGGAAGTCTCTGTTCAATTGATACCATGTGTTATTTGCAAAATGGAACAGTTCTAGACACATGCTGTACAACAAGGTGCATGTAGTCAACAGGACTGACTGGACATTTCAAAACTTGTTAAGACGTTGGATTTCATTGTATGCGTACTTTTACAACAATAAAATATACATATGTAAAATAAATACAAAGTGGAAAAAGGGGAAAAAAGAAGAAAAATAAGGAAAGGGAGTCAACAGAGGGAAAGAAGAAAGCAGGAAGGGTCTAGAATGTACACAGGTATCAGGAGATAATGGGAGAGAAGCTCCTCTCCCCAGGCTTTAAAGAAGACATCTCTCCAGAGTTCACTCCAGCAGGAGGGGGATGTCCTTTCCCTTCCCCATTCAACCAGAAGGGCCAATAGCATCCTAAGTGTGGCCCAGGCTGTGCTCAGATGTACACTTTTCCTTGATCTCTAAACCAACCACCTGTGACACCCCATGGCTCAGGTGCCCTTCCTGTATCTCCTTCCACTTCTCTAAAGCATTTCCCTCTTCAAGTCCAGCCCGAGGCTCCAATCCTTTCCTCACACGTGGGGTCCACAGGGTGGGTCTCTGAGTTCTTAAGAGCCTCCCTGTGAGTAGCAGGCACTGAATCGCACACCAGGGTTCCCCTCAGCACCATCAGCAAACTACCACCTAGGGATTGAGGATTTCTAGAACAACTTTACTCATACACAGTCTCTTGGGTAAACAAGTGACATTTTACAATCAAGCATTTTCAGGGTTTTCTTTGGTGGGGAAAATATTGACACATATATGGCAATCATAATCTATTAAAGTATGTATTTCTCAAAGGACTCACTATCGAAAAAAATTTTTATATATAACTTTCCATGTTTTAATTGACTTTACTCCCAGTCTTATTTGCTTGCAAAAGCCTTCAGAAAATACCAAGAACCTACTTCACCTGGCAGTTTGCACAGCAACATGAGTGCAGATGCTCTTGTCACAATGCTTGGTTTCTCTATCCCACCTGGCAAAGCACAACCTCCTCTCCAACCTCCTGGGAAGGGAGCCAGTGCCCACCCTGAGCTCAGTCCCTGGGGTAGATTTCTTGGTTCCGTCTTCACTGTATGCAGTGTTTCTTGCCCAGCACACAGAAACAGGGCCGGCACAAGTGATGGAAGACAGACTTTCCACAGGAGAAGGACATTTCGTTTCCTTAGCACAGAATCCGATAGTGAATATTAGCCTCAAAGGAGAAAGGTGGAATGAATTTCCTCCATCTACTCCTGGAGGCCCCTTCTTTCTCGGGCTCCTCCAGAACTGGGTGTGGCATGTGGGTACAAGCATGGGCTCCCTGCAAAAAGAAGGAGGTCTGCCTAGCACAAGGTGCTTCAGGTAAGGGGCAGGACTCATCCCGAGGCTCTAATAGGAAACATTTAGAATGAGGGAAGTCCAGATAGATGTATCATAACCATTCAGAATGCTATGACACGTACTAAGAGATGAGATTTCTTATTAAATGAAGTTGTAATTGACCCAGTAGTAGGGATGCTGAAACCCAGTTTTGTTCACTAAGAATCCAGCCATGGAGCAACTAAGCCCGTGCACCACAACTACTAAGCCTGTGCTCTAGAGCCCGCAAGTCACAACTGCTGAGCCCACGTGCCACAACTACTGAAGCCCATGCACCTAGAGCCCGTGGTCTGGAACAACAGTAGCAACCGAAATGAGAAGCCCTCGTACTGCAACGAAGACCCAACACAGCCAAAAGAAAAAAAAAAAAGAATCCAGTAAACATTTGCCTGGGTGGTGATAGGATTTGTTTTCCAGGTTAAATGAGGCTCAATTGGTATAAATCCAATGCACACCCTGAAAGTGTACGGTTTATTTACTTTTATATCCATACCCATTCATGATGCAGTGGTGATGAGAATATTTTTTAGAAAGTTGGCACCAGTAACAGTGATATTTAGGGGAACATAAATCAAGGCAAACACAACACAAAATGTTCACATAGACACACAGAATCATACCACTCATTTCACATACAGACACACCCAGTCTCATGCACACAAACCTACACCACCTAACCGTAATACAGCTTCTGCCTGGGACTATAGTAATTGGTCACATTACTTGTAAATCACTTTCTATCACCAGGGCCCCTACTCTCTTTCCCAGCACAAATTTGGAATCAGTTTGCCCTCTACACTAAAACCAGCAAGAATGTCCCACTTTCTCATCTTCAAAGTTCTTCCTCCCCAAGTGACTGATTCCGGAATACATACTGTTTACACGTTCTGTGAAGGCCACCTGCAATTACAGAAGAGAAAACACTATGAGGATAAGATCACAGTGATGCTCAAGCCTTTTGTTCATTTGCTGACAGTAGAAAACCTCATAAGAAACAGTGGTCCAGGGAACCCAGCAAGGGTTATCAGAGCAAACCTACTCAGGCTGAAAGGCAAGAACTTTGCTGGGAGGATGGAACTTCCAAGTCCATTTACGTTGGAAATTACAGAATTCTTTGCCTAGAGGAAAAATCGCTCAGGAGAGAGAGCTCCATGCTCTACAGGCTGCAATGGATGCTGTCAATTTTAATGTCCTGTGGAATCAGGCACCATGAGTTGGTAAAAGACTCTCACTCCACATTCTCCCAACCAAGCAAACTGTATGTATCTGGAAGGAGTACCCTCAAATATTCATAACTGAATTCTATTGAAAGAGAAATAAAGCAATATTTCTATCTCAGACCAGAAAAAATCCAGCTAACCTTGATTTTCCACGGAGGCTTTTCTTCTCTCCTATCACGGTTCAGGTCATCCGCCACATAGTGAGGGAGAGCTGGAGGGACACAGAGTAACTGTCAGGACACTGGTGCTGCGACTCAGGAATTACTCAGGGGCTTTCTTCTCGATGAGGACATGGGGTGGTGTGTATGGATGTGGGAGGTTAGTTAGTGTGGGCTGAGCTGGTGTTGGGCTATCCTCTTTGGGGGATGAAGGAAGGCAAAGGACAAGAGGAAGGAATTGAAAACAGAGCTTTGGCTTTCTAGCTAAGGGGAGCCTCATCAGAAGGGAAGGGTCGATCTAAAAAATGGTAAACACTAAAATGCATGCTCTGTTTCAATGACACAGACCCATGACCCACCCTGCCTCTTTTGAGCTTCTGCTAAATTGCCACTGTCTCTTGATTTTTCCCAGATCACTCTTTCCCCAGCATCCACAATGCCAGCTACTGCATTTATCATGTCTTCTAATGTATAATATTTTATAATTGATTAACAACAACTTCTATTAAAGGACTGAATTCAATCCTAGACAAAATATGCTATATTTATTCACTAATCACTTGTCTTAAGGAAATTCAAATACACAAGATTTGACAAAACTGAAATCCTACCCTTTAGATACAGCCACTCTCAATCGTGTCATATTTTTCTCCCAATCTTGGTTTTCCATACAATGTATGTATGCCCACTGAGTCAGGGGTTGTCCATACTCTAGGGAGCTGTTCCATAAGTGGGACACTTCGTTATGAAGAGGGAGCCCAGACTGAGCACAGCCTGTCTCTAACCCAGCTGTGCAGGAGAAGTGTACAGGCTAACAGTCAGGTTCCACTTTGAGTCCTTGGGTGTGGGCTACAGGAATTGACCAATGCTAAGGCTTATGGTAACATTATCCAATACAATAAAATAGCTCCCTGATTCTTATCTGCTTTTCGCCTTGTTTATGCAATGACACCAGCACTGACAGATATGACCTGTACTGTATACATGGGGTCTCACACCTCTCAGAATCTGGGAGCTGACCAGGAGAATGCAGGTCCTGAGGTGAATTTCACATGAATGACTGTGCCAAAGTCAACTGATAAGTCCACCCATAGCTGCCCTGGATTCTGTGACCACTAAGGCCACCTGATGGGCAAGGTCTGGACCTTTAGAGATGCTAGTATTTCCAGCCAATTATACGGATGCAGGGACTCCATTGCTCCATGACTGAGGATCCCTTGGCTGAGTGGTAAGTGCAGGTCAGGGATCCAGAGCATCCATACTGGGACCCACCCCTGGGTTCTCAGTATGGCTTTTCCACTTAGGAGGTCAAGAGCTTAGAACATTTATCTCTGCAGCATCTCCTTCTGAGGAAAAGGAATATTAAACAAATCTGGGCAACAGCTGTGTTGAGGGAAGAACATGCAAACAACTTCACAAAACAAGTTAGGGTCCTGTGCCTGAGCTAACCTTAGGTACTTCAAAACTACTCCGTAAGTGTCTTAGCCCCTTAGAGCCGATGAAAGTAATATTAGAGTTAAAAGAAACTTGTACCAATTCCCTTATTCTGGAATACTGAAACAAAAAGCTACAGCAGAGGAAGCCTCATAAACACACAGCACCTGCCATGGTTTACCCCAGCCTTGGAAGAACTGGGAAGGATAAGACCAAGGCAGGCCTGAGGAAAGGTCAGAGGTTAGGCAGGACTGGGGAGTGGGGAGCAGGGGCAGGGCTGTCTGGACGGAGCAGTGGGTTGTAAGAAGAGCAGTGACCCTGGGTCCTGCTGCCCTGAGTCTCTGTCCTGGGCCTCATCAATTCCAGGAGACCAGGTTAGCAGGGCTGTGAGAGCCAGTGTGTGAAGAAGCCCAGCAGCCCCTTCACACAGTCCTCTAGAATTCCTGCCGGCCATGAAGGGTCTTTAGGATCAGCTGGACGTGGACCCCTCTCAAATGGAAGCATGTCAGCACATCAGCCTTGGGAGGTGCTGAGGCTGAAATGAGGAGACTGAGCACGTGCAGTGATCCCAAATCAAGTGTTCTGTGACTCTTCCACGCCTGGGAGCGTGCTTTCCATGAGGAATAAACAGTGAGGACAAAAGTAAGATGAAGCTACAAGTCCTGAAAGTGTAGAGGGAGAGAGTTCAACTCTCATCCACCACCTGACACAAAGTATAAGAACTTGTTCTCCAGTGTCAAGTGACTATGAGGGTTTTGTTCCCACTAGGACATGGCCATCATACGTGAATGTAAAAAGGAAACCAAAATCCTTGGTGCAAAATACCCTCCAGGTACCGAACAGAAACGAACCTTTCATTTTTGGCAGTGACAAAGCAATGAAAGAGTAGTCTTGTGAGAAAGAAAATTTCTGAATGGCAAAGCATGTAAAGAAGCACAGTACAGTCAAAGGACATGGACACAATAACTCTATTATGTCATTAAAGTTTGGAAAGAACAAATCAGAATTCTACACATATTTCCTTCTTCTTCCTGATTTCCTATTCACCTTCCTTAGTTTCTAAAGAACCGGGTGGAACCCAAGTGTTCTAGGAATTGTCTCGCTTTAGATCCTACCTGAGAGTTGTTCCCTATGTGAATCGTCCTCAGCATCACTGCTATGTATGCTCTCCAAGATCCATTCTGTATGAACACAACCATGAGCATAAAGTTATTATACAAGTTGACCCACCCATTTCTCCTACTCGACTTGCTGGCTCACACAGCATCACCCTGGTCTTCCCTCCAGGTTCTCAGACCTCCCCTGTGCTCTGTGCAGACAGAGTCCTTCAATAAGATCTTGATCACAGTTGAAAATTGCAAATGAGGGAGAGATGCTGAGAAAATCACCTTTCGACCCCTCACTTCTATAGACCCATTTATAGCTTTCACCGTCAACCTTACCAACCTGAAATTCCAGATGGTACAGACACACTTGAAACATGGCTAGTGTGACCAAGCACTTGTGTGGTTTTTGCATTTTTTAATAGAATGAGTTAATTATTGTTTGAACTAAATTAATTATAAATAGACACATTTGGTTCGTGGCTACCACACTGGAAAGCTCAGCTGTAAGAAATCCAAAGATGAGAAAGAGGCAACCAGCCACCCCTCCCCTGGTTGTTCTTTACTGCAGAAAATTTGATGGCCTGATCTGATCATTCGTATGTAGGTATATCTTGGGCTCTTGGACCCACGCCACACATTGGGAGAGTCCTTGTGGACACTGAAGTAGTACAGTCAACACTCAGATTCAAAAGGAATTCCCAGCAAGGGGCCCACTTGTAGACAGAGGTGAAGGGCATGGCCCAGTACACCTGTATTAGACATAATCAGAGAGTAGGTGCAGAGGGGAGGGAGGGATTTCACTCTCTCCATGAGTCCATCCTTCTCACCCCTGACTCTAGAAGACATGAGGAAGGCAGTGGAAAAGGCCCCGTAGGAGGTGAAAAATTTGTATACTGAAAACTACAGGACATTGCGGAAACAAATTAAAGAAGAGACAAATAATTGGAATGATATAAGATGTTCACAGACTGGATTATTAAATACTGTTGGCATTTTCTATACTACATAAAGTGATGTACACATATATCGCAACAACCCACAAAATTCCATGTCATTATTATAGAAGTGGACAGAATTCTAAAATACTTATGGAACCCCCCACAAGCAGATAAAACAATCTTGAGAGCAAAGAGCAATGATGGAGATTAACACTTCCTGAACTCAAAACTCATAACAATGCCACAGTAGTCTAAACAGTCTGCTAGTGGCATCAAGACAGTGAGATAGACCAATGAAATATAATAGAGAGACCCCAAATAAATGCACATATATATGGCCAACTGATCTTGGCCAAGGTTCTAAGATTACCAACTGAAGAAAGGATAGTCTGTTCAACAATCAACAGCATGAAAAGGCAACCTATAGGATGAGAGGAAATATGTGTAAACCTTGTATCTGAATAAGGGACCAATATCCAGAATATATAAGAAACTACTACAAGTCAATTTCAGAAAAAGAGCGGGCAAATAACTGAGTTTAAAAATGGGTAAAAAGCTTCATTAGACATTTCTCCATAAAGACATACAAGTGGTCAATCTACATATGAAAATTTGCTCAACATCGCTAAGCATCAGGGAAATGGAAATCAAGCCACAAGGAGATATCACTCACACCTGTTAGGATGTGTATTATAAAAAGACAATTAGGGCTTCCCTGGTGGCACAGTGGTTGAGAGTCTGCCTGCCATTGCAGGGAACAAGTGTTCGTGCACTGGTCTGGGAGGATCCCACATGCCACTGAGCGGCTGGGCCCATGAGCCATGGCCGCTGAGCCTGTGCGTTTGGAGCCTGTGCTCTGCAACGGGAGAGCCCACAACAATGAGAGGCCCGTGTACTGAAAAAAAAAAAAAAACGAAAAAAGGAAAAAGAAAGAAAATTAATGGATGCTGGCAAAGATGTGAAGAATACGAACTCCTGTACCCTGTTTTGTACCCTGTTGTAATGTAAGATGGTGTAGGCATTATGGAAAACAGAATGGAGGTCCCCCAAAAATTATTAAGAGAACTATCATAAAATCCACAATCACTCATTTAGGTTTATATATAAAGGAGATAAAACAAGAATGTCCAAGAGATATCTACAATCTCATGTCCATTGCAGCATTATACACAATACACAACATAGGAAAACTGCCTAGTGTCCATGGGAAGATGAATTAATAAAGAAAATGTGCTGTAAACATACAGTGGAATGGCATTCAGTCGTTGAAAAAGAAGGAAATCCTGCCATTTGCAGCAACACGAAAGAACTTGGAGGACATTTGTAAGAGTGACAGAAGCCAGTCACAGAAGGTGAAAAACTGAAAGAAAACTCCGAGAAGCAGAGAGTAGTAGGGTGCTTCCAAGAGCTAGCAAGAGGTTGACATGGGAAGTCTGTGTTCAATGGTTAGCATTTGTTATTTGCAAAATGGAAAAGTTCTAGACACATGCTGTACAACAAGGTGCATGTAGTCAACAGGACTGCCTGGACATTTCAAAACTTGTTAAGATGTTGGATTTCATCGTATGTGTACTTTTACAACAATAAAATACACATATGTAAAATAAATACAAAGTGGAAAAAGGGGAAAAAAGAAGAAAAATAAGGAACGGGAGTCAACAGAGGGATAGAAGAAAGCAGGAAGGGTCTCGAATGTACACAGGTATCAGGAGATAATGGGAGAGAAGCTCCTCTCCCCAGGCTTTAAAGAAGACATCTCTCCAGAGTTCACTCCAGCAAGAGGGGGATGTCCTTTCTCTTCCCCATTCAAGCAGAAGTGCCAATAGCATCCTAAGTGTGGCCCAGGCTGTGCTCAGGTGTACACTTTTCCTTGATCTCTAAACCAAACACCCCTGACTCCCCATGGCTCAGGTGCCCTTCCTGTATCTCCTTCCACTTCACTAAAGCATTTCCCTCTTCAAGTGCAGCCCGAGGCGCCAATCCTGTCCTCACACGTGTTGTCCACTGGGCGGGTCTCTGAGTTCTTAAGAGCCTCCCTGTGAGTAGCAGGCACTGAATCGCACACCAGGGTTCCCCTCAGCACCATCAGCAAACTACCACCTAGGGATTGAGGATTTCTAGAACAACTTTACTCATACACAGTCTCTTGTGTAAACAAGTGACATTTTACAGTCAAGCATTTTCAGTGTTTTCTTTGGTGGGGAAAATATTGACACATATAAGGCAATCATATTCTATTAAAGTATGTATTTCTCAAAGGACTCACTATCGAAAATAAATTTTTAACTATAACTTTCCATGTTTTAATTAACTTTACTCCCAGACTTGTTTGCTTGCAAAAGCCTTCAGAAAATACCAAGAACCTACTTCATCTGGCAGTTTGCACAGAAAAATGAGTGGAGATGCTCTTGTCACACTGCTTGGTTTCTCTGTCCTACCTTGCAAAGCACAACCTCCTATCTGCCCTCCTGGGATGGGAGCCAGTGCCCACCCTGAGCTCAATCCCTGGGGTAGATTTCTTGGTTCTGTCTTCATTGTATGCAGTGTGTCTTGCCCAGCACACAGAAACAGGGCCGGCACAAGTGATGGAAGACAGACTTTCCACAGGAGAAGGACATTTCGTTTCCTTAGCACAGAATCCGATAGTGAATATTAGCCTCAAAGGAGAAAGGTGGAGTGAATTTCCTCCATCTACTCCTGGAGGCTCCTTCTTTCTCGGACTCCTCCAGAACTGGGTGTGGCATGTGGGTACAAGCATGGGCTCCCTGCAAAAGGAAGGAGGCCTGCCTAGCACTAGGTGCTTCAGGTAAGGGGGGAGGACTCATCCCGAGGCTCTAATAGGAAACAGTTAGAATGAGGGAAGTGGCAGAGAGATGTATCATAACCATTCAGAATGCTATGAGACCTACTAAGAGATGAGATTGCTTATTAAATGAAGTTGTAATTGACCCAGTAGTAGGGATGCTGAAACCCAGCTTTGTTCATTAGGAATCCAGCCATGGAGCAACTAAGTCCGTGCACCACAACTACTAAGCCTGTGCCGTAGAGCCTGCAAGTCACAACTACTGAGCCCACGTGCCACAACTATTGAAGCCCATGCACCTAGAGCCCGTGCTCTGGAACAACAGAAGCCACTGAAATGAGAAGCCCGCACACTGCAACGAAGACACAACACAGCCAAAAGAATAATAATAATGATAATCCAGTAAACATTTGCCTGGGTGGTGATAGGATTTGTTTTCCAGGTTAAATGAGGCTCACTTGGTATAAAATCAATGCACACACTGAAAGTATACAGTTTATTTACTTTTATATCCATACCCATTCATGATGCAGTGGTGATGGGAATAATTTTTAGAAAGTTGCCACCAGTAACAGTGATGTTTAGGGGAACATAAATCAAGGCAAACACAACACAAAAAGTTCACTTACACACACAGAATCATCCCACTCATTTCACATACAGACACCCCCAGTCTCATGCACACAAACCTACACCACCTAACCGTAATACAGCTTCTTCCTGGGACTATAGTAATTGGTTACATTACTTGTAAATCACTTTCTATCACCAGGACACCTACTCTCATTCCCAGCACAAATTTGGAATCAGTCTGCCCTCTACACTAAAACCAGCAAGAATGTCCCACTTTCTTATCTTCAAAGTTCTTCCTCCCCAAGTGACTGATTCCACAATACATACCGTTTTCACGTTCTGGGAAGGCCACCTGCAATTACAGAAGAGAAAACACTATGAGGATAAGATCACAGTGATGCTCAGGTCTTTTGTTCATTTGCTGACAGTAGAAAACCTCATAAGAAACAGTGGTCCAGGGAACCCAGCAAGGGTTATCAGAGCAAACCTCCTCAGGCTGAAAGGCAGGAACATTGCTGGGAGGATGGAACTTCCGAGTCTATTTAGGTTGGAAATTACAGAATTCTTTGCCTAGAGGAAAAATCGCTGCAGGAGAGAGAGCTCCATACTCTACAGTCTGTAATGGATGCTGTCAATTGTAATGTCCTGTGGAATCAGGCTGCATGTGTTGGTAATAGACTCTCACTCCACATTCTCCCAACCAAGGGAATTGTATGTATCTGGAAGGAATACCCTCAAATATTCATAACTTAATTCTATTCAAAGAGAAATAAAGCAATATTTCTATCTCAGACCAGAAACAATCCAGCTTACCTTGGGGATCCACGGAGGCTTTTCTCCTGTCCTATCATGGTGCAGGTCATCCGCCACATCCTCAGGGAGAGCTGGAGGGACACAGAGTAACTGTCAGGACACTGGTGCTGCGACTCAGGAATCACTCAGGGGCTTTCTTCTCGATGAGGACATGGGGTGGTGTGTATGGATGTGGGAGGTTAGTAAGTGTGGGCTGAGCTGGTGTTGGGCCATCCTCTTTGGGGGATGAAGGAAGGCAAAGGACAAGAGGAAGGAAATGAAAACAGAGCTTTGGCTTTCTAGCTAAGGGGAGCCTAATCAGAAGGGAAGGGTCGATCTAAAAAATGGTAAACACTAAAATGCATGCTCTGTTTCAATGACACAGACCCATGACCCACCCTGCCTCTTTTGAGCTTCTGCTAAATTGTCACTGTCTCTTGATTTTTCCCAGATCACTCTTTCCCCAGCATCCACAATGCCAGCTACTGCATTTATCATGTCTTCTAATGTATAATATTTTATACTTGATTAACAACAACCTCTATTAAAGGACTGAATTCAATCCTAGAGAAAATATGCTATATTTATTCACTAATCACTTGTCTTAAGGAAAATCAAATACACAAGATTTGACAAAACTGAAATCCTACCATTTAGATACAGCCACTCTCAATCGTGTCATATTTTTCTCCCAATCTTTGTTTTCCATACAATGTATGTATGCCCCCTGAGTCAGGGGTTGTCCATACTCTAGGGAGCTGTTCCATAAGTGGGACACTTCGTTATGAAGAGGGAACCCGGACTGAGCACAGCCTGTCTCTAACCGAGCTGTGCAGGAGAAGTGTACAGTCTAACAGTCAGGTTCCACTTTGAGTCCTTGGGTGTGGGCTACAGGAATTGACCAATGCTAAGGCTTATGGTAACATTATCCAATACAATAAAATAGCTCCCTGATTCTTATCTTCTTTTGGCCTTGTTTAAGCAATGACACCAGCACTGACAGATATGACCTGTACTGTATACATGGGGTCTCACACCTCTCTGAATCTGGGAGCTGACCAGGAGAACGCAGGTCCTGAGGTGAATTTCACATTAATGACTGTGCCAAAGTCAACTGATAAGTCCACCCATAGCTGCCCTGGATTCTGTGACCACTAAGGCCACCTGATGGGCAAGGTCTGGAATTTTAGAGATGCTAGGACTTCCAGCCAGGATACGGATGCAGGCACTCCCTTGCTCCATGACTGCGGATCCCTTGGCTGAGTGGTAAGTGCAGCTCAGGGATCCAGAGCATCCATACTGGGACCCACCCCTGGGTTCTCAGTATGGCTTTTCCACTTAGGAGGTCAAGAGCTTAGAACATTTATCTCTGCAGCATCTCCTTCTGAGGAAAAGGAATATTAAACAAATCTGGGCAACAGCTGTGTTGAGGGAAGAACATGCAAACAACTTCACAAAACAAGTTAGGGTCCTGTGCCTGAGCTAACCTTAGGTACTTCAAAACTACACCGTAAGTGTCTTAGCCCCTTAGAGCAGATGAAAGTAATATTAGAGTTAAAAGTAACTTGTCCCAATTCCCTTATTCTGCAATACTGAAACAAAAAGCTACAGCAGAGGAAGCCTCATAAACACACAACTCCTGCCAGGGTTTACCCAGGCCTTGAAAGAACTGGGAAGGATAAGACCAAGGCAGGCCTGAGGAAAGGTCAGAGGGTAGGCAGGACTGGGGAGTGGGGAGCAGGGGCAGGGCTGTCTGGACGGAGCAGTGGGTTGTAAGAAGAGCAGTGACCCTGGGTCCTGCTGCCCTGAGTCTCTGTCCTGGGCCTCTTCAATTCCAGGAGACCAGGTTAGCAGGGCTGTGAGAGCCAGTGTGTGAAGAAGCCCAGCAGCCCCTTCACACAGTCCTCTAGAATTCCTGCCGGCCATGAAGGGTCTTTAGGATCAGCTGGACGTGGACCCCTCTCAAATGGAAGCATGTCAGCACATCAGCCTTAGGAGGTGCTGAGGCTGAAATGAGGAGACTGAGCACATGCAGTGATCCCAAATCAAGTGTTCTGTGACTCTTCCACCTCTGGGAGCGTGCTTTCCATGAGGAATAAACAGTGAGGACAAAAGTAAGATGAAGCTACAAGTCCTGAAAGTGTAGAAGGAGAGAGTTCAACTCTCATCCACCACCTGACACAAAGTATAAGAACTTGTTCTCCAGTGTCAAGTGACTATGAGAGTTTTGTTCCCACTAGGACATGGCCATCATACGTGAATGTAAAAAGGAAACCAAAATCCTTGGTGCAAAATACCCTCCAGGTACCGAACAGAAACGAACCTTTCATTTTTGGCAGTGACAAAGCAATGAAAGAGTAGTCTTTGAGAAAGAAAATTTCTGAATGGCAAAGCATGAAAAGAAGCACAGTACAGTCAAAGGACATGGACACAATAACTCTATTATATCATTAAAGTTTGGAAAGAACAAATCAGAATTCTACACATATTTCCTTCTTCCTGATTTCCTATTCACCTTCCTTAGTTTCTAAAGAACCGCGTGGAACCCAAGTGTTCTAGGAATTGTCTCGCTTTAGATCCTACCTGAGAGTTGTTCCCTATGTGAATCGTCCTCAGCATCACTGCTATGTATGCTCTCCAAGATCCATTCTGTATGAACACAACCATGAGCATAAAGTTATTATACAAGTTGACCCACCCATTTCTCCTACTCGACTTGCTGGCTCACACAGCATCACCCTGGTATTCCCTCCAGGTTCTCAGACCTCCCCTGTGCTCTGTGCAGACAGAGTCCTTCAATAAGATCTTGATCACAGTTGAAAATTGCAAATGAGGGAGAGATGCTGAGAAAATCACCTTTCAACCACTCACTTCTATTGACCCATTTATAGCTTTCACCGTCAACCTTACCAACCTGAAATTTCAGATGTTACAGACGTACTTGAAACATGGCTAGTGTGACCAAGCACTTGTTTGGTTTTTGCATTTTTTAATAGAATGAGTTAATTATTGTTTGAACTAAATTAATTATAAATAGACACATTTGGTTCGTGGCTACCACACTGGAAAGCTCAGCTCTAAGAAATCCAAAGATGAGAAAGAGGCAAACAGCCACCCCTCCCCTGGTTGTTCTTTACTGCAGAAAATTTGATGGCCTGATCTGATCATTCGTATGTAGGTATATCTTGGGCTCTTGGACCCACGCTAGGCATTGCAAGAGTCCTGGTGGACACTGAAATAGTACAGTCAACACTCAGATTCAAGAGGAATTCCCAGCAAGGGGCCCACTTGTAGACAGAGGTGAAGGGCATGGCCCAGTACACCTGTATTAGACATAATCAGAGTGTAGGTGCAGAGGGGAGGGAGGGATTTCACTCTCTCCATGAGTCCATCTTTCTCCCCCCTGACTCTAGAAGACCTGAGGAAGGCAGTGGAAAAGGCCCCGTAGCAGGTGAAAAATTTGTATACTGAAAACTACAGGACATTGCGGAAAGAAATTAAAGAAGAGACAAATAATTGGAATGATATAAGATGTTCATAGACTGGATTATTAAATACTGTTGGCATTTTCTATACTACATAAAGTGATGTACACATATATCGCAACAACCCACAAAATTCCATGTCATTATTATAGAAGTGGACAGAATCCTAAAATACATATGGAACCCCCCACAAGTAGATAAAACAATCCTGAGAGCAAAGAGCAATGATGGAGATTAACACTTCCTGAACTCAAAACACATAACAATGCCACAGTAGTCAACACAGTCTGCTAGTGGCATCAAGACAGTGAGATAGATCAATGAAATATAATAGAGAGACCCCAAATAAACGCACATATATATGGCCAACTGATCTTGGCCAAGGTTCTAAGATTACCAAGTGAAGAAAGGATAGTCTGTTCAACAATCAACAGCATGAAAAGGCAACCTATCGGATGAGAGGAAATATGTGTAAACCTTGTATCTGAATAAGGGACCAATATCCAGAATATATAAGAAACTACTACAAGTCAATTTCAGAAAAAGAGCGGGCAAATAACTGAGTTTAAAAATGGGTAAAAAGCTTCATTAGACATTTATCCATAAAGACATACAAGTAGTCAATCTACATATGAAAATTTGCTCAACATCGCTAAGCATCAGGGAAATGGAAATCAAGCCACAAGGAGATATCACTCACACCTGTTAGGATGTGCATTATAAAAAGACAATTAGGGCTTCCCTGTTGGCACAGTGGTTGAGAGTCTGCCTGCCGATGTAGGGTACAACTGTTCATGCACTGGTCTGGGAGGATCCCACATGCCGCTGAGCGATTGGGCCCATGAGCCATGGCCGCTGAGCCTGTGCGTTTGGAGCCTGTGCTCCACAACGGGAGAGCCCACAACAATGAGAGGCCCGTGTACTGAAAAAAAAAAAAAAAAAAAAGAAAAGAAAAAAGAAAGAAAATTAATGGATGCTGGCAAAGATGTGAAGAATACGAACTCCTGTACCCTGTTTGGTAACCTGTTGTAATGTAAAATGGTGTAGCCATTATGGAAAACAGAATGGAGGTCCCCCAAAAATTATTAAGAGAACTATCATAAAATCCACAATCACTCATTTAGGTTTATATACAAAGGAGATAAAACAAGAATGTCCAAGAGATATCTACAATCTCATGTCCATTGCAGCATTATACACAATACACAACATAGGAAAACTGCCTAGTGTCCATGGGAAGATGAATTAATAAAGAAAATGTGGTGTAAACATACAGTGGAATGTCATTCAGTCGTTGAAAAAGAAGGAAATCCTGCCATTTGCAGCAACACGAAAGAACTTGGAGGACATTTGTAAGAGTGACATAAGCCAGTCACAGAAGGTCAAAAACTGAAAGAAAACTCCGAGAAGCAGAGAATAGTAGGGTGGTTCCAAGAGCTGGCAAGAGGTTGACATGGGAAGTCTGTGTTCAATGGTTAGCATGTGTTATTTGCAAAATGTAAAAGTTCTAGACACATGCTGTACAACAAGGTGCATGTAGTCAACAGGACTGACTGGACATTTCAAAACTTGTTAAGACGTTGGATTTCATCGTATGTGTACTTTTACAACAATAAAATACACATATGTAAAAGAAATACAAAGTGGAAAAAGGGGAAAAAAGAAGAAAAATAAGGAACGGGAGCCAACAGAGGGAAAGAAGAAAGCAGGAAGGGTCTCGAATGTACACAGGTATCAGGAGATAATGGGAGAGAAGCTCCTCTCCCCAGGCTTTAAAGAAGACATCTCTCCACAGTTCACTCCAGCAAGAGGGGCATGTCCCTTCTCTTCCCCATTCAACCAGAAGCGCCAATAGCATCCTAAGTGGGGCCCAGGCTGTGCTCAGGTGTACACTTTTCCTTGATCTCTAAACCAAACACCCCTGATTCCCCATGGCTCAGGTGCCCTTCCTGTATCTCCTTCCACTTCTCTAAAGCATTTCCCTCTTCAAGTGCAGCCCGAGGCGCCAATCCTGTCCTCACTCGTGGGGTCCACTGGGCAGGTCTCTGTGTTCTTAAGAGCCTCCCTGTGAGTAGCAGGCACTGAATCGCACACCAGGGTTCCCCTCAGCACCATCAGCAAACTACCACCTAGGGATTGAGGATTTCTAGAACAACTTTACTCATACACAGTCTCTTGGGTAAACAAGTGACATTTTACAATCAAGCATTTTCAGTGTTTTCTTTGGTGGGGAAAATATTGACACATATAAGGCAATCATATTCTATTAAAGTATGTATTTCTCAAAGGACTCACTATCGAAAAAAAATTTTAACTATAACTTTCCATGTTTTAATTGACTTTACTCCCAGACTTGTTTGCTTGCAAAAGCCTTCAGAAAATACCAAGAACCTACTTCATCTGGCAGTTTGCACCGCAACATGAGTGGAGATGCTCTTGTCACACTCCTTGGTTTCTCCATCCTACCTTGCAAAGCACAACCTCCTGTCTGCCCTCCTGTGATGGGAGCCAGTGCCCACCCAGAACTCAATCCCTGGGGTAGATTTCTTGGTTCTGTCTTCATTGTATGCAGTGTGTCTTGCCCAGCACACAGAAACAGGGCCGGCACAAGTGATGGAAGACAGACTTTCCACAGGAGAAGGACATTTCGTTTCCTTAGCACAGAATCCGATAGTGAATATTAGCCTCAAAGGAGAATGGTGGAGTGAATTTCCTCCATCTACTCCTGGAGGCTCCTTCTTTCTCGGACTCCTCCAGAACTGGGTGTGGCATGGGCTCCCTGCAAAAGGAAGGAGGCCTGCCTAGCACTAGGTGCTTCAGGTAAGGGGGGAGGACTCATCCCGAGGCTCTAATAGGAAACAGTTAGAATGAGGGAAGTGGCAGAGAGATGTATCATAACCATTCAGAATGCTATGAGACCTACTAAGAGATGAGATTTCTTATTAAATGAAGTTGTAATTGACCCAGTAGTAGGGATGCTGAAACCCAGCTTTGTTCATTAAGAATCCAGCCATGGAGCAACTAAGTCCGTGCACCACAACTACTAAGCCTGTGCCGTAGAGCCTGCAAGTCACAACTACTGAGCCCACGTGCCACAACTATTGAAGCCCATGCACCTAGAGCCCGTGCTCTGGAACAACAGAAGCCACCGAAATGAGAAGCCCGCACACTGCAACAAAGACACAACACAGCCAAAAAAAAAATAATAATAATAATCCAGTAAACATTTGCCTGGGTGGTGATAGGATTTGTTTTCCAGGTTAAATGAGGCTCACTTGGTATAAAATCAATGCACACACTGAAAGTATACAGTTTATTTACTTTTATATCCATACCCATTCATGATGCAGTGGTGATGGGAATATTTTCTAGAAAGTTGGCACCAGTAACAGTGATGTTTAGGGGAACATAAATCAAGGGAAACACAACACAAAAAGTTCACTTACACACACAGAATCATCCCACTCATTTCACATACAGACACACCCAGTCTCATGCACACAAACCTACACCACCTAACCGTAATACAGCTTCTTCCTGGGACTATAGTAATTGGTCACATTACTTGTAGATCACTTTCTATCACCAGGACACCTACTCTCATTCCCAGCACAAATTTGGAATCAGTCTGCCCTCTACACTAAAACCAGCAAGAATGTCCCACTTTCTTATCTTCAAAGTTCTTCCTCCCCAAGTGACTGATTCCACAATACATACCGTTTTCACGTTCTGGGAAGGCCACCTGCAATTACAGAAGAGAAAACACTATGAGGATAAGATCACAGTGATGCTCAGGTCTTTTGTTCATTTGCTGACAGTAGAAAACCTCATAAGAAACAGTGGTCCAGGGAACCCAGCAAGGGTTATCAGAGCAAACCTACTCAGGCTGAAAGGCAAGAACATTGCTGGGAGGATGGAACTTCCAAGTCCATTTAGGTTGGAAATTACAGAATTCTTTGCCTAGAGGAAAAATCGCTGCAGGAGAGAGAGCTCCATACTCTACAGGCTGTAATGGATGCTGTCAATTGTAATGTCCTGTGGAATCAGGCTCCATGAGTTGGTAATAGACTCTCACTCCACATTCTCCCAACCAAGGGAATTGTATGTATCTGGAAGGAATACCCTCAAATATTCATAACTTAATTCTATTGAAAGGGAAATAAAGCAATATTTCTATCTCAGACCAGAAACAATGCAGCTTACCTTGGGGATCCACGGAGGCTTTTCTCCTGTCCTATCATGGTGCAGGTCATCCGCCACATCCTCAGGGAGAGCTGGAGGGACACAGAGTAACTGTCAGGACACTGGTGCTGCGGCTCAGGAATTACTCAGGGGCTTTCTTCTCGATGAGGACATGGGGTGGTGTGTATGGATGTGGGAGGCTAGTAAGTGTGGGCTGAGCTGGTGTTGGGCCATCCTCTTTGGGGGATGAAGGAAGGCAAAGGACAAGAGGAAGGAAATGAAAACAGAGCTTTGGCTTTCTAGCTAAGGGGAGCCTAATCAGAAGGGAAGGGTCGATCTAAAAAAAGGTAAACACTAAAATGCATGCTCTGTTTCAATGACACAGACCCATGACCCATCCTGCCTCTTTTGAGCTTCTGCTAGATTGCCACTGTCGCTTGATTTTTCCCAGATCACTCTTTCCCCGGCATCCACAATGCCAGCTACTGCATTTATCATGTCTTCTATTGCATGATATTTTATACTTGATTAACAGCAACCTCCATTAAAGGACTGAATTCAATCCTAGACAAAATATGCTATATTTATTCACTAATCACTTGTCTTATAGAAAATCAAATACACAAGATTTGACAAAACTGAAATCCTACCATTTAGATACCGCCACTATCAATCGTATCATATTTTTCTCCCAGTCTTTGTTTTCTATACAATGTACATATGCCCACAGAGTCAGGGTTTGTCCATACTCTAGGGAGCTGTTCCATAAGTGGGACACTTCGTTATGAAGAGGGAGCCCAGACTGAGCACAGCCTGTCTCTAACCCAGCTGTGCAGGAGAAGTGTACAGGCTAACAGTCAGGTTCCACTTTGAGTCCTTGGGTGTGGGCTACAGGAATTGACCAATTCTAAGGCTTATGGTAATGTTATCCAATACAATAAAATAGCTCCCTGATTCTTATCTGCTTTTGGCCTTGTTTAAGCAATGACACCAGCACTGACAGATATGACCTGTACTGTATACATGGGGTCTCACACCTCTCAGAATCTGGGAGCTGACCAGGAGAATGCAGGTCCTGAGGTGAATTTCACATTAATGACTGTGCCAAAGTCAACTGATAAGTCCACCCATAGCTGCCCTGGATTCTGTGACCACTAAGGCCACCTGATGGGCAATGTCTGGAACTTTAGAGATGCTAGTATTTCCAGCCAATTATACGGATGCAGGGACTCCATTGCTCCATGACTGAGGATCCCTTGGCTGAGTGGTAAGTGCAGGTCAGGGATCCAGAGCCTCCATACTGGGACCCACCCCTGGGTTCTCAGTATGTCTTTTCCACTTAGGAGGTCAAGAGCTTAGAACATTTATCCCTGCACCATCTCCTTCTGAGGAAAAGGAATATTAACCAAATCTGGGCAACAGCTGTGTTGAGGGAAGAACATGCAAACAACTTCACAAAACAAGTTAGGGTCCTGTGCCTCAGCTAACCTTAGGTACTTCAAAACTACTCCGTAAGTGTCTTAGCCCCTTAGAGCAGATGAAAGTAGTATTAGAGTTAAAAGTAACTTGTCCCAATTCCCTTATTCTGGAATACTGAAACAAAAAGCTACAGCAGAGGAAGCCTCATAAACACACAGCACCTGCCTGGGTTTACCCCAGCCTTGGAAGAACTGGGAAGGATAAGACCAAGGCAGGCCTGAGGAAAGGTCAGAGGTTAGGCAGGACTGGGGAGTGGGGAGCAGGGGCAGGGCTGTCTGGACGGAGCAGTGGGTTGTAAGAAGAGCAGTGACCCTGGGTCCTGCTGCCCTGAGTCTCTGTCCTGGGCCTGGTCAAGCCCAGGAGACCAGGTCAGAAGGGCTGTGAAACAAGTATGTGAAGAAGCCCAGCAGCCCCTTCACACAGCCCTCTAGAAATTCTGCTGCCCATGGAGGGTGTCTAGGGCAGCTGAACGTGGACCCCTCTCAAATGGAAGCATGTCAGCACATCAGCCTTGGGGAAGTGCAGAGGCTGAGATGAGCTCAAGGAGACTGAGCACATGCAATGATCCCAGAGCACGTGTTCTGTGACTCATCCATCTCAGGGTCTGTCCTTTATAAGAGGAACAAAGAGTGAGCACAAAACATGAGGTGAAGCTACAAGTCCTGAAAGTGCAGAGGGAGACAGTTCACTTCTCATCCACCACCTCACCCTTTGTAGAAGAACTTGGTCTCACGTTTCAAGGGCGCATGAGAGTTTTGACCCACAGGTTCTGTCCATCATAGGTCAATATGCAAAAGAAAACAAACTCTCCTGTGCACAATATCCTAGATGTGCTAACCAGAAAACAAACTTCCATATTAGGCAGTGACAAGCACAAGACAGAGCAGCTCATGTGCAAAAGATCAGTTTTGATGAGCAAATCAAGAAAAGGTGATTATAGAGCACAGTCACGTCTAAGGACACAATTTCTCTCTATTGTATCATTAAAATGTGAAAAAACAAGTCAGAACTCTACACATATTTCATTCTTCTTTCTGATTTCATATCCACCTTTCTCAGTATCCAAAGCAGGAGATATAACCCTAAAGTTCCAGGAACCCTCTGCCATTAGATCCTACCTAAGTGTTGTTCCTACCTGTATTCTTTTCTTTATCACGTCACAAATGCTATTCAAAGTCAATTTTGTAGAAACACGAACATGAATTTACAAGTCTTATGGATACATTTAAAATGTGACTAATGTAACTGAGTAATGGGATATTTTATTTTCTTTTATTTTAATACATTTAGTTAATCATTCATTGAATTAAATAAATTATAAGAGGCACATCTAGTCAGTGGCTACCACAGTGTAATAAACAACCTCTCTCTCTCTCTCTCCATATATATATATATATGTGTATATATATATATAAAGTATATGGAGGATGTTACCACCGCTCCCCTGGTTATTCCCCTCTGTATGGTCTACCCATTCAAGATGGCTGTTTGCTGATGGTTTACCAAAGGAAAACCTCTGCCCCGTGAAGTACTTAGCCCAAGGGGTAAGAGGGATGCGTCCCTCTGCTGGTTTCCCTGGTAACCGATGAGCCCATCTGCTGTCAACTCCACCTTTAACTGGTAGCCTGCCTATTCCGCCCAGAGAGAAGCATGCTGCTACTGCTGCTGCTGCGTTCTGCCTGCCATCGGCTATCTACAGTGGGGTGTCTCTCCAGGACCACTTTGCTTCTGACGTGAAAGATCTCCCATCTATTAAACCATGAATGTCTCTGTCCCTGACTTCGGGCTCTTTCCTTAGCCCTGAGGCTGAGCAAGTACAGGGTTTGCAGGCGTGAGAGGTGCAGCCCAACACCTTCTGCAGGGCAGTTTGCTGGCCAGATTTGATGATTCATTTGTAGGTGTTTCCTAGGCTCATGCACACTTGCCAGGCACTCATGAGACCTTGGGGACACTGAAACAGTAATGTCAACACCCAGTTCCTAGAGGAATTCGCGACAGGTGTTCCACTTGAGGGGAGAGGTAATGAGCATGGCCCAGTGCACCTGTGCTAGACATAATCAGCGAGCAGGTGCAGAAGGGAGGGAGGGACATTCACTCACTTCATGAGGCCATCCTTCTCACCACTGCCTCTGAAACATCCAGGGAAGGAAGGGACAAAATGCCCATAGAAGGTAAATGGCCTGTACACTGAAAACTACAAACCACTGCTAAAAGAATTAAACAAGGAACAAATCATTGAAATGACATATCATATTCATAGACTGGAGACTTATTATTGTTGACATTTCTACACTACCCAAAGGTAAGTATAAATTCATTGTAATACCTATCAAAATCCCAATATCATTTTCAAAGAAATAGGAAAAAAAAAGATCCTAAAATACATATGGAACCACTAAGGACTCCAAACAGACAACACAATCCTGAGAACAAAGAACATAGATGGAGGCTTCTCACTTCCTGACTTAAAAACACATTACAAAGCCACAGGAATCAAAACTGTATGGTACTGGCATAGAAACAGATACATAGCCCTAAAGACCAGAATAAATAATCCCGAAGAAAATTCATAGATAGATGGCCAAATGAAATTCACCAAGCTTCTAAGACAACAAATAGGGAAAGTATAGTTTTTTCAACAGTCAATAGGATGAAAATATAACTTACAGAAAGATTACAAACATATATCAGAAAAGGAGCTAATGTCCAAAACATCTAAGAAAAACAGTACAACTCAAATGCAAACTAAGTTAAAAAATTAAAAAGGGCAAATAACTGGGTTCAGAAATGTGCAAAGGCTTAAATAAGATATTTCCCGAAAAAGACATACAAATGGCTAACAAATATAGGAAAAGGTTTTCAACCTCACTAATCATCAGGGCAATGCAAATCAACACCTCATACCTGTTAGGCTGTGTATTATAAAGAAAAAAATTAACAGTTTAAGGCCAAGATGTGGGGAATTGCAAAGTTTGTACACTGCTGGTGGGAATGTAAAATGGTGCCGCTATTATGAAAAAGAGTATGGGGGTTCCTTATAAAATTATAAACAGAAATATCATATGATTCAGCAATCACAGTTCTGGGTATATATCCAAAGGAAATTAAATCAGTATCACAAAGAGATGAACATAGGTTCATTGCAGCTTTCTCCACAATATCCTGGATATGCAACCAACTTCACAAAACAAGTAAGTGTCCTGTGCCTGAGCTAACCTTAGGTACTTCAAAACAACTCCGTAAGTCTCTTAGCCCCTTAGAGAGGATGAAAGCAATATTAGAGTTTAAAGTAACTTGAACCAATTCCCTTAGTCTGGAATACTAAAACAAAAGTTCTACAGCAGGGGAAGCCTGCTAAACACACAGCACCTGCCAGGGTTTACCCCAGTCTTGGAAGAACTGGGAAGGATAAGACCAAGGCAGGCCTGAGGAAAGGTCCGAGGCTAGGCAGGACTGGAGTGTGGGGAGCAGGGGCAGGGCTGTCCGGATGGAGCAGTGGGTTGTAAGAAGAGCAGTGGGTCCTGCTGCACTGAGGCTCTGTCCTGGGCCTGGTGAATTCCAGGAGACCAGGTTAGCAGGGCTGTGAGAGCTAGTGTGTGAAGCGAGCCCAGCTGCCCCTTCACACAGCCCTCTAGAATTCCTGCCGGCCATGAAGGGTCTTTAGGGGCAGCTGGACGTGGAGCCCTCTCAAATGGAAGCATGTCAGCACATCAGCCTTGGGAGGTGCTGAGGCTGAAATGAGGAGACTGAGTACATGCAGTGATCCCAAAGCATGTGTTCTGTGACTCATCCATCTCTGGGAGCGCGCTTTCCATGAGGAATAAACAGTGAGGACAAAAGTAACATGAAGCTACAAGTCCTGAAAGTGTAGCGGGAGAGAGTTCAAGTCTCATCCACCACCTGACACTCACTATAAGAACTTGTTCTCCAGTGTCAAGTGACTATGAGAGTTTTGTTCCCACTAGGATATGGCCATCATACGTGAATGTAAAAAGGAAACCAAAATCCCTGGTGCAAAATACCCTCCAGGTACCAAACAGAAATGAAGCTTTCATCTTTGGCAGTGAAAAAGCAATGAAACAGTAGTCTTGTGAGAAAGAAAATTTCTGAATGGCAAAGCAAGAAAAGATGACTATAAGCACAGTACAGTCAAAGCACATGGATACAATAACTCTATTATATCATTAAAATTTGGAAAGAACAAATCCGAATTCTACACATATTTCCTTCTGCTTCCTGATTTCATATTCACCTTCCTTAGTTTCTAAAGAAGTGGGAGGAACCCAAGTGTTCTAGGAATTGTCTCACTTTAGATCCTAACTGAGAGTGGTTCGCTATGTGAATCGTCATCAGCATCACTGCTATGTATGCTCTCCAAAATGCATTCTGTACAAACACAACCATGAGCATAAAGTTATTATACAAGTTGACCCACCCATTTCTTCTACTCGACTTGCTGGCTCACACAGCATCACCCTGGTCTTCCCTCCAGGTTCTCAGACCTCCCCTGTGCTCTGTGCAGACAGAGTCCTTCAATAAGATCTTGATCACAGTTGAAAATTTCAAATGAGGGAGAGATGCTGAGAAAATCACCTTTCGACCCCTCACTTCTGTAAACCCATTTATAGCTTTCACGGTCAACGTTACCAACCTGAAATTCCAGATGTTACAGACATACTTGAAACATGGCTAGTGTGACCAAGCAATTGTGTGTTTTTTGCATTTTTAATAGAATGAGTTAATTATTGTTTGAACTAAATTAATTATAAATAGACACATTTGGTTAGTGACTACCACACTGGAAAGCTCAGCTGTAAGAAATCCAAAGATGAGAAAGAGGCAACCAGCCACCCTTCCCCTGGTTGTTCTTTACTGCAGAAAATTTGATGGCCTGATCTGATCATTCATATGTAGGTATATCTTGGGCTCTTGGACACACACCATGCATTGGGAGAGTCCTTGTGGACTCTGAAATTGTACAGTCAACACTCAGATCCAATAGGAATACCCAGCAAGGGGCCCACTTGTAGACAGAGGTGAAGGGCATGGCCAAGTACACCTGTATTTGACATAATCAGAGAGTAGGTGCAGAGGGGAGGGAGGGATTTCACTCTCTCCATGAGTCCATCTTTCTCAACCCTGACTCTAGAAGACCTGAGGAAGGCAGTGGAAAAGGCCCCGTAGGAGGTGAAAAATTTGTGTACTGAAAACTACAGGACATTGCGGAAAGAAATTAAAGAAGAGACAAGTAATTGGAATGACACACCATGTTCATAGACTGGATTATTAAATACTGTTGGCATTTCTATACTACATAAAGTGATGTACACATATATCGCAACAACCCACAAAATTCCATGTCATTATTATTGAAGTAGACAGAATCCTAAAATACATATGGAACCGCACCAAGTAGATAAAACAATCTTGAGAGCAAAGAGCAATGATGGAGATTAACACTTCCTGAACTCAAAACACATAACAATGCCACAGTAGTCAAAACAGTCTGCTACTGGCATCAAGACAGTGAGATAGACCAATGAAATATAATAGAGAGACCTCAAATAAATGCACGTATATATGGCCAACTGATCTTGGCCAAAGTTCTAAGATTACCAAGTGAAGAAAGGATAGTCTCTTCAACAATCAACAGAATGAAAAGGCAACCTATAGGATGGGAGGAAATATGTGTAAACCTTGTATCTGAATAAGGGACCAATATCCAGAATATATAAGAAACTACTACAAGTCAATTTCAGAAAAACAGTGGGCAAATAACTGAGTTTAAAAATGGGTAAAAAGCTTCACTAGACATTTCTCCATAAAGACATACAAGTGGTCAATCTACATATGAAAATTTGCTCAACATCGCTAAGCATCACGGAAATAGAAATCAAGCCACAAGGAGATATCACTCACAACTGTTAGGATGTGTATTATAAAAAGACAATTAGGGCTTCCCTGGTGGCACAGTGGTTGAGAGTCCGCCTGCCGAAGCAGGGGACACGTGTTCGTGCCCCGGACTGTGAGGATCCCACATGCCACTGAGCGGCTGGGCCCATGAGCCATGGCCGCTGAGCCTGTGTGTTTGGAGCCTGTGCTCCGCAACGGGAGAGCCCACAACAATCAGAGGCCCGTGTACTGCAAAAAAAAAAAAAGTAAAAGAAAGAAAATTAATGGATGCTGGCAAAGATGTGAAGAAGTGGATCTTCTGTACCCTGTTTTGTACCCTATAGTAATGTAAAATGGTGTAGCCATTATGGAAAACAGAATGGAGGTCCCCCAAAAATTATTAAGAGAACTATCATAAAATCCACCAGTCACTCATTTAGGTTTATATACAAAGGAGATAAAACAAGAATGTCCAAGAGATATCTACAATCTCATGTCCATTGCAGCATTATACACAATACACAACATAGGAAAACTGCCTAGTGTCCATGGGAAGATGAATTAATAAAGAAAATGTGGTGTAAACATACAGTGGAATGTCATTCAGTCGTTGAAAAAGAAGGAAATCCTGCCATTTGCAGCAACACGAAATAACTTGGAGGACATTTGTAAGAGTGAAATAAACCAGTCACAGAAGGTCAAAAACTGAAAGAAAACTCCGAGAATCAGAGAGTGGAAGGGTGGTTCCAAGAGCTGGCAGGAGGTTGACATGGGAAGTCTCTGTTCAAGATTAGAATGTGTTATTTGCAAAATGGAAAAGTTCTAGACACTTGCTGTACAACAAGGTGCATGTAGTCAACAGGACTGCCTGGACATTTCAAAACTTTAGGGGAACATAAATCAAGGGAAACACAACACAAAAAGTTCACATACACACACAGAATCATACCACTCATTTCACATACAGACACACCCAGTTTTATGCACACAAACCTACACCACCTAACCGTAATACAGCTTCTTCCTGGGACTATAGTAATTGGTCACATTACTTGTAAATCACTTTCTGTCACCAGGACACCTACTCTCATTCCCAGCATAAATTTGGAATCAGTTTGCCCTCTACACTAAAACCAGCAAGAATGTCCCACTTTCTCATCTTCAAAGTTCTTCCTCCCCAAGTGACTGATTCCACAATACATACCGTTTTCACGTTCTGGGAAGGCCACCTGCAATTACAGAAGAGAAAACACTATGAGGATAAGATCACAGTGATGCTCAGGTCTTTTGTTCATTTGCTGACAGTAGAAAACCTGATAAGAAACAGTGGTCCAGGGAACCCAGCAAGGGTTATCAGAGCAAACCTACTCAGGCTGAAAGGCAAGAACTTTGCTGGGAGGGTGGAACCTCCAAGTCCTTTTAGGTTGGAAATTACAGAATTCTTTTCCTAGAGGAAAAATCGCTGCAGGACAGAGAGCTCCGTACTCTACAGGCTGTAATGGATGCTGTCAATTTTAATGTCCTGTGGAATCAGGCACCATGAGATGGTAATAGACTCTCACTCCACATTCTGCCAACCAAGGGAATTGTATGTATCTGGAAGGAATACCCTCAAATATTCATAACTTAATTTTATTGAAAGGGAAATAAAGCAATATTTCTATCTCAGACCAGAAAAAATCCAGCTTACCCTGATGATCCACGGACGCTTTTCTTCTGTCCTATGACGCTGCAAGTCATCCGCCACATCCTCAGGGAGAGCTGGAGGGACACAGGGTAACTGTCAGGACACTGGTGCTGTGGCTCAGGAATTACTCAGGGGCTTTCTTCTCGATGAGGACATGGGGTGGTGTGTATGGATGTGGGAGGTTAGTAAGTGTGGGCTGAGCTGGTGTTGGGCCATCCTCTTTGGGGGATGAAGGAAGGCAAAGGACAAGAGGAAGGAAATGAAAACAGAGCTTTGGCTTTCTAGCTAAGGGGAGCCTCATCAGAAGGGAAGGGTCGATCTAAAAAATGGTAAACACTAAAATGCATGCTCTGTTTCAATGACACAGACCCATGACCCAACCTGCCTGTTTTGAGCTTCTGCTAAATTGCCACTGTCGCTTGATTTTTCCCAGATCACTCTTTCCCCAGCATCCACAATGCCAGCTACGGCATTTATCATGTCTTCTGTTGTATGATATTTTATACTTGATTAATAGCAACCTCATTTAAAGGACTGAATTCAATCCGAGACAAAAAATACTACATTTTTTCACTAATCACTTGTCTTAAAGAAAATCAAATACACAAGATTTGACAAAACTGAAGTCCTACCAGTTAGATACAGCCACTATCAATCGTATCATATTTTTCTCCCAGTCTTTGTTTTGTATACAATGTACGTATGCCCATTGAGTCAGGGGCTGTCCATACTCTACGGAGCTGTTCCATAAGTGGGACGCTTCGTTATGAAAAGGGAGCCCAGACTGAGCACAGCCTGTCTCTAACCCAGCTGTGCAGGAGAAGTGTACAGCCTAACAATCAGGTTCCACTTTGAGTCCTTGGGTGTGGGCTACAGGAATTGACCAATTCTAAGGCTTATGATAATGTTATCCAATACAATAAAATAGCTCCCTGATTCTTATCTGCTTTTGGCCTTGTTTAAGCAATGACACCAGCACTGACAGATATGACCTGTACTGTATACATGGGGTCTCACACCTCTCAGAATCTGGGAGCTGACCAGGAGAATGCAGGTCCTGAGGTGAATTTCACATTAATGACTGTGCCAAAGTCAACTGATAAGCCCACCCATAGCTGCCCTGGATTCTGTGACCACTAATGACACCTGATGGGCAAGGTCTGGACCTTTGGAGATGCTAGGACTTCCAGCCAAGGATACGGATGCAGGGACTCCATTGCTCCATGACTGAGGATCCCTTGGCTGAGTGGTAAGTGCAGGTCAGGGATCCAGAGCACCCACATTGGGACCCACCCCTGGGTTCTCAGTTTGGCTTTTCCACTTAGGAGGTCAAGAGCTGAGAACATTTATCTCTGCACCATCTCCTTCTGAGGAAAAGGAATATTAACCAAATCTGGGCAACAGCTGTGTTGAGGGAAGAACAAGGTAGTGTACAGACAGTGTGCAGTGGTGACGAGCTTTGTTGACAGGTGAATTGTGCTGTGTAAGAGGGAAATATCTCCTGAGGAAACACACACACGCTCACGCATGCAGGTTCACAATCACACCACATAGGCTCACACATGGACCCCACCCCAACCCTGATACACACAAACCCACATCATCTAAATGATGCAGCTACTTCCAGGGCCATAGAACTTGGGCATGGCTCTTTACTGGGAAATCACTCTCTAGCTCTACACCCCCAGCCCTCATCCCTGTAGGGACCCTGAATCAGGGTGTCTCTCCAAGCAAAGCCAGCAAGAGAGTCCCACCTTCTTCATCATCTAGATTGTTCCTCAGCACAGGGGTGAACTCTGAATACATACCGTTTTTGTTTGCTGTCCAATCCACCTGTGATTAGAGAAGAGAAAACAGTGTAAGGATCTCAGCATCCTGTGCTCTGTGGACACAGGTATTTCATCTCTTTTTTTGTCCTCAGAAAACCAAATGGGAAACTGTTGTTGAGCCAATGGCCCCAAAAGAAACCAGAGAAGACAGCTGTGGGAAAGGCTGGAGCTTTGCCTGGAAGATCTCTCAGGTCCACTTTCAGGAGCAAATACAAAAGTCTATTTCAAGGAGGGAAATTTTCTGCTGAGGAAAGTGTGTCTGACTCTACAGTTTCTAACTGATGTTGCCATTTTTTAAATGGCCTTTTGAATGAGTTATCTGTTGGGAAAGACCTTCAATCAGCATCCATCCAACCAAGCAAAATTGTATACATCAGCTGTCTTGAACATTGTAGATCTTCATATCTGAAATCACTTGGAAAAGAAAGAAATGAAGCAAACTTTTAATCTCTGATAAATAAGGGGAGCTTACCCTGGAGGTAGCAGGAGCCACTTTAATTGTCCTCACATGGGGCAGTTTCTCCAACAGGTCCTCAGGGGGCTCTAGGAGGACACAGAGTAAGTGTCAGGACACTGGTGATGCTGCTCAGGAATTACTCAGAGAGCCTCGTTAATGTGGACACAGGGTGGGAGTGTATGGATGCAGGTGGTTACTGAGTGTGGACTGAGGTGCTGTTGGACAAACCTCCCTGGTGGGTGGAGGAAGGCAAAGGGGAGGAACATTTCAGAAATGAGGAAGAGAACCTTTAGCTTTCTAGCTGTAGGGAACCTAATCAATTTGAAAGTGTCAGTCTGAAAAAGCTTGAACACTAACATTGCACTATGTTTCAGTATAGAGTCCCACGGCCCCTCTGCCCATTTGAAAGTCCCTCCAAATCCCCCTTCTTCTTGAAATGTTACAAGACTCTTTCAGCTTCCTTCTAATCAAATATGTTGCTCCTTCATTCATCGTCCATTCTGTTGGATTGTTGACTTATTTTATTGTGATGAAATATACATATTTATATATGTATATTTACATAATTTTCATAATTTTGAAGTATACAGTTCACTAGCATTTCTTACTTTCACAATGCTGTGTACCCATCAACACAATCTACATCTTAATCTTTTTCATCATTTCAACGTAACCTCTGTACCCATTAAATCATAATCCACCTTACTCCTGCCTCCTGACCTTGGTCATTTCTACTTCCGGTGTCTGTGAGTTTGCCTACACTAGGTACCTCATACAAGTGGAATCATATAATATTTGTCTTTCTGCGCCTGCCTTATTTCACTAACAATAATATATTTTTTATATTATTTGGATCATTCATTTTGTAGCATAAGTCAATCTTTAATTCCTTTTTATGGTTGAAAATTATTCCATTCTGTGTATATATCACATTTTATTTATCCATTCATCACCTCATGGACTTTGGATTGTTTCTATCTTTGGGCTACTAAGAATAATGCGACTATGAACATTAGTGTACACATTTCTGTATGGCACCATAATGGTGACAAATAATATTGTACATATTTCAAATATCATTGAATATAACAACACAAGGTGTGACTCTGAGGTGAACTATGGACTTTTCATTAGTAAAAATATACTTACATTGTTTCACTAATTGTAACAAATGTACTTCACCTATGCTATATATTATTAATAGCTGAAACTGGAGTGACAGGATACAGGAATTTTCTGTATTGCATGTACAACTTTTATGTCAATATAATCCTGTTCTAAATAATGTCTAATAATTTAAAGAAATCTCAAAACATGGTTTCAGGGCGGGATGTGTTGTTGCTGACGTTCAAAAATCAGCTAATGTCTAAACCATAACTAGAGACCATCTTCCCTCTTAAACATGAACCAAATGTTGAATTTTAAATGCATGTTTACTTCCATGGTTAAAACAGTACCAGCTGGCTTAGTTAAGTTTCAATTTGAACACATGGAATAAAAGAAGAATACTGCTTAATATTTCATAGCTTTTTCTTCAATATGAGGCACGGAATCAACTAGAATAATTATTCTTGAGTGAACCGAATGAGACATTTTCCACAGTACCTTCAGCTGGGTCATTTATAGGGTGCATCCTAAAATGTGGCCGGATGCGGATCTTTTTCAGCCAGCCTGGGGTTGATATTCTTGACCTCTGATGAGTGTTTCTTCTTCTCGCATTCTGGGAGCAGCATCCTGGGAAATGCATTACAATAGAGACAACTATTGACATCTTGCTGGCAGAAGACCATGGGGAAATTAGCAATAATTTATTCACAGTTCAATCCTTTGGTCCCTTTCCTCACCAGCGGCCCAGCAGAGCCTCCTGAATCAAAGTTGGACTTAGGAAGATCTTGCAGTTTGGTATGCAGTGAAAACACCCAACAGACAGGTTTTGTGGGCAAATATCTTTATTTAACTGAGAATGTCTAGAAACTCAGCAAACCATTGGGACCATGACTGATGGACTGGATTCAAATCCCATTTAGAAGAAGCATGTACTTCGGAAAGATATATAGATCCCTCTTTGCCTCAGTTCCCTGTTCTGAGATGTAGGAATGCTAATATGGCCTACTTTTAGCATTATGTCATGGGGCCAAAAATGATTGAATATAGGTAAAATGTTTGAAAAATAAAGGACCGGTGCTTCAAAAAGCTCTATAAGTGTTCAATCCTGAATGATGGCAAGAAGAAGCTGGATATTTCGTAGCTGTTGAAAGGAGAGAAGGGATTTGACGGCTCCAAGTAAAGGGGGATTCAAGCTTACTCTTCAGCTTTTTCATGGGAACAATGCTTTACAGCTCATGGAGAATATCCATTATCATGTCTGACACCCAGCCCTCTTGGGGGTGAAGGGGAGGGCAAAGTGGGGGCTGTAACCCATATGTTATGGTGGAGGGTGTGGAAATTTAGAGAGATAAGTGACTGTCCAAGAGTCACCACCATGATGAATGATGGATCACGGACAGGACAGACAGAGCCAGTGCCTACCCTGAGCTCAATCCCTGGGGTAGATCTCTTGGTTCTGTCTTCACTGTATGCAGTGTTTCTTGCCCAGCACACAGAAACAGGGCCGGCACAAGTGATGGAAGACAGACTTTCCACAGGAGAAGGACATTTCGTTTCCTTAGCACAGAATCCGATAGTGAATATTAGCCTCAAAGGAGAAAGGTGGAGTGACTTTCCTCCATCTACTCCTGGAGGCTCCTTCTTTCTCGGACTCCTCCAGAACTGGGTGTGGCATGTGGGTACAAGCATGGGCTCCCTGCAAAAGGAAGGAGGCCTGCCTAGCACTAGGTGCTTCAGGTAAGGGGGGAGGACTCATCCCGAGGCTCTAATAGGAAACAGTTAGAATGAGGGAAGTGGCAGAGAGATGTATCATAACCATTCAGAATGCTATGAGACCTACTAAGAGATGAGATTGCTTATTAAATGAAGTTGTAATTGACCCAGTAGTAGGGATGCTGAAACCCAGCTTTGTTCATTAAGAATCCAGCCATGGAGCAACTAAGTCCGTGCACCACAACTACTAAGCCTGTGCTCTAGAGCCCGCAAGTCACAACTACTGAGCCCACGTGCCACAACTACTGAAGCCCATGCACCTAGAGCCCATGCTCTGGAACAACAGAAGCCACCGAAATGAGAAGCCCGCGCACTGCAACGAAGAGCCAACACAGCCAAAAAATAACAATCATCATCATCATCCAGTAAACATTTGCCTGGGTGGTGATAGGATTTGTTTTCCAGGTTAAATGAGGCTCACCTGGTATAAAATCAATGCACACACTGAAAGTGTACAGTTTATTTACTTTTATATCCATACCCATTCATGATGCAGTGGTGATGGGAATATTTTCTAGAAAGTTGGCACCAGTAACAGTGATGTTTAGGGGAACATAAATCAAGGGAAACACAACACAAAAAGTTCACATACACACACAGAATCATCCCACTCATTTCACATACAGACACACCCAGTCTCATGCACACAAACCTACACCACCTAACCGTAATACAGCTTCTTCCTGGGACTATAGTAATTGGTCACATTACTTGTAAATCACTTTCTATCACCAGGACCCCTACTCTCATTCCCAGCACAAATTTGGAATCAGTTTGCCCTCTACACTAAACCCAGCAAGAATGTCCCACTTTCTCATCTTCAAAGTTCTTCCTCCCCAAGTGACTGATTCCACAATACATACCGTTTTCACGTTCTGGGAAGGCCACCTGCAATTACAGAAGAGAAAACACTATGAGGATAAGATCACAGTGATGCTCAGGTCTTTTGTTCATTTGCTGACAGTAGAAAACCTGGTAAGAAACAGTGGTCCAGGGAACCCAGCAAGGGTTATCAGAGCAAAACCTACTCAGGCTGAAAGGCAAGAACTTTGCTGGGAGGATGGAACTTCCAAGTCCATTTAGGTTGGAAATTACAGCCATTCTTTTCCTAGAAGAAAAATCGATGCAGGAGAGAGAGCTCCATACTCTACAGGCTGTAATGGATGCTGCCAATTGTAATGTCCTATGGAATCAGGCACCATGAGTTGGTAATAGACTCTCACTCCACATTCTCCCAACCAAGGGAATTGTATGTATCTGGAAGGAATACCCTCAAATATACATAACTTAATTCTATTGAAAGAGAAATAAAGCAATATTTCTATCTCAGACCAGAAAAAATCCAGCTTGCCTTGGGGATCCACGGGGGCTTTTCTTCTGTCCTATCACGGTGCAGGTCATCCACCGCAACCTCAGGGAGAGCTGGAGGGACACAGAGTAACTGTCAGGACACTGGTGATGCGGCTCAGGAATTACTCAGGGGCTTTCTTCTCGATGAGGACATGGGGTGGTGTGTATGGATGTGGGAGGTTACTAAGTGTGGGCTGAGCTGGTGTTGGGCCATCCTCTTTGGGGGATGAAGGAAGGCAAAGGACAAGAGGAAGGAAATGAAAACAGAGCTTTGGCTTTCTAGCTAAGGGGAGCCTCATCAGAAGGGAAGGGTCGATCTAAAAAATGGTAAACACTATAATGCATGCTCTGTTTCAATGACACAGACCCATGACCCATCCTGCCTCTTTTGAGCTTCTGCTAAATTGCCACTGTCTCTTGATTCTTCCCAGATCACTCTTTCCCCAGCATCCACAATGCCAGCTACTGCATTTATCATGTCTTCTGTTGTATGATATTTTATACTTGATTAACAGCAACCTCCATTAAAGGACTGAATTCAATCCTAGACAAAATATGCTATATTTATTCACTAATCACTTGTCTTAAAGAAAATCAAATACACAAGATTTGACAAAACTGAAATCCTACCATTTAGATACAGCCACTATCAATCGTATCATATTTTTCTCCCAGTCTTTGTTTTCTATACAATGTACGTATGCCCACTGAGTCAGGGGCTCTCCATACTCTAGGGAGCTGTTCCATAAGTGGGACACTTCGTTATGAAGAGGGAGCCCGGACTGAGCACAGCCTGTCTCTAACCCAGCTGCGCAGGAGAAGTGTACAGGCTAACAGTCAGGTTCCACTTTGAGTCCTTGGGTGTGGGCTACAGGAATTGACCAATTCTAAGGCTTATGGTAATGTTATCCAATACAATAAAATAGCTCCCTGATTCTTATCTGCTTTTGGCCTTGTTTAAGCAATGACACCAGCACTGACAGATATGACCTCTACTGTATACATGGGGTCTCACACCTCTCAGAATCTGGGAGCTGACCAGGAGAATGCAGGTCCTGAGGTGAATTTCACATTAATGACTGTGCCAAAGTCAACTGATAAGTCCACCCATAGCTGCCCTGGATTCTGTGACCACTAAGGCCACCTGATGGGCAAGGTCTGGACCTTTGGAGATGCTAGGACTTCCAGCCAAGGATACGGATGCAGGGACTCCCTTGCTCCATGACTGAGGATCCCTTGGCTGAGTGGTAAGTGCAGGTCAGGGATCCAGAGCACCCACATTGGGACCCACCCCTGGGTTCTCAGTTTGGCTTTTCCACTTAGGAGGTCAAGAGCTGAGAACATTTATCTCTGCACCATCTCCTTCTGAGGAAAAGGAATATTAACCAAATCTGGGCAACAGCTGTGTTGAGGGAAGAACAAGGTAGTGTACAGACAGTGTGCAGTGGTGACGAGCTTTGTTGACAGGTGAATTGTGCTGTGTAAGAGGGAAATATCTCCTGAGGAAACACACACACGCTCACGCATGCAGGTTCACAATCACACCACATAGGCTCACACATGGACCCCACCCCAACCCTGATACACACAAACCCACATCATCTAAATGATGCAGCTACTTCCAGGGCCATAGAACTTGGGCATGGCTCTTTACTGGGAAATCACTCTCTAGCTCTACACCCCCAGCCCTCATCCCTGTAGGGACCCTGAATCAGGGTGTCTCTCCAAGCAAAGCCAGCAAGAGAGTCCCACCTTCTTCATCATCTAGATTGTTCCTCAGCACAGGGGTGAACTCTGAATACATACCGTTTTTGTTTGCTGTCCAATCCACCTGTGATTAGAGAAGAGAAAACAGTGTAAGGATCTCAGCATCCTGTGCTCTGTGGACACAGGTATTTCATCTCTTTTTTTGTCCTCAGAAAACCAAATGGGAAACTGTTGTTGAGCCAATGGCCCCAAAAGAAACCAGAGAAGACAGCTGTGGGAAAGGCTGGAGCTTTGCCTGGAAGATCTCTCAGGTCCACTTTCAGGAGCAAATACAAAAGTCTATTTCAAGGAGGGAAATTTTCTGCTGAGGAAAGTGTGTCTGACTCTACAGTTTCTAACTGATGTTGCCATTTTTTAAATGGCCTTTTGAATGAGTTATCTGTTGGGAAAGACCTTCAATCAGCATCCATCCAACCAAGCAAAATTGTATACATCAGCTGTCTTGAACATTGTAGATCTTCATATCTGAAATCACTTGGAAAAGAAAGAAATGAAGCAAACTTTTAATCTCTGATAAATAAGGGGAGCTTACCCTGGAGGTAGCAGGAGCCACTTTAATTGTCCTCACATGGGGCAGTTTCTCCAACAGGTCCTCAGGGGGCTCTAGGAGGACACAGAGTAAGTGTCAGGACACTGGTGATGCTGCTCAGGAATTACTCAGAGAGCCTCGTTAATGTGGACACAGGGTGGGAGTGTATGGATGCAGGTGGTTACTGAGTGTGGACTGAGGTGCTGTTGGACAAACCTCCCTGGTGGGTGGAGGAAGGCAAAGGGGAGGAACATTTCAGAAATGAGGAAGAGAACCTTTAGCTTTCTAGCTGTAGGGAACCTAATCAATTTGAAAGTGTCAGTCTGAAAAAGCTTGAACACTAACATTGCACTATGTTTCAGTATAGAGTCCCACGGCCCCTCTGCCCATTTGAAAGTCCCTCCAAATCCCCCTTCTTCTTGAAATGTTACAAGACTCTTTCAGCTTCCTTCTAATCAAATATGTTGCTCCTTCATTCATCGTCCATTCTGTTGGATTGTTGACTTATTTTATTGTGATGAAATATACATATTTATATATGTATATTTACATAATTTTCATAATTTTGAAGTATACAGTTCACTAGCATTTCTTACTTTCACAATGCTGTGTACCCATCAACACAATCTACATCTTAATCTTTTTCATCATTTCAACGTAACCTCTGTACCCATTAAATCATAATCCACCTTACTCCTGCCTCCTGACCTTGGTCATTTCTACTTCCGGTGTCTGTGAGTTTGCCTACACTAGGTACCTCATACAAGTGGAATCATATAATATTTGTCTTTCTGCGCCTGCCTTATTTCACTAACAATAATATATTTTTTATATTATTTGGATCATTCATTTTGTAGCATAAGTCAATCTTTAATTCCTTTTTATGGTTGAAAATTATTCCATTCTGTGTATATATCACATTTTATTTATCCATTCATCACCTCATGGACTTTGGATTGTTTCTATCTTTGGGCTACTAAGAATAATGCGACTATGAACATTAGTGTACACATTTCTGTATGGCACCATAATGGTGACAAATAATATTGTACATATTTCAAATATCATTGAATATAACAACACAAGGTGTGACTCTGAGGTGAACTATGGACTTTTCATTAGTAAAAATATACTTACATTGTTTCACTAATTGTAACAAATGTACTTCACCTATGCTATATATTATTAATAGCTGAAACTGGAGTGACAGGATACAGGAATTTTCTGTATTGCATGTACAACTTTTATGTCAATATAATCCTGTTCTAAATAATGTCTAATAATTTAAAGAAATCTCAAAACATGGTTTCAGGGCGGGATGTGTTGTTGCTGACGTTCAAAAATCAGCTAATGTCTAAACCATAACTAGAGACCATCTTCCCTCTTAAACATGAACCAAATGTTGAATTTTAAATGCATGTTTACTTCCATGGTTAAAACAGTACCAGCTGGCTTAGTTAAGTTTCAATTTGAACACATGGAATAAAAGAAGAATACTGCTTAATATTTCATAGCTTTTTCTTCAATATGAGGCACGGAATCAACTAGAATAATTATTCTTGAGTGAACCGAATGAGACATTTTCCACAGTACCTTCAGCTGGGTCATTTATAGGGTGCATCCTAAAATGTGGCCGGATGCGGATCTTTTTCAGCCAGCCTGGGGTTGATATTCTTGACCTCTGATGAGTGTTTCTTCTTCTCGCATTCTGGGAGCAGCATCCTGGGAAATGCATTACAATAGAGACAACTATTGACATCTTGCTGGCAGAAGACCATGGGGAAATTAGCAATAATTTATTCACAGTTCAATCCTTTGGTCCCTTTCCTCACCAGCGGCCCAGCAGAGCCTCCTGAATCAAAGTTGGACTTAGGAAGATCTTGCAGTTTGGTATGCAGTGAAAACACCCAACAGACAGGTTTTGTGGGCAAATATCTTTATTTAACTGAGAATGTCTAGAAACTCAGCAAACCATTGGGACCATGACTGATGGACTGGATTCAAATCCCATTTAGAAGAAGCATGTACTTCGGAAAGATATATAGATCCCTCTTTGCCTCAGTTCCCTGTTCTGAGATGTAGGAATGCTAATATGGCCTACTTTTAGCATTATGTCATGGGGCCAAAAATGATTGAATATAGGTAAAATGTTTGAAAAATAAAGGACCGGTGCTTCAAAAAGCTCTATAAGTGTTCAATCCTGAATGATGGCAAGAAGAAGCTGGATATTTCGTAGCTGTTGAAAGGAGAGAAGGGATTTGACGGCTCCAAGTAAAGGGGGATTCAAGCTTACTCTTCAGCTTTTTCATGGGAACAATGCTTTACAGCTCATGGAGAATATCCATTATCATGTCTGACACCCAGCCCTCTTGGGGGTGAAGGGGAGGGCAAAGTGGGGGCTGTAACCCATATGTTATGGTGGAGGGTGTGGAAATTTAGAGAGATAAGTGACTGTCCAAGAGTCACCACCATGATGAATGATGGATCACGGACAGGACAGACAGAGCCAGTGCCTACCCTGAGCTCAATCCCTGGGGTAGATCTCTTGGTTCTGTCTTCACTGTATGCAGTGTTTCTTGCCCAGCACACAGAAACAGGGCCGGCACAAGTGATGGAAGACAGACTTTCCACAGGAGAAGGACATTTCGTTTCCTTAGCACAGAATCCGATAGTGAATATTAGCCTCAAAGGAGAAAGGTGGAGTGACTTTCCTCCATCTACTCCTGGAGGCTCCTTCTTTCTCGGACTCCTCCAGAACTGGGTGTGGCATGTGGGTACAAGCATGGGCTCCCTGCAAAAGGAAGGAGGCCTGCCTAGCACTAGGTGCTTCAGGTAAGGGGGGAGGACTCATCCCGAGGCTCTAATAGGAAACAGTTAGAATGAGGGAAGTGGCAGAGAGATGTATCATAACCATTCAGAATGCTATGAGACCTACTAAGAGATGAGATTGCTTATTAAATGAAGTTGTAATTGACCCAGTAGTAGGGATGCTGAAACCCAGCTTTGTTCATTAAGAATCCAGCCATGGAGCAACTAAGTCCGTGCACCACAACTACTAAGCCTGTGCTCTAGAGCCCGCAAGTCACAACTACTGAGCCCACGTGCCACAACTACTGAAGCCCATGCACCTAGAGCCCATGCTCTGGAACAACAGAAGCCACCGAAATGAGAAGCCCGCGCACTGCAACGAAGAGCCAACACAGCCAAAAAATAACAATCATCATCATCATCCAGTAAACATTTGCCTGGGTGGTGATAGGATTTGTTTTCCAGGTTAAATGAGGCTCACCTGGTATAAAATCAATGCACACACTGAAAGTGTACAGTTTATTTACTTTTATATCCATACCCATTCATGATGCAGTGGTGATGGGAATATTTTCTAGAAAGTTGGCACCAGTAACAGTGATGTTTAGGGGAACATAAATCAAGGGAAACACAACACAAAAAGTTCACATACACACACAGAATCATCCCACTCATTTCACATACAGACACACCCAGTCTCATGCACACAAACCTACACCACCTAACCGTAATACAGCTTCTTCCTGGGACTATAGTAATTGGTCACATTACTTGTAAATCACTTTCTATCACCAGGACCCCTACTCTCATTCCCAGCACAAATTTGGAATCAGTTTGCCCTCTACACTAAACCCAGCAAGAATGTCCCACTTTCTCATCTTCAAAGTTCTTCCTCCCCAAGTGACTGATTCCACAATACATACCGTTTTCACGTTCTGGGAAGGCCACCTGCAATTACAGAAGAGAAAACACTATGAGGATAAGATCACAGTGATGCTCAGGTCTTTTGTTCATTTGCTGACAGTAGAAAACCTGGTAAGAAACAGTGGTCCAGGGAACCCAGCAAGGGTTATCAGAGCAAACCTACTCAGGCTGAAAGGCAAGAACTTTGCTGGGAGGATGGAACTTCCAAGTCCATTTAGGTTGGAAATTACAGCCATTCTTTTCCTAGAAGAAAAATCGATGCAGGAGAGAGAGCTCCATACTCTACAGGCTGTAATGGATGCTGCCAATTGTAATGTCCTGTGGAATCAGGCACCATGAGTTGGTAATAGACTCTCACTCCACATTCTCCCAACCAAGGGAATTGTATGTATCTGGAAGGAATACCCTCAAATATACATAACTTAATTCTATTGAAAGAGAAATAAAGCAATATTTCTATCTCAGACCAGAAAAAATCCAGCTTGCCTTGGGGATCCACGGGGGCTTTTCTTCTGTCCTATCACGGTGCAGGTCATCCACCGCAACCTCAGGGAGAGCTGGAGGGACACAGAGTAACTGTCAGGACACTGGTGATGCGGCTCAGGAATTACTCAGGGGCTTTCTTCTCGATGAGGACATGGGGTGGTGTGTATGGATGTGGGAGGTTAGTAAGTGTGGGCTGAGCTGGTGTTGGGCCATCCTCTTTGGGGGATGAAGGAAGGCAAAGGACAAGAGGAAGGAAATGAAAACAGAGCTTTGGCTTTCTAGCTAAGGGGAGCCTCATCAGAAGGGAAGGGTCGATCTAAAAAATGGTAAACACTATAATGCATGCTCTGTTTCAATGACACAGACCCATGACCCATCCTGCCTCTTTTGAGCTTCTGCTAAATTGCCACTGTCTCTTGATTCTTCCCAGATCACTCTTTCCCCAGCATCCACAATGCCAGCTACTGCATTTATCATGTCTTCTGTTGTATGATATTTTATACTTGATTAACAGCAACCTCCATTAAAGGACTGAATTCAATCCTAGACAAAATATGCTATATTTATTCACTAATCACTTGTCTTAAAGAAAATCAAATACACAAGATTTGACAAAACTGAAATCCTACCATTTAGATACAGCCACTATCAATCGTATCATATTTTTCTCCCAGTCTTTGTTTTCTATACAATGTACGTATGCCCACTGAGTCAGGGGCTCTCCATACTCTAGGGAGCTGTTCCATAAGTGGGACACTTCGTTATGAAGAGGGAGCCCGGACTGAGCACAGCCTGTCTCTAACCCAGCTGCGCAGGAGAAGTGTACAGTCTAACAGTCAGGTTCCACTTTGAGTCCTTGGGTGTGGGCTACAGGAATTGACCAATTCTAAGGCTTATGGTAATGTTATCCAATACAATAAAATAGCTCCCTGATTCTTATCTGCTTTTGGCCTTGTTTAAGCAATGACACCAGCACTGACAGATATGACCTCTACTGTATACATGGGGTCTCACACCTCTCAGAATCTGGGAGCTGACCAGGAGAATGCAGGTCCTGAGGTGAATTTCACATTAATGACTGTGCCAAAGTCAACTGATAAGTCCACCCATAGCTGCCCTGGATTCTGTGACCACTAAGGCCACCTGATGGGCAAGGTCTGGACCTTTGGAGATGCTAGGACTTCCAGCCAAGGATACGGATGCAGGGACTCCCTTGCTCCATGACTGAGGATCCCTTGGCTGAGTGGTAAGTGCAGGTCAGGGATCCAGAGCACCCACATTGGGACCCACCCCTGGGTTCTCAGTTTGGCTTTTCCACTTAGGAGGTCAAGAGCTGAGAACATTTATCTCTGCACCATCTCCTTCTGAGGAAAAGGAATATTAACCAAATCTGGGCAACAGCTGTGTTGAGGGAAGAACAAGGTAGTGTACAGACAGTGTGCAGTGGTGACGAGCTTTGTTGACAGGTGAATTGTGCTGTGTAAGAGGGAAATATCTCCTGAGGAAACACACACACGCTCACGCATGCAGGTTCACAATCACACCACATAGGCTCACACATGGACCCCACCCCAACCCTGATACACACAAACCCACATCATCTAAATGATGCAGCTACTTCCAGGGCCATAGAACTTGGGCATGGCTCTTTACTGGGAAATCACTCTCTAGCTCTACACCCCCAGCCCTCATCCCTGTAGGGACCCTGAATCAGGGTGTCTCTCCAAGCAAAGCCAGCAAGAGAGTCCCACCTTCTTCATCATCTAGATTGTTCCTCAGCACAGGGGTGAACTCTGAATACATACCGTTTTTGTTTGCTGTCCAATCCACCTGTGATTAGAGAAGAGAAAACAGTGTAAGGATCTCAGCATCCTGTGCTCTGTGGACACAGGTATTTCATCTCTTTTTTTGTCCTCAGAAAACCAAATGGGAAACTGTTGTTGAGCCAATGGCCCCAAAAGAAACCAGAGAAGACAGCTGTGGGAAAGGCTGGAGCTTTGCCTGGAAGATCTCTCAGGTCCACTTTCAGGAGCAAATACAAAAGTCTATTTCAAGGAGGGAAATTTTCTGCTGAGGAAAGTGTGTCTGACTCTACAGTTTCTAACTGATGTTGCCATTTTTTTTTTTTTTTTTTTTTTTTTTTTTTTTTTTTTTTTTGCGGTACGCGGGCCTCTCACTGTCGTGGCCTCTCCCGTTGCGGAGCACAGGCTCCGGACGCGCAGGCTCAGCGGCCATGGCTCACAGGCCCAGCCGCTCAGCGGCATGTGGGATCTCCCCGGACCGGGGCACGAACCCACGTCCCCTGCATCGGCAGGCGGACTCTCAACCACTGCGCCACCAGGGAAGCCCTATGTTGCCATTTTTTAAATGGCCTTTTGAATGAGTTATCTGTTGGGAAAGACCTTCAATCAGCATCCATCCAACCAAGCAAAATTGTATACATCAGCTGTCTTGAACATTGTAGATCTTCATATCTGAAATCACTTGGAAAAGAAAGAAATGAAGCAAACTTTTTTTTTTTTTTTTTTTTTTTTTTTTTTTGCGGTAGGCGGGCCTCTCACTGTTGTGGCCTCTCCCCTTGCAGAGCACAGGCTCCGGACGCGCAGGCTCAGCAGCCATGGCTCACGGGCCCAGCCGCTCCGCGGCATGTGGGATCCTCCCAGACCGGGGCACGAACCCGCGTCCCCTGCATCGGCAGGCGGACTCTCAACCACTGCGCCACCAGGGAAGCCCGAAGCAAACTTTTAATCTCTGATAAATAAGGGGAGCTTACCCTGGAGGTAGCAGGAGCCACTTTAATTGTCCTCACATGGGGCAGTTTCTCCAACAGGTCCTCAGGGGGCTCTAGGAGGACACAGAGTAAGTGTCAGGACACTGGTGATGCTGCTCAGGAATTACTCAGAGAGCCTCGTTAATGTGGACACAGGGTGGGAGTGTATGGATGCAGGTGGTTACTGAGTGTGGACTGAGGTGCTGTTGGACAAACCTCCCTGGTGGGTGGAGGAAGGCAAAGGGGAGGAACATTTCAGAAATGAGGAAGAGAACCTTTAGCTTTCTAGCTGTAGGGAACCTAATCAATTTGAAAGTGTCAGTCTGAAAAAGCTTGAACACTAACATTGCACTATGTTTCAGTATAGAGTCCCACGGCCCCTCTGCCCATTTGAAAGTCCCTCCAAATCCCCCTTCTTCTTGAAATGTTACAAGACTCTTTCAGCTTCCTTCTAATCAAATATGTTGCTCCTTCATTCATCGTCCATTCTGTTGGATTGTTGACTTATTTTATTGTGATGAAATATACATATTTATATATGTATATTTACATAATTTTCATAATTTTGAAGTATACAGTTCACTAGCATTTCTTACTTTCACAATGCTGTGTACCCATCAACACAATCTACATCTTAATCTTTTTCATCATTTCAACGTAACCTCTGTACCCATTAAATCATAATCCACCTTACTCCTGCCTCCTGACCTTGGTCATTTCTACTTCCGGTGTCTGTGAGTTTGCCTACACTAGGTACCTCATACAAGTGGAATCATATAATATTTGTCTTTCTGCGCCTGCCTTATTTCACTAACAATAATATATTTTTTATATTATTTGGATCATTCATTTTGTAGCATAAGTCAATCTTTAATTCCTTTTTATGGTTGAAAATTATTCCATTCTGTGTATATATCACATTTTATTTATCCATTCATCACCTCATGGACTTTGGATTGTTTCTATCTTTGGGCTACTAAGAATAATGCGACTATGAACATTAGTGTACACATTTCTGTATGGCACCATAATGGTGACAAATAATATTGTACATATTTCAAATATCATTGAATATAACAACACAAGGTGTGACTCTGAGGTGAACTATGGACTTTTCATTAGTAAAAATATACTTACATTGTTTCACTAATTGTAACAAATGTACTTCACCTATGCTATATATTATTAATAGCTGAAACTGGAGTGACAGGATACAGGAATTTTCTGTATTGCATGTACAACTTTTATGTCAATATAATCCTGTTCTAAATAATGTCTAATAATTTAAAGAAATCTCAAAACATGGTTTCAGGGCGGGATGTGTTGTTGCTGACGTTCAAAAATCAGCTAATGTCTAAACCATAACTAGAGACCATCTTCCCTCTTAAACATGAACCAAATGTTGAATTTTAAATGCATGTTTACTTCCATGGTTAAAACAGTACCAGCTGGCTTAGTTAAGTTTCAATTTGAACACATGGAATAAAAGAAGAATACTGCTTAATATTTCATAGCTTTTTCTTCAATATGAGGCACGGAATCAACTAGAATAATTATTCTTGAGTGAACCGAATGAGACATTTTCCACAGTACCTTCAGCTGGGTCATTTATAGGGTGCATCCTAAAATGTGGCCGGATGCGGATCTTTTTCAGCCAGCCTGGGGTTGATATTCTTGACCTCTGATGAGTGTTTCTTCTTCTCGCATTCTGGGAGCAGCATCCTGGGAAATGCATTACAATAGAGACAACTATTGACATCTTGCTGGCAGAAGACCATGGGGAAATTAGCAATAATTTATTCACAGTTCAATCCTTTGGTCCCTTTCCTCACCAGCGGCCCAGCAGAGCCTCCTGAATCAAAGTTGGACTTAGGAAGATCTTGCAGTTTGGTATGCAGTGAAAACACCCAACAGACAGGTTTTGTGGGCAAATATCTTTATTTAACTGAGAATGTCTAGAAACTCAGCAAACCATTGGGACCATGACTGATGGACTGGATTCAAATCCCGTTTAGAAGAAGCATGTACTTGGGAAAGATATGTAGATCCCTCTTTGCCTCAGTTCCCTGTTCTGAGATGTAGAAATGTTAATATGGCCTACTTTTAGCATTATGTCATGGGGCCAAAAATGATTGAATACAGGTAAAATGTTTGAAAAATAAAGGACCGGTGCTTCACAAATGCTCTATAAGTGTTCAATCCTGAATGATGGCAAGAAGAAGCTGGATATTTCGTAGCTGTTGAAAGGAGAGAAGGGATTTGACGGCTCCAAGTAAAGGGGGATTCAAGCTTACTCTTCAGCTTTTTCATGGGAACAATGCTTTACAGCTCATGGAGAATATCCATTATCATGTCTGACACCCAGCCCTCTTGGGGGTGAAGGGGAGGGCAAAGTGGGGGCTGTAACCCATATGTTATGGTGGAGGGTGTGGAAATTTAGAGAGATAAGTGACTGTCCAAGAGTCACCACCATGATGAATGATGGATCACGGACAGGACAGACAGAGCCAGTGCCTACCCTGAGCTCAATCCCTGGGGTAGATCTCTTGGTTCTGTCTTCACTGTATGCAGTGTTTCTTGCCCAGCACACAGAAACAGGGCCGGCACAAGTGATGGAAGACAGACTTTCCACAGGAGAAGGACATTTCGTTTCCTTAGCACAGAATCCGATAGTGAATATTAGCCTCAAAGGAGAAAGGTGGAGTGACTTTCCTCCATCTACTCCTGGAGGCTCCTTCTTTCTCGGACTCCTCCAGAACTGGGTGTGGCATGTGGGTACAAGCATGGGCTCCCTGCAAAAGGAAGGAGGCCTGCCTAGCACTAGGTGCTTCAGGTAAGGGGGGAGGACTCATCCCGAGGCTCTAATAGGAAACAGTTAGAATGAGGGAAGTGGCAGAGAGATGTATCATAACCATTCAGAATGCTATGAGACCTACTAAGAGATGAGATTGCTTATTAAATGAAGTTGTAATTGACCCAGTAGTAGGGATGCTGAAACCCAGCTTTGTTCATTAAGAATCCAGCCATGGAGCAACTAAGTCCGTGCACCACAACTACTAAGCCTGTGCTCTAGAGCCCGCAAGTCACAACTACTGAGCCCACGTGCCACAACTACTGAAGCCCATGCACCTAGAGCCCATGCTCTGGAACAACAGAAGCCACCGAAATGAGAAGCCCGCGCACTGCAACGAAGAGCCAACACAGCCAAAAAATAACAATCATCATCATCATCCAGTAAACATTTGCCTGGGTGGTGATAGGATTTGTTTTCCAGGTTAAATGAGGCTCACCTGGTATAAAATCAATGCACACACTGAAAGTGTACAGTTTATTTACTTTTATATCCATACCCATTCATGATGCAGTGGTGATGGGAATATTTTCTAGAAAGTTGGCACCAGTAACAGTGATGTTTAGGGGAACATAAATCAAGGGAAACACAACACAAAAAGTTCACATACACACACAGAATCATCCCACTCATTTCACATACAGACACACCCAGTCTCATGCACACAAACCTACACCACCTAACCGTAATACAGCTTCTTCCTGGGACTATAGTAATTGGTCACATTACTTGTAAATCACTTTCTATCACCAGGACCCCTACTCTCATTCCCAGCACAAATTTGGAATCAGTTTGCCCTCTACACTAAACCCAGCAAGAATGTCCCACTTTCTCATCTTCAAAGTTCTTCCTCCCCAAGTGACTGATTCCACAATACATACCGTTTTCACGTTCTGGGAAGGCCACCTGCAATTACAGAAGAGAAAACACTATGAGGATAAGATCACAGTGATGCTCAGGTCTTTTGTTCATTTGCTGACAGTAGAAAACCTCATAAGAAACAGTGGTCCAGGGAACCCAGCAAGGGTCATCAGAGCAAACCTACTCAGGCTGAAAGGCAAGAACTTTGCTGGGAGGATGGAACTTCCAAGTCCATTTAGGTTGGAAATTACAGCCATTCTTTTCCTAGAAGAAAAATCGATGCAGGAGAGAGAGCTCCATACTCTACAGGCTGTAATGGATGCTGCCAATTGTAATGTCCTGTGGAATCAGGCACCATGAGTTGGTAATAGACTCTCACTCCACATTCTCCCAACCAAGGGAATTGTATGTATCTGGAAGGAATACCCTCAAATATACATAACTTAATTCTATTGAAAGAGAAATAAAGCAATATTTCTATCTCAGACCAGAAAAAATCCAGCTTGCCTTGGGGATCCACGGGGGCTTTTCTTCTGTCCTATCACGGTGCAGGTCATCCACCGCAACCTCAGGGAGAGCTGGAGGGACACAGAGTAACTGTCAGGACACTGGTGATGCGGCTCAGGAATTACTCAGGGGCTTTCTTCTCGATGAGGACATGGGGTGGTGTGTATGGATGTGGGAGGTTAGTAAGTGTGGGCTGAGCTGGTGTTGGGCCATCCTCTTTGGGGGATGAAGGAAGGCAAAGGACAAGAGGAAGGAAATGAAAACAGAGCTTTGGCTTTCTAGCTAAGGGGAGCCTCATCAGAAGGGAAGGGTCGATCTAAAAAATGGTAAACACTATAATGCATGCTCTGTTTCAATGACACAGACCCATGACCCATCCTGCCTCTTTTGAGCTTCTGCTAAATTGCCACTGTCTCTTGATTCTTCCCAGATCACTCTTTCCCCAGCATCCACAATGCCAGCTACTGCATTTATCATGTCTTCTGTTGTATGATATTTTATACTTGATTAACAGCAACCTCCATTAAAGGACTGAATTCAATCCTAGACAAAATATGCTATATTTATTCACTAATCACTTGTCTTAAAGAAAATCAAATACACAAGATTTGACAAAACTGAAATCCTACCATTTAGATACAGCCACTATCAATCGTATCATATTTTTCTCCCAGTCTTTGTTTTCTATACAATGTACGTATGCCCACTGAGTCAGGGGCTCTCCATACTCTAGGGAGCTGTTCCATAAGTGGGACACTTCGTTATGAAGAGGGAGCCCGGACTGAGCACAGCCTGTCTCTAACCCAGCTGCGCAGGAGAAGTGTACAGGCTAACAGTCAGGTTCCACTTTGAGTCCTTGGGTGTGGGCTACAGGAATTGACCAATTCTAAGGCTTATGGTAATGTTATCCAATACAATAAAATAGCTCCCTGATTCTTATCTGCTTTTGGCCTTGTTTAAGCAATGACACCAGCACTGACAGATATGACCTCTACTGTATACATGGGGTCTCACACCTCTCAGAATCTGGGAGCTGACCAGGAGAATGCAGGTCCTGAGGTGAATTTCACATTAATGACTGTGCCAAAGTCAACTGATAAGTCCACCCATAGCTGCCCTGGATTCTGTGACCACTAAGGCCACCTGATGGGCAAGGTCTGGACCTTTGGAGATGCTAGGACTTCCAGCCAAGGATACGGATGCAGGGACTCCCTTGCTCCATGACTGAGGATCCCTTGGCTGAGTGGTAAGTGCAGGTCAGGGATCCAGAGCACCCACATTGGGACCCACCCCTGGGTTCTCAGTTTGGCTTTTCCACTTAGGAGGTCAAGAGCTGAGAACATTTATCTCTGCACCATCTCCTTCTGAGGAAAAGGAATATTAACCAAATCTGGGCAACAGCTGTGTTGAGGGAAGAACAAGGTAGTGTACAGACAGTGTGCAGTGGTGACGAGCTTTGTTGACAGGTGAATTGTGCTGTGTAAGAGGGAAATATCTCCTGAGGAAACACACACACGCTCACGCATGCAGGTTCACAATCACACCACATAGGCTCACACATGGACCCCACCCCAACCCTGATACACACAAACCCACATCATCTAAATGATGCAGCTACTTCCAGGGCCATAGAACTTGGGCATGGCTCTTTACTGGGAAATCACTCTCTAGCTCTACACCCCCAGCCCTCATCCCTGTAGGGACCCTGAATCAGGGTGTCTCTCCAAGCAAAGCCAGCAAGAGAGTCCCACCTTCTTCATCATCTAGATTGTTCCTCAGCACAGGGGTGAACTCTGAATACATACCGTTTTTGTTTGCTGTCCAATCCACCTGTGATTAGAGAAGAGAAAACAGTGTAAGGATCTCAGCATCCTGTGCTCTGTGGACACAGGTATTTCATCTCTTTTTTTGTCCTCAGAAAACCAAATGGGAAACTGTTGTTGAGCCAATGGCCCCAAAAGAAACCAGAGAAGACAGCTGTGGGAAAGGCTGGAGCTTTGCCTGGAAGATCTCTCAGGTCCACTTTCAGGAGCAAATACAAAAGTCTATTTCAAGGAGGGAAATTTTCTGCTGAGGAAAGTGTGTCTGACTCTACAGTTTCTAACTGATGTTGCCATTTTTTAAATGGCCTTTTGAATGAGTTATCTGTTGGGAAAGACCTTCAATCAGCATCCATCCAACCAAGCAAAATTGTATACATCAGCTGTCTTGAACATTGTAGATCTTCATATCTGAAATCAATTGGAAAAGAAAGAAATGAAGCAAACTTTTAATCTCTGATAAATAAGGGGAGCTTACCCTGGAGGTAGCAGGAGCCACTTTAATTGTCCTCACATGGGGCAGTTTCTCCAACAGGTCCTCAGGGGGCTCTAGGAGGACACAGAGTAAGTGTCAGGACACTGGTGATGCTGCTCAGGAATTACTCAGAGAGCCTCGTTAATGTGGACACAGGGTGGGAGTGTATGGATGCAGGTGGTTACTGAGTGTGGACTGAGGTGCTGTTGGACAAACCTCCCTGGTGGGTGGAGGAAGGCAAAGGGGAGGAACATTTCAGAAATGAGGAAGAGAACCTTTAGCTTTCTAGCTGTAGGGAACCTAATCAATTTGAAAGTGTCAGTCTGAAAAAGCTTGAACACTAACATTGCACTATGTTTCAGTATAGAGTCCCACGGCCCCTCTGCCCATTTGAAAGTCCCTCCAAATCCCCCTTCTTCTTGAAATGTTACAAGACTCTTTCAGCTTCCTTCTAATCAAATATGTTGCTCCTTCATTCATCGTCCATTCTGTTGGATTGTTGACTTATTTTATTGTGATGAAATATACATATTTATATATGTATATTTACATAATTTTCATAATTTTGAAGTATACAGTTCACTAGCATTTCTTACTTTCACAATGCTGTGTACCCATCAACACAATCTACATCTTAATCTTTTTCATCATTTCAACGTAACCTCTGTACCCATTAAATCATAATCCACCTTACTCCTGCCTCCTGACCTTGGTCATTTCTACTTCCGGTGTCTGTGAGTTTGCCTACACTAGGTACCTCATACAAGTGGAATCATATAATATTTGTCTTTCTGCGCCTGCCTTATTTCACTAACAATAATATATTTTTTATATTATTTGGATCATTCATTTTGTAGCATAAGTCAATCTTTAATTCCTTTTTATGGTTGAAAATTATTCCATTCTGTGTATATATCACATTTTATTTATCCATTCATCACCTCATGGACTTTGGATTGTTTCTATCTTTGGGCTACTAAGAATAATGCGACTATGAACATTAGTGTACACATTTCTGTATGGCACCATAATGGTGACAAATAATATTGTACATATTTCAAATATCATTGAATATAACAACACAAGGTGTGACTCTGAGGTGAACTATAGACTTTTCATTAGTAAAAATATACTTACATTGTTTCACTAATTGTAACAAATGTACTTCACCTATGCTATATATTATTAATAGCTGAAACTGGAGTGACAGGATACAGGAATTTTCTGTATTGCATGTACAACTTTTATGTCAATATAATCCTGTTCTAAATAATGTCTAATAATTTAAAGAAATCTCAAAACATGGTTTCAGGGCGGGATGTGTTGTTGCTGACGTTCAAAAATCAGCTAATGTCTAAACCATAACTAGAGACCATCTTCCCTCTTAAACGTGAACCAAATGTTGAATTTTAAATGCATGCCGCAGAGCACAGGGAGATCAGCTTGGTGCTTTGTGACCGCCTGGAGGGGTGGGATGGGGAGGGTGGGAGGGAGGGAGATGCATGAGGGAAGGGATGTGGGAACAGATGTATATGTATGACTGATTCACTTTGTTATAAAGCAGAAACTAATAAAAAAATAAAATTCAATAGATAAATAAATAAATAAATAAATAAATAAATGCATGTTTACTTCCATGGTTAAAACTGTACCAGCTGGCTTAGTAAGTTTCAATTTGAACACATGGAATAAAAGAAGAATACTGCTTAATATTTCATAGCTTTTTCTTCAATATGAGGCACGGAATCAACTAGAATAATTATTCTTGAGTGAACCGAATGAGACATTTTCCACAGTACCTTCAGCTGGGTCATTTATAGGGTGCATCCTAAAATGTGGCCGGATGCGGATCTTTTTCAGCCAGCCTGGGGTTGATATTCTTGACCTCTGATGAGTGTTTCTTCTTCTCGCATTCTGGGAGCAGCATCCTGGGAAATGCATTACAATAGAGACAACTATTGACATCTTGCTGGCAGAAGACCATGGGGAAATTAGCAATAATTTATTCACAGTTCAATCCTTTGGTCCCTTTCCTCACCAGCTGCCCAGCAGAGCCTCCTGAATCAAAGTTGGACTTAGGAAGATCTTGCAGTTTGGTATGCAGTGAAAACACCCAACAGACAGGTTTTGTGGGCAAATATCTTTATTTAACTGAGAATGTCTAGAAACTCAGCAAACCATTGGGACCATGACTGATGGACTGGATTCAAATCCCGTTTAGAAGAAGCATGTACTTGGGAAAGATATGTAGATCCCTCTTTGCCTCAGTTCCCTGTTCTGAGATGTAGGAATGTTAATATGGCCTAAGTTTAGCATTATGTCATGTGTCCAAAAATGATTGAATATAGGTAAAATGTTTGAAAAATAAAGGACCGGTGCTTCACAAATGCGCTATAAGTGTTCAATCCTGAATGATGGCAAGAAGAAGCTGGACATTTCGTAGCTGTTGAAAGCAGAGAAGTGATTTGACGGCTCCAAGTAAAGGGGGATTCAAGCTTACTCTTCAGCTTTTTCATGGGAACAATGCTTTACAGCTCATGGAGAATATCCATTATCATGTCTGACACCCAGCCCTGTTGGGGGTGAAGGGGAGGGCAAAGTGGGGGCTGTAACCCATATGTTATGGTGGAGGGTGTGGAAATTTAGAGATAAGTGACTGTCCAAGAATCACAACCATGATGAATGATGGATCTGTGACAGGACAGACCCCTGGACCCCTGAGCCAGGAGTTCCCCTCACTCTCTCTCTCAAATTCTCCTGCCCCAATTTTTCTGTGGGTGAGAGCTGATGCCCTGGAGGAGCTGCCTGAGCCTAGAAAAGAACCCAAATCCTTACCCTACTTTTCGTCTCTATATTTCAATCCCTCATTCAAAATACATCAGTTTCTTATGAACAAAGCTCCCCTGAAGGACCACAGGAATTCCAACTGTGTCCGTTCTCCCCAGCCTCTTCATACCGTCAACTATCTCACAAGCATCCTTCACAATGACCAGCTCACCATGCTGAGTGACCAGTGGTCTGTTACATTCCTAGGTTGCCTCAGAGCTCAAAACCTCTAAGCAAAAGGCCACATGATGGCTCTACCAAGAATCAGCTTCCCTTCAATTGACCAAGTTTGGATGAATAGTTACCATGAATTAACTGGGGAGGTGGCCATCTCTGCTGGGCTTTGGTGGCTTAGTTAAGTGTGTGATGCTCAAAGTCTCACTGACAATTGATCTGAGCACCCATTCGAGCAGCCTGGACCAAGGGCTTGCTAAGAATGGGCAAGCGTTCAAGTCTTTCCTCACTAATATTCTGGCTCTATAAACTCATCATTTTCTAGACCCTGTAGTGGAAGGCAATAGAATCCCACATTCTTTTTGAAAGTCATCTCCATACTCAGAGGCTGGAGACCCCACCCCAGGATTCTCCTTGAGAATCACCAGACAGACCCTCCTTCCCTCAGTGACCAAATGTTCATTCCACTAATGTGATGGCACTGGCCCTTCTCACCAAACTCCCTGGCAGCCGCCAAACAGCCAGTGATCTTGTCCACAGCAACCCATGGAAATCCAACCAGTGAATCCCAGGTTCTTTCCTTTATAAAACTCTCTGGATTTAGACCTTGAATATTTGGTTTCAGATTGACAGCTACATTTAGAAGAGCTGAGCTGTAATTCCCCTTTCCTCCTATAATGACCATTGCTGAGGAGATATGAAGATTCTCCTGCTTCAGTAAAAGCATAATGAGTGAGTTCCCTTTATCTGTTCTCTGGTAGAGTGTGTACAAAATTGGCATTTGGAGATAGTATGTTTTTCTAAATTTAGGAAAATATTTAAGGCAGCTGGCTTGATAGAAGAATCAAAAATATAACTTAAGTAATATAACAAACTATAAAATATATTTATAACTGTAGATAAATGTGGTAGAAATCAAAAAAGAAAACAAAAAAGATGAGGAACATATATCAGTAAAAGTTAACCAGCCCATTTGAAGGAACAGCCTTCAGAGGATGAATATGAACCTACCTCCAGAACAATTCAGATTGTCCATTTTCAAAGTCTCAAGGGGTGAGAGTGAGAGCTTCTCATCCGTCACCGTATGTGAACCTCTCAGTTCACAGAATGGCAGTTGGAATGGAATGCCAAGATGTGCATTATCATATTACCATAGTGACAGGTCACAATAGAACTTTCAGAATGAACTGGACTCTGCACAGGATGGGTCCAACTGCTGTTGTCTAGAAAGTGTGTTTCCAAGGACAAGTTTGGCTCTTCAGAGTAAACATTTTATTTCCGAAGTTGAATCTCAGGCGCACAATTTACTCTCTCATTAAGAAAATAATTTATATGGGAGAAAATGATCTGCCCCCCCAAATACAGTTGATAGTGCACATTTCAGGGTGAAGATGGACAAAGGTAACACGTTGAGAATAAAAAGAGGTTCTATTCTTGACTGAAATATCATCCTGTTGCTGAACGCAAGTCCATGTGCCTGACAAACAGTGAGGCCAAACAATACCAACATGTCGAGCTTGGAGCATTGGAGCAGAGAAAGGTTTACTGCAGGGCCATGTGAGGAGATGGGCGGCTCATGCCTTAGAAAACCCTGAACTCCCCAAAAGCTTTCAGCAAAGCCCTTTCATGGGAAAGGTAAGGGAGGGGTGTGGTTAGTTGCTTCAAACTTCTAAGGTCAGATCCTCTTTTCTTGAGGTCAGGTCATGGTCAGGTCACGATGTTCCTGTAAGCCTCCATCAAAACAAATGTTACTCTCTGTACTGACAAGAAAGGGCAAGGTCCCGAGGCTCAACTCTTGCTCTCCAGAGTCCAGGTCCTGGCCAAGAGGAGGGGGTCTGTGTGCAGGCTGGTTACCCTGCCCGGGAGTGTCCGTCCATCAACCAGTCTGGGTTCTCCCACCAGTGCCCAGGCCTGCTTGAAGAAGCAGATCTCAGGTGGCGGTGCCCTCCAGGCCAGGTCCCCAGACCCTGCCCAGCCTTCATCACTGAGGGAGCCAGGCGCCCAGGACCCCGCCGGCCCTCAGGCTTTTCCTTTAAACTGGAGAGAATCATTTGTAGCAAATACCAGTCAGGTGAATTCCCAGCTGCCAACAACTGCCCTTTGACGAGAACAGCCCAACCACAGAGGCGGACCTGAAGTAATGATGTGCAAAGTCCTTGCAGCTGAACCTTGACCTCTGGCCTCTTCCTGGGGTGGACAACTGATCAAAGCTGGACCAAGTTTTGAAACTTGAGCAGAGAGTCTGAAGCCGGTTGAAGCTCTTACCTGGATGACAGTGTCCGTGTACTCCAGGTGCTGAGGCCTCTGTGCACCACGACCCATGGGGACCGCTGCTGCCATTAGGTCGCTGAGGCAGGGACGGGGGGTAGGTTCACGCCTGCCCAGCCCCTATTACAATCTCCACCCATTTCTACTCTTCCTCCCCACACTTTTCTAGATAAAATAATTTAAAATGTAAGATTTAATCTTATTATAAACAAAGTTAAGTTTTCATGTCTAATGTCCAGTTGTATTCTTAGTGTCCTATAAATTCGGTTTTTCTCCTCACAGAAATTAATATTTTTGCCACGTATTGCAAGTATATTTCCAATTTGTCACTGTCTTTTTATCAGTTACTCTTACTTTTATCATGAAGACATTTATTTTATTTTCAAAAATCAGTAATTCAAATATTTTTATTTGTTACTTTTGGCTGTGAGAAAGGTAAGGAGGAAGAATAGTATGACTAATATTCATATTAAGGACTAAATACTCCTTTAAGAAAATATTTTACTAATTAGGAAAATAACTACAGGTTATGTTACATTAGTTCTGCCTTCAAGGTGCCCACACTCTAGTGCCATGAAGATATAAATCAAATTTAGAGCCCAATAATAATAAATAGCTCAATCCAGGTGACTTGTAACACCCATTGCAATGTTTGCACTTCAAACTGTTTTATGTGATTCCCTAATTATATTATATGGTAACCTAATAAATGATCTCAAATCCATTAGATAAAAGGCATGATAAAAAATTAAGAAATAGACTTAGTAAAATAAAGGGTACCATGGCAAAATAATGTGTTTCCCTTGATTTATAAACCCGTTAATCCTGAATGAACATTTTGGTAACATTTCATCTGGTTTGTGAGTCCATTTTACAAGTATAAGCAGTTCACTTGGAGGAATTTTGTTGATTCCTGCTGGGTTTAAAACTTCAGTTAAGTGACTACCATTCTATTTCTCATGAGAGCTAGCTTAACTCCTTCCATTTTTCTTCATAATTCTCATCTTTGAGAGCAGGAACATGTTGGTTGGAATAATTTTGCATCCCAGTAGGAGCAATTATACATTTTCTCATGTGATTGATACTGCACGCAAGTCTATTGGTGATCAGTAACCTGTGCCTTGTAATTCCTTTAATTTCATTTATATTCAGCTGGGAAAGGAGCCAGATTTCTCCTGGCTTCCACACACTCGCTGATGGTTAGACAATAAATAAGATTTTTATTTTCCTTCCTGTACTTGTAGGCTTGTCGGCTATAACACTTTCTTCTTTTTGCAGCATTTTCTGTCACTATCTTTATTTTTAAATTAAGTGTATTTTATTTTGTGCAAAGTACCCCTTCAGCTTCAACAGAGAAGTTTCACTCTGCAGTATTTTTGTTACTATTCAGTCATATTATTTTAAACTTTATTATTTCTTCTTTCATCTAAGGGTTACTTACAAGAGTAAGTTTATTTCTCCCTAACTTCAGATGTGGTTGTTCCTTAGTAATCCCTTTATATCAAATACCAGCTTAATTGCGTTCTGGTCAAGAATGTGTTCTTTAGGATACTGGTTCTGGGAATATAATAAAACTTGCTTTATTACCTTGTAGCTGATTAATTTTTATGGATATGCTATGTTTGCTTGAAAATGATATGCATTCTACATTTGTTAGGTGTCATGTTCTATCTATACTCATTATATCAAGATCTTGTTTAGTTTAAATCTTCTATATCTTTATCAATTCTTAACATCTTGTTAATATTCCTGGCTTGGATTTAAGTTTTTTTTTCTTCTTAGCATTTCTACATTGTTACATGTGTATATATGTGGTGCTATTATTAGATGCATACATATTTATAATTTATACTCAGTATGATTTTTATCATCCTGATGACTTTAATACTACTATTTAACATATTGTTTGTTTGACATGAACACAAATACATCATTGATATTTTAAATATTTGGTTTGCTTATAAATTTATGCTCTTTTAATTTCAAATTCTAAGTTTTTTGGGTTTTTTTAAATTTACTTAGGGCCTAAAACTTATCCCCTTGCAAAAAAGCATATAACTTTATTTTTAAATTGACTTATTGATTTTTTTTAACCTGGATTATTTCTTTGGCACATTTAATTTCATATATATTGATTCATTCTTACAATCTTATTTTACTTATTTAATGTTTTCTATTTATCTGATTTTCAACATTTGTTTTGTTGGTTAGCATGTAGGTACATATACTTGGGTGTGTGTGTGTGTGTGTGTGTGTGTGTTTTAGTGTAACTTTTCAATTTTGGATTGATTTCACTTATATACTACTCTAATTGCATTTCACACAACTATTTTATTTTTTTTGATTGAAGTATAGTTGATTTATAATGTGTTATTTTCTGACAATGTGATTTGGTTATATATATATATATATATATATATGTATATATTCTTTTTAATATTCTTTTCCATTATCGTTTATTACAAGATATTGAATACAGTTCCCTGTGGTACACAATGTGTCCTTGTTGATTATCTATTTTATATATAGTAGTGTGTATATGTTAATCTCAAATTCCTCATTTATCCCTCCACTCCTCTCCCTGTTATCCCTTATGGTAACCATAAGTTTGTTTTCTAGGTCTGTGGGTCTATTTGTTTTGTAGATAAGTTAGTTTGTATCATTTTTTTTTCAGACTTCACAAATAAGCGATATCATATGATATTTGTCTTTTTCTGTCTGGCTTACTTCACTTAGTATGATAATCTCTAGGTCCACCCATGTTGCTGCAAATGGAATTATTTCATTCTTTTTTGTGGCTGAGTAGTATTTTATTGTATATATGTACATCTTCTTTATCCATTCATCTGTCGATGGACATTTAGGTTGCTTCCATGTCTTGGCTATTGTGAATAGTGCTGCTATGAACACAGAAGTGCATGTATCTTTTCAAATAGAGTTTCCTCCAGCTACATGCCCAGGAGTGGGATTGCTGGTCATATGATAGTTCTATTGTTTATTTTTTTAAGGAAACTCCATACAAGTTTCCATAGTGGCTGCACCAATTTATATTCTCACCAACAGTGTAGGAGGGTGCCCTTTTCTTCATACCCTCTCTAACATTTATTATTTGTAGAATTTTTTGATGATGGCCATTCTGACTGGTGTGAGGTGATATCTCATTGTAGTTTTGATTTGCATTTCTCTGATAATTGGTGAAGCTGAGCATCTTTTCATGTGCCTTTTGGCTATCTGTATGTCTTCTTTGGAGAAATGTCTATTTAGGTCTTCTGCCCATTTTTGGATTTGTTGTTGTTGTTGTTGTTGTTGTTATGCATTGTACGAGCTGTTTGTATATTTTGGAAAGTAATCCCTTGTCAGCCGAATTGTTGGCAAATATGTCCTCCCATTCCATAGGTTGTCTTTTCATTTTGTTTATGTTTTCCTTTGCTGAGCAAAACTTATAAGTTTGATTGTGTTCTGTTTGTTTGTTTGTGCTTTTATTTCTATTGCCTTGGGAGACTGACCTAAGAAAACATTGGTATAATTTATGTCAGAAAATATTTTGCCTAAGTTCTCTTCAAGGAGTTTTATTCTGTGATGTCTTATATTTAAGTCTTTAAACCATTTTGAATTTATTTTGGTGTAGGGTGTGAGGGTGTGTTCTAACTTTATTGATTTACATGCAGCTGTCAAACTTCCCCAACACCACTTGCAGAGAGACTGTCCTTTTCCCATTTTATATTCTCGCCTCCTTTGTCAGAGATTAATTGACTATAGGTGTGTGGGTTTATTTCTGGGCTCTCTATTCTGTTCCACTGACCCATATGTCTGTTTTTGTGCCAACACCACACCGTTTTGTTTACTGTAGCTTTGTAGTATTGTCTGAAGTCTGGGAGAGTTACGCCTCCCGCTTTGTTGTTTTTCCTTAGGATTGCTTTGGCAATTCTGGGTCTTTCATGGTTCCATATAAATTTTAGCATTATTTGTTCTGGTTCTGTGAAAAATGCCATTGGTAATTTGATAGGGGCTGCATCAAATCTGTAGATTGCTTTGGGCAGTATGGCCATTTTAACAATATTAGTTCTTCCAATCCAAGAACATGGCATATCTTTTCATTTCTTTGAATGATCTTCAAATTCCTTTACAGTTCTCAGAATATAGGTCTTTCACCTCCTTGGTCAGCTTTATTCCTAAGTATTTTTCTTTTTATATGATTTTCAAAGAGATTTTTTTTTAACTTTCCCTTTCTGATATTTCATTATTAGTGTAAAGAAATGCAACAGATTTCTGTATGTTAATCCTGTATCATGCTACCTTGCTAAATTAATTTATCAGTTCTTGCAGTTTTGGTCACACTATTTTAGATATTATATACTGTTTTTATCTTACAATGGCTACTTTCTAAAATAGTACATGTTAAAATGTTAATTATTACTTTCCAAATTATATAATAAATCCAGAATTCTTTAATTCCAATATTTTATCCTGACATAGTTTTTACTTTACTTCTGCAATACAGTAAGCCCCCTACATATGAACCTTCAAGTTGCAAACTTTCAAAGATGCAAACGTGTGTTCACATGTCCAATCATGTAAGTTACTTCATGTGTCTGGCTTCCATTGTCACGTGCATGCGTCCTCTACAAGTGGTTGTGCTTTTGTGTATTTTACTGTACAGTACTGTATACAGTATAATAATACAGTATCTTTATTTCAAGCCCAGGATGTTTGGAAGCAAGCGTAAAAGCAATGGTATATAGCTGTTGTATTAGTTGGGTACCTAGGCTAACTTTGATGGACTTAACGAGCAAATTGGACTTATGAATGAGCTCTCAGAATGGAACTCATTCATATGTAGGGGACTTACTATAATTTATAAGTATAAGCATTAGATGTAAATGTTATATTTTCATATACTCACAAATAGCTTTGACCAACATGATTACATTTTCAATATTAATTCTTGTGTTAAAAAACATTATTTGATAGAGTAAATTTGAAGATGTAATTGGCTTTATTCAATGATTCATGAATTGGGCAGCATCCCATCTAGCAAGCAGAAAGGAGCTCTGAGGATCTGTACAAAATGGAAGGCTTTTATACACAGAAGGGGGCAAAAAGAAGTTTCTAACAAAGTATTATTTCAAGCAAGGTCACCTTTTTGGGGGGGATGTCACCTGTCTATGAGGCAGATTATCTCACTGGAACTAACCAGGTAATTCCAGAGTAACTGGTTAAAGTCACATCCCTGGAAGAGGCTGCAACTGTTAGTTATTAAGTCTATGATTAAGACCTATGATTCTTTTTTTTTTTTTTTTTTTTTTTTTTTTTTTTTTTTTTTTTATTTTTGGTGTGTGTTATGCGGGCCTCTCACTGTTGTGGCCTCTCCCGTTGTGGAGCACAGGCTCCGGATGCGCAGGCCCAGCGGCCATGGCTCACGGGCCCAGCCGCTCCGCGGCATATGGGATCCTCCCAGACCGGGGCACGAACCCGTATCCCCTGCATCGGCAGGCGGACTCTCAACCACTGCGCCACCAGGGAGGCCCAAGACCTATGATTCTTTGGATCTTCTTGTGGGTAACCTACGTCTCTCCCATGCCTTCAAACACCTGTCCTCCCAAAAAGCCCAGATCTGTACCTTGGGTCCAGACCCGTCTACCAGGCCCCTCTAAAGCACTGAAGATGAAGTAAGATCCTCTCGCCACCCCCAATCCCTTTCTACTGTGCTCTGTATCTCTCAAAAAGATGCAGCTGTAAACTGTCACCCACGCTTGCTGCCCTCTCTTTTCTAACTGGTCACCAGGCCTCACCCATTCTCTCTCAGATCTGCAAAATCCAGTCCCACCTTTTATAACTTAAGTGGGACCCTCAGATTACAACTCAGCCTGCACCAAATCAACTGCCTTCCACATGGAGGTCCGAGTGAGCCTCTGAACCACAAGTCCATCTCAGTCTTCTTTGGTGTTTCCCACAGCCTTCAGGATAAACACCCAAACTTCTGACAGGACAAACAAGGCCCCCTTCTCTTGGGCCCCACTAACTTTCCAGTATCAACTCTCATTTCTTTCCCAAACCCTGAGTTCCAGTCCTGTACATTAGTTTTGCCAAATTTTCTTATATTTCTCAAACATCAACACACACTGCTCTCTCCTGCCACCCCAGGAGCTTCTACATATCCTTAGAAAGGATGGCACCTCCTCCAAGAAGCCTACCCTGAACTTTCCCTTCCAAGATTCTGTGCTCTGCAAAGGGGAAAGATCGGGGGGAGGGATACATTAGGAGTTTGGCATTAACATATACACACGACTCTATATAAAACAGATCATCAACAAGGACCTACTGCATAGCACAGGGAACTCTACTCTATATCCTGTAACAAACTTTACAGGAAAAGAATCTGAAAAAGAATGGATACATGAATAACTAAATCACTTTGCTGTACACCTGAAACTAACACAATATTGTACATCAACTAACCTCCAATATAAAATAATAATTAAATTTAAAAAAAGATTCTATGCTCTATAGCACCAGAACTCACTTCTTCCAGAGCACTGACTACTGTGCTTGTGTTTACCTGCCGCCCAGTAGAAGGGGAGATTACCTAGGGCAGAAGCATCGTCTCCAGCAGCCCTTGGTTCTGACAACTCATTCAAGTGCCAGGCTACTTTACACACATAACCTGCTTAATTCATTCTAAGAACCCACAGAAAGAGTGGTTATTAATGTCATTTTACAAGTGTGGGGATTGTAGTCCATAAGAAACCTGCCCAGGCCACAGACAGCATAAGCCCTGGAATTCAAACCCTAAGCTGCCTTCACACCAGTGAGCTTTGCACTATCTGATACGACTATTGAAAAAAAATTTTTTTCCTGAACCCTGTTTTAATGGAAAGGAAATGAAGCTGGGATATATCCATTTCCTAATCGCTTTGGTGTGTACCAGGCAAAGTCATTCAACAGACCAGGAAACATCTGTGCAACAATTAACGATGCTCCAAACTGTGCTAAGTGTTCTACTTTGTAGAGTCTAGAAGCATTAATACAGTGCATCCTTGTAACCACCACAGAGACTGGGACCTGTTAAGCCCACGCTACAGATGAGAACACTGAGACCTAGAAGCCTTAAGGCACTCGGCCGGGGTCACCGAGCTGGCAGGAGTCCTAGGCCACACGCCCCGTCTAGTGCACGCACACCCGGGCACTGGGCACTGGTTCTAGTGCCCACCCTCCACCTTGCACCATCAAAAACCCCGCTTCTCAGCGCCAACACGAGGGGCCCTGGAAGCGGGAAGTACAAACCTGTCTCGACAAGCCGTGGCTGGAAGAAGCTCTGGATACAAATCAGGGGCAGCGGGTGCTCAGGAGCAGCGCCAAGTGCACCCCGCGGAGGCGGTCGGCCTTAAGTCCGGCGGGGCATCCCGCAGGGAAGCGTGCACAGAGGGCAGAGGCACCAAGTCCTGCAGCGCGCACAGGTCCTCAGAGCGCGGAAAGAAGTCGGCCGCGCTGTCCCGGCACAGCTTCACCGAGTGATCATGGCCCAAGCACGGCCTCGGGAACGCTGGCTGCGGACACGATGGCCACACCCGCCTGGGGGCCCCGGCCCCTCGGGCGCCCACCGCCCGGCGGCTGCGGCCCCGCAGCCTGCGCAGGACCGGCGTCGCAGCCAGAAGACATAGGGCCACGGGCCCCAGCTACGCCGACCCCCCCATGCCGTGCTCCAGAGACCCCGCGCGGCCCGGTGTTGGCGCAGGCATCTAGGGCCTCCATGCCACGGAGCTGGGGTTTACGTCAGCGGGCGGGACCGTTGGGGCGGGGCTCGAGGACGTCAGCACGCTCGCCGTGCGCCCGCACGCAGCCCTGTCTCCCATGGTGACGCGGCCTGAAGAGTAGGGGCTTGAGCTCTGAGACGAAGGCAGCGCGAAACATACGAGGTGTGGAGACTTTGGGGTTTCCAAAAAGCGTTTGCTGACTCATCCAAACAAAACTGAGACCTGGTTGTATCAACGCATTTTAAAAGTAAACTCCCGTAAGTGTCTGTGCTCCCCCCACCCAGGAGAGAGCCTGCACTCCGTGAGGGACACACGAAAGGCTGAGTGAACGTCTGCCTGTGGTCCCTTACCTGGTGCACGGGTGTGTGAATTTATGCGGAGAGCTCTTAATTTCTGTAGTTTCTGCTAATTTGACACGGTAGTTGGCAAATGGTGACGTGTTCCATGCATTCAGGACATGATCGTGGTTACTAATAATCACTTTGTTTGGTACTGACAACTCCACAGAGAATTTACTACTGAATATCCACTTTCCAGAAGAGAAACTGAGGCGTAGGAAGTGAAGTGACTGAGTAAGAGTAAGGACTCAGACAACTGGTGTTAGTAAATTAACCCTGCAAGGAGGCCGTTAGCCTGCGGTGGCTCTAGTGATGCGGCCGCCTATGTAAACCAACAAAAATCTAAGTCTGTCAACGCCTCAGGGTGGCGAACACTGCTGAGGACAACGAGTCACAAATCACCAACTAGGCTTTAAAGTTATAACAAGTCAGTCATTACCTTGCTTTGCTTCTGCCCTTTTAAAATAAACATCTCTGCAGCTCCTGTGGCTGGAGTGCTCCTCACCATTTCCGCTTTGGTGGTGCCTGAATTGAATCTATTTTTGCTCACGTAAAGTCTTATTTTAAATATGCCTCAGTTTGTCTTTTAACATTGGTCGTAGAAGTTGGATTTCTGTCCAGTTTCTAGAACAGTGGTCGTTCTCTGGTCAGGCCTTAGGCGTTATGCATACAACGTTCCTCTTCTACCACCACCTTCTGGATGCCTCCACCCACTACCAGCTCCCGCGTATCAGATCCCCTAGATGTGGTCAGAAATGGCTTTCACATGCAGCATGCTCACATTATAATATCGCAGACACTCCTCCGTCCTCCAGCCAGCGTGTGAAGTGAAACATTACCATTCCTCTTGAAGAGCCTGCTGTGACCACTTTCCCAAACACAGCCACTCCCCAGCTGACCCTGGGTAACCAGTCTTCTGAACTTGGTCTCCATCACTGCATGGATGTCTTTCTATTTAGGCTACATTTTTAAGTATTCTTAAACCTCATATAGTATTCTACTATGTTTTCTCTTCTTACTTGCTTTTTTTAGTGTTATCTTTGCTAGGTTCATCCATGCTGACACGTAAAGATCTGTCTAGTTCATGTACTTTCCTCACAATGTAGGATTCCCATGTAGGGAAGTACAATAATTTATATGTGCATTTTCCTGTTGATGGACATTTAAATTGTTTCCAATTTTCAGTATGATTTCTGTTTTAAAATATTTTTATATACTTTCTAAAGGTCACTTTACATTTACTGCTATTACAAAATATTGCCTATATTCCCTGTGTTGTACAATACATCTTTGAGCCTATCGTACACCCAGTAGTTTACATCTCTCACTTCCCCACCCCGTATTGCCCCCTCCTCCCCCTCCACACTGGCAACCATTAGTTTGTTCTCTATATCTGTGTCTCCCCTTCTTTTTGTTATATTCGGTAGATTGCTGTATTTTTTAGATTCCATATATAGGTGATATCCTACAGTGTTTGTTTTTGTTTGACTTATTTCACTTACCACAATGTCCTCCAAGTCCATCTATGTTGCCGCAAATGGCAACATTTCTTTCTTTTTTAAGGCTGAGTAGTATGCCATTGGTTTTATGTACCGCATCTTCTTTATCCATTCATCAGTTGATGACACTTAGGTTGCTTCCTATCTTGGTAATTGTAAATACTGATGCTCCGAACATTGGGGTGCATGTATCTTTTCAAATACATGTCTTTGAAAACACGTGTTTTTGTTCTTTTTGGATTTATACCCAGGAGTGGAGTTGCGAGGTCATATGGTAGTTCTACTTTTAGTTTTTGAGGACCCTCCATACTGTTGTCCACAGTGGCTGCACCAGTTTACATTCCGACCAACAGTGTACCAGGGTTCCGTTTTCTCTAAAAATTGTAAATTTTCTTCCTGGGGTAATTGAGATGATAGTTGAATAATAACATAAGATCAGGCGAAGTCTAAAGGAATTTTAGACAAGCTGGATCGAGTAGGAAAACTTCTGTTCGCTGGCGTCTGAGTGTTAGAGAGACACCAAGACATGTGGGCCAAGTTGTGGAGAGAAGGGAAACACAGACGCAAGCTTGACACTTGGTGCAGCTTTTCTCCTTGGGGCATTTGCTGATTCAAATGTTACAGCCTAGGAGCTGAAAAGCCAAAGAGTTCAAAAGACTCTAACGACAGAAGCCAAACGGCAAGAACCGTTTTACATTGATAAACAGCATTTTAACTATGGAGAAGCAGAAAATGAAAAGAAAGAACTTTGCATTACATTTAATAAAAGTTTAGGGAGATCTTTGTGGTATATTAGTGAACTTATTTGTGGAAATTTAGCCATGTACATTGTGTTGGAGAGGCACCAAGAGTTCAAGAATTCTCACATTCTGAGGACACAATTACCTTACATGTAGGCCTGGTGGCAGCCATTTACATAACAATGATTTGGAGGATGTTGTGTTAGTCAGCTCTTGCTGTGATAATGCTTTGGAACAAATCACACCAAAGTCAGTTACATAAACAAGAATTTATTTCTCTTGGACCTATGGGCTAGCTGCAGTGGCTCTCTTTTAGACCTCTAGATGGCTAGTTTTGCTTCGTGTTTTGGGTCAGTTTGAGGTCTGTCACACACCTCTTCGTCTGGAGCCCAACTGTGAGGCCGCATCTCCCAAGCCCTGTCTTCTCTAAAAGTTCACTGAAACATAAGAGGTGAGCCCAACTGCACAAGCCCATTTAAGGCCTCTTCTGCTCTTTTAAGGCCATCATGTCTGCTCATACTTCAGTGGCCAAAACATGTCACAGATCTAAGCTGTATTTAGAATATGTGTATTTGTTTAAAGTTGGGTGCTCTCACAGAAGAATATTGCATTTTGGACAGTGTTAGCTTAGCATTTCCATTGGCATTTGCAAACGTGATAAACGTCGTGTGCACTTTTTCACCTTTGAGAACTTTTTGAAATTGTGGGACAATTTCTATGGGAAAAGAGGAAGGTACATTTTAGAACTCAACTCTAGTTATAGCAGTGTTGGGAGAAGAATTAATGAGATAAGGTCAATACAGATGAAAGATTTGGGATTCACATATTCATAATTAACATTAGCATTCTTCAGAACATTCCTGGAGAATTGTGATGCTTGCTTTACGTGATTTTATCATAAATCATTATAATCTGACCAAGCCACTTCAGTAAAACATACATCATACAGTACATCGCATTTTAGTTTTTCCTACCACTGCACAACTTCTCATCAGGCACGAAAGCCTACATATGGTATGGTTCCATTTATGCGAAATGTCCAGCAGTGGCAGATCCATACGCATGGCAAATATTATACATTAGTGGTTGCCAGGGGTTTGGAACAGAGGGAAATAGGGAATGACTCCTTAAAATGGGTGTAGGTTTCCTCTTGGGGTGATGAAAATGTTTTTCAGCTGGACAGCGGTGATACTTGCACAACATTGGGACAGTACTAAATTCCACTGAATGGTACAGTGAATTGTAAAATGATCAAAATGGTGAATTTTGTGTTCTGTTCATTTTACTACAATAAAAAGGAGAAAGAATTAGGGAAAGACTTAGAGTTTGGGAAAGTAAGGTGAAGTGGTCAAGAAAAAGACAGCTTTACTGTTCAGTTTTCTCTCAGCTCTCCCAGTGCATTAATCCTCAGCAAAAAGTAGCCTGAACTTGTAGATGATAGTCATTCAACACAGTGCAGGGAAAAGTAAATAAAATAAAAGCCAACTCTTCTTCTTTAGCACATCTGTGAAAGGTTAACTTCCTGCTCAGCCACATGGACATTCATGAAGACGTTTCACTTCAGGTGTCCTCTACTTCAGTACTTTAGTCACAGCTCATTCACACATGTAGGCAACAGCATTCCTGGTTGTGATCAGCAGTGCTGGTTGTGATCAGTCTCATGAAAAGAAAAGGGAAAGAGGAAAAAGCCTCCACATTGACTTGGTGGTCTTGACAAAATGGATGCAGAAGACAGCTTGAGTGTCAAACTGGAAACTTATTTTCCTTTTCCTTTTCTTTTTATCTTTCCTATCAGGTCTTCTGCCCACTTCCCACCTGCTTCTTTCAAACAGGAGAGACACTAATTAGCTGCTTTTTTTTGTTTGTGCTAAAACAACTATTGTTTTGGGTTTCTTGTTGTTCGGTGAACATTTTTGTTTTTACTGCCAAATGAGCTTCGGTGGTTGGTGTAGGGAGTCTCTTGGGAACTTAACTTTTTCCAGTTTAAGTGGGAAAGCTTATTTGTTTGAATGGGCTTTTACTGGGTGCTTCAAGGTTTGCTCTTGGCTCTTTGATGGGGGACTGGATAGCACTGTGTTTCCTTTGAGGCTCCGATAAATAAAGGATCCTATGTCCTCCTGGGCACTTTGTGTTGATTTTGCTGTGTGTCCTCTCTAATAGCCAGATGCAGATTCCAGGAAAATGACATATAAATGAATAGAAGTAATCTAATATTTTTAGAATTTGCTTTGGCCATACTCCTGGTCTTATTCTACTTGTAGCAGATGGCTTTAAAGAGCATTAGCTATGTATATATTAAATATAATATAAATATACCAATATTAAATATTATATTGATATATAAATTTAATATACTAATATTTATATTAATGTATAACAATTATGTATTATATTAATATATATTTTTGCCTAGCGTATATTATATACAAAATATATGGGTAATGAAATGTATTTATATGGTTAATATGTTCATAATATTAATAGGATATATCCTGTAATATTGATTATAAAACAATTATATCATAATATATAAATTATAAATATATATATTTATATATATTATAAATATATCATTATTATTATCTGATATAATACACTATAGTTAATATAGTCTATATAACACAATACGTAATGTATTAGTATAAGACAATTATATTATGTAATATAAATATAATATATCTATAAAACTATATATATTTTAATTATACATTACACATACAAGTATGTATAGCTATTTATAATTTTATTTACATAGGAATCTGTTCATCATAACAATTGATGTAAAAATATGCAATATTTTCAATCAAATGGGCCTTAAGCTCACTACCTACACATAACTACTTTTATAATCATGAACCCTGTCTAACTCATGCTTCCATATCTCTCAACCTGCTTTTCTACACATGCACATAGACGACACACATTTATACACGATATATATGTATACTACCAGTTTTCAGTTCAATGTGTATAACTATATAATTTATATAACTATATTCCTGTGTATGTATACAAATATAAATCAAAGGTATGTGTATAGGTATGTATTTCGTATGTTTATATAACTATATCATACAAATAATGTATGTGTATATAAATACATGACTATATACATACATACACAGAAATATACTTATTTAAACAAAAGGGACCTAAATAAACATAGTTCTCTAAGAATAAAACTAGTTATGTCTCACTGTTTCAATAAGAGTTTATAGTTTTCTACTGTATGTGCTTCTATAATTGTTATGAACAATTCCCATTTGTTGAATGTTAAGTTGTTTTAATTTTTTGCCATTATTAATGAAGCTCTAAAGAATACGGTGGGCAAGATGACTTGAAAAACTCTCCTGAAGGAAAAGGGTTAGGTATGCTAGGTTAAATGTACACAACTTATTTTTAAGTGCGTGGTTGATTTTTGAAGTATGCAGTAGAAATTTCCAGGACCCATGAAAGAAGGGTGGTACATGTATGAGAGTTATAGCTATATTAGGAGTGGGTTGAAGATCTTGATAGCTTAGAACAGAAGCTGGAAATCCTGTTTTTATGGAGCCAAGTGGCAAATATTTTAGGCTTTGTAGACCAAGGAGCAAAATTGAGGATATTATTTAGGTACTTAGGCAATCATTTAAAATGTTACCAGTTAAAATGTGAAAATTATTCATAGCTCACAGGCCATAGAAATAGGCATCTGTCTGGATTTGTAATACAGGCCATAGTTTAATGACACAACTGACATAGAGACTTGTTTATAAATGGCCATAACCATGTGAGAGGCAGGAGGTAAGACTCCATCCCTACTAGATGGGAAGTTAGAACTAAACCTATCTATCCCTAGCTTCACCTTCAATGAAAGGGTGTGCCAGGAGAAAAAATATCTGCTGGCAAAGGGAGACTAAGACCAAATTCTCTTGGCCTCTGCTCTGGGTAGGAAACAGGTAGGAAATCTTGAGAATTCTGAACCCCAGATCTGTGTTCCCAGTGTTTGGGTTGCAAATTTATGTGCGGTCTTGCAAACAGAAGCTAAGAAATTAACTTAAAATGCTCCCAAATCGGTGGTATTCCAAACACAAAACTAAACCCTTTCTGGAGAGGTAGACCTTCAACACAGGCCTATAGCATTCCCACAGATAAAGTTTAGCTAAACATGAGCTCATGATCTAAATTTACACAATAATGAAGAAATCAGCTAGAAGTGGAGAGAATCAGCAAAAAAACAATCAATACCAGAATTATATTCCCAAGGCCATCCATCAGATGTTGGAATAATCAGGTGCAAGGCAGAAAATACACATAAAACTAGAACTGAAACAAGGAACAAGGATGTTTTAAAAGACTGGGTAGGATCTTTAAAACATTTTTCAAGTACATGTCATTGATAAAGCTAAAAACTCGAAGGTTGTGTAATACAGCAGATTAATCATGGAGAAGTGTGAATTTATGCTGTTTTTAAAAATATGGCAGGTCAGATTTTCTGCCTAATTATATAAGTAGATTTAGCTTTAAAAAATACACATTACTTTAAAGACTTATTGGCTGTAAAATAAGTTAAGGTTATTTCAAAGGGCTTCTCTCCAAAGAAAAGTGAGAAGTAGCAAAACACAGAAAGTCGAGGGGAAAAAATGTCAATATATACATTGCGGTAGGGTGAACTAAGCCTTAGGCTAGCAACAGTGTGGACGAGCTGACCCTTAGATACTTACAACTAATCTGGAATCTTCAAAAAGTTCAACTATTTATAACTAAAAAGATTTCTTAAAATTAATAACCAAGTGTTTTAATTGACATCAGAAGAGTAAAACAATAAACCCTGAGAACATAGAAAAATAGATAATAAATATATGAGCAGAACTTAATAAAACAGAAAAAAGTATAAAATTGAGGTGATTTAGTATGTCAAAAGAATATTCTTTGAAAAGATTTAAAAAACACACTTTGATTAAGCAAAACAAAAACATAAGTAAATAATATACAGAAAGAATCAGGACAATGTTAGAGCAGAGAATATATGAAATGCCAGTAAATTTGAACATTTCTGTAAAGTGGACAATTTCCTAGCTCCTAAAGTTTACCAAAACTGACACAAGAGGAAATTTATAGCTGGAGCTCTTTCACCAGTAAAGGAATTATGTCAATAGTTTATGATCTTTCACCAAGAAAACACCAGACCCAGCCAGATCATTTAGGAGGTGAATTCTATAGAACTTCTATTAAACAGATAACATCAATATGAACAAAGAAAAAGTTCTAGAGATAGCGAAGGAAGAATGCTCCTTTATTCATCTTATGAAGTCTATAAAATCCTAATACTGAAAATAGATTAGGACTGTAAGGAAAAAGAAATTTACAGGTCAAATTTACTTGTAAATATAAAAGCAAAAATTTTAAACTATGATATTAGCTACCCAAGTTCACTAGAGTAAGAAAAAGCATGAGCAAGTTAGGTAATCCAATGAATGAAAAGGTAGTTTAATGTCAAGGATATATATCAATAGATTGAAAACACCACATTTTATTTCTTTCATCTGTCTCTTTAAAAAATGATAAGTACTTATATTGATCTCTCTTGTACTAGGCACTGTGCTAAGTCACATATTTACTCCTTTAAACCTTCTATCATCCCTGTGGGAAAGTTCTATTTTGCTTCCATTTCTTAGCTAAGACTCTAACCCCCAGGAAAGTGAAGCAACATTTGTAAGTTTTTGTGGATGGTCAGTGATGGGACCAGTACAGGAACATCCAAAGTCTGTGCTTGGAAACAGTGCCCCATGTTGACACTCACATTACAGATGAAAGGAAAGGAACCATGCACTTACCATATAGATTAAGTCTCACATTACAGGTTAAAGGAAAGGAACCATGCACTTACATTATAGATTAATACCCCCATAACAGGTTAAAGGAAAAAGAAACATGTGCATCCTCAAAAGTTGTAAAGAAAGCATATCCATTTCTTAATATATTTCCCAATTTCTTTTGCTTGTTTTCTGACCTTTGTAGTGCATTTTGCCATGAGGCAAATTTTATATCTTATATAATTAAATGTATCCTTTTTTCTTTGTATCTGAGAAAGGTATTCCTCATGAATACTTTATTTCATGTCTCCCAGGTTTCTGATACTTTTACAGTTTCATTATTTTTTAACTTTTAACTACTTGCTGTATCTAGAATTTAGTAATGATAGCCATATTTTCCCACTTTTGTTGAATAATTTTTGCTACTGATCCAAAATGTGAATTTTATTTTAAACTCAATTCCCTTATGCTCTTGCATCTAATTTTAAGATGCTTCCTATTCCACTGGTTGTTTTGTCTATCTAAAACAAAATGCTACCTCAATTATAATGTAATTATAATATAATAAATGTAATTAGTAAACATAATACGATATATAATAAATAGCATATATAAAATAACAAAATATAATTTACCATATAACAAGGTCCAAGGAGAGCAATACTATACAATCACTTGAAATATCCCGCAAAAGATAGTTTATAAAATTCAATATTCATTTGTAATTTAAAAGAAAGAGTAAAATAGGGATTGATGAATGCTTCCAAAATAAGAAGAAATTATATGTCTACAAGAGAAAGAGGTAAATGATAAACTTTAGTAACACAGGCAATAAATGCAGGACAAGATGAGGATGCCTGATATAATGTTAAAGAAAAAGTATTATGTAACATTGTTTTTGCAGCACTGATGAGTTCAGTGAAAAGAGAATCTCATAGAAAAGAGTATCTCGTTCTTCTTAATGTCTGTACACTTGTCCATTGCATGAACATAACAGCTTATTTAGCCACTATGTTACTGATCTGCATCTGGATTTCTAGGTTTTCATGGAGTATTTTATTATGCACAATTGTTTCAAACACTAGGACTTCCTCTTATGTTTATATCTTTTGAAAGAAACAATATCTCCACAGATGATTTATCTGTGCTGGCTGCTAGCTGACTTTGGGTACTTCTCAGTTCTTCCCTTTACCTTCCTTGTCAATATGAAAACGGAAGGCAAGAAGGTCTCCTGTTTAGAGGCTGTCAAGATAGATCTTGGTGATAAAGTCTTGGTGGTAAAGGCTAAAAGTATCAACCCAGAACAAACGTTTTTCCAGCTGTAACTATGTGTGATTCCCTTGGCTTGATTCCGTAGAGGATGTCAGACCAGACTGTAGAATCTGCCGTCAAAGTGCTTCCAGTAGGATGAGCTAAGTCAAGTATGGTGGCATATGTAATTCAAGACAAAATATAATGTCTCCTTTTCTCTCCTAGCAAAACTCGGTAGAGTGAATGTAGAAGTCACTGTATGCTTTGAATTAAAGGAACACAATAAATCTTGTTTTGGAAGGTAAGTATTCTGGTCTCTTTGTGGAGATGAATTGGAAATTGTCTAGAAGAAGGAAAATGAGGTTAACCAAAGTTAAACTCATAAATAATTGAGCATTAATTAAATATCTGTGGTCTATGTTTGTCTTTGATCATAATTTCTCCCAATTTATAGACCTCTTTGATACTTGATGAATCCTTGTCAAAGATGCACTTAACAATGGCTATCACTTGTGTATTAGGTTTTGCCTGGGCCCTGAAGAAACTATCCTAAATTACCAGCTATGATTGTCACTTGATTTCCTCACAGAGAACAATCAGAACTCCTTGTCTTAAGTGGCTTGGAATGTGAAACTAGTTAGTCTCTTAGATATTGTTAGAGGACCCTACAGAGCCCATTGGTGAAAGTTTGGAAAACATGGGGCTTCTTAAAATTGATTCTTGTAGTGCTATAGGAAAGATCACTGAACCAAAAGGATAACGGTGTTTCTGGTTCTGTTGTTAGCGTTCTCCATGGAAACATTGCTGAAGCTTCTGGACTCAATTTCCTTCCCCATGTGTGAATGTCACTGAAAATATCCAACTCCATTCTATCCCCATATAACTTCAGGAACTAAGCAAAATGAAGACTCAAAATTCATTTCAAATAATGAAATGAATATATAACATAGAATGGAACTGGGAAAATACCTGGTTTAAATTCTGGAAAGTACCAACTATACAATTCTGGATAAGTTGCTTACTCTTGCTTAGTCTAATTTAATGCCCATCTCACAGGATGTTATGATTAATTTAATATCTTTGTATAACACAGAGTGTTATGTAATTTCTTCTTGTTTTTCTTGAGTAAATACATATCCTTAAGCAACTCACTGTAAACAATAGTTACTTACTTGCTTAAATTACTCTTATCTTCTATTATCACCTGAACTGTGTCCTGCTCAAGTTAATATGTGGAAGTCTTAACCCCCAATACCTCGTAATCTGACTGTATTTGGACATAAGGCCCTTAAATAAGTAACTGAGGTCAAATGAGGTCAAATGGGTGGGCTCTAATTCAATATGACTGGTGTCCTTATAAAAAGAAAATATTAGGACACAGACATGCACAGAGAGAAGACCATGTGAAGACCAAAGGAAAACATGGCATCTACAAACCAAGAAGAGATACCTCAGAAGAAATCAATCCTGTTGACACCTTATCTCAGATTTCTAGCCTCTACACCCGTGAGTGAGTAAATTTCTGTTGTTTAACCTCCTCAGTCTCTGGGACTTTGTCATGGAAGCTCTAGGAAACTAATACAACTTTTTATGGCCTCCTTGTCTCAAGTTGAAAGTTCAATATTTGGCATCATAGCTAAGAAACAAAAATATCATCTACATTCCTTGTTGTAGTCTTTCTTCCCCATTCTCATCGCTAGTAATTTCCATATTTGGGTCTGTTTTCTGTATCTTGTAAACAGAGCGTTACACTCATTTCTTGTCTTACTGCTAATATACAATAAATGTGCAGATACCGAATAGATTTTGGAGAAGTGCAACATATAGTTGATACATGTGTGATATGTGTGTATTCATATAATTTATACTTTTTCTCTATTTTCTTCCTTTGTTGTGAGCTAAGATTCTCTGCTTTTGTGACTAGCGCTCCTGAATACTAATCCCTGAATTTAATTCACCAAAAATTGTCAAAAATAATAATCATATGGGGAAAGAGAGAGTGATAGAGGGAGAAGAACAAATAATCAGGCAAAGGCAGTACTGTGAATTATTAGGGTCTTATTAATAAGATTATGTTAGTCTAGAGGAAATGACCGTAAGTACCATCAGTGAGCCCAGTTGGTCTTTACTGACCGCTAGACACATCCCTGAGTTCTGTTCTTAGTCTCCAACTGTATGATGACTACTGTCTGGAAGTATTATCTGAACAACTAAAGTCACTTAATGGAAAAGGAATATGTCTTTAGAGAAGCAACAGTAATTTTTCTATCTGATTAAAACGCAATGTTGACTGTCTGGAAACCTCAGTCATATTTGTAAGCAGAAAAGCATTGGCTATTCAAAGTGGATGACGTAAAGAGATGAGCAGAAACTTTGGCGATAGGTATACCTGGATTTAATTCTCACTTCTACCACTTGGCAGCTGGATAGCCTTAGGCAAGTTTCATACCTCCCTGAAATTCACTTAATTCAGTCTGTAAAATGGCATAATAACTTATTATAGCATCCTTTTAGGAATTTTAAATCAGTTATTGAAATAAAAGTACACACTATATAGACAAGTATGGATTCCTCAATAGGTGTTGGACCTTTCATTTCTCCAGTATCCCACCCCCATCAAATAAAGAAAAATACTTTTTAAAATTTACGAATATTTCATTATTCCAAAGTTAAAGCCATAAAAATAAAAATAATCAAATGGCCTACGATCATACCATTAGAAGAACAAAAAATAGGTGTTCATGAGAGTTCCAAATTAGAATACAAGTTTTCATTAGGCACCTGTTTATGTATGCTATTCTACTCTTTAAAATAAATAATTAAATTTGAAAGACTTATTTCCTCACTTTTAAGACTTCATTAGTTTACAAATTACATATCGACCTATGCTAAATATTATACCGACCCATGCTAATAAATTCAGTACAGAAAACAAAAAACACTGCACTCAAGCAAACCACATATATATGTGTGTGTGTGTATATATATATATATATATATATATATATATATATATATATATATATATATATATATATAACTTAAATGCATTTATATCCTAGCATGTCCCATAACGCATTGTGGTAACTCACCGGAATACATACAATCAAATATAATGGCAAAAGCACTTAATATAAACAGGGCCAAGGAAACATAGACAGAAGATGAAGAAAAGATGAGGGAAATGTGAACAGGAGAAAGTGTAGTTAATCGAGTTGTATGTTTTGACCTTAAGACTCTCTGTGTGGGGACTTCCCTGGTGGCACAGTGGTTGGGAATCTGTCTGCCAGTGCAGGGGACATGGGTTCAAGCCCTGGTCTGGGAAGATCCCACATGCCACGGAGCAGATAAGCCCGTGTGCCACAACTACTGAGCCTGTGCTCTAGGGCCCATGAGCCACAACTACTGAAGCCCGCGTGCCACAACTACTGAAGCCCCAGCGCCTAGAGCCCGTGCTCCGCAACAAGAGAAGCCACAGCAATGAGAAGCCCGCACACCACAATGAAGAGTAGCCCCCGCTCACCCCAACTAGAGACAGCCTGTGTGCAGCAACAAAGACCCAACATGGCCAAAAATAAATAATAAATAAATTTATTTTAAAAAAAGATTCTCCGTGGATAAAACAACATGTAAATAATTGGTTACAAAGCCACATTATTTGAAGGTGCCAGACTGCACATTAACAGTCTGACACAAAGGGACAGCACAGGAAAACTATTCAAAGATAGAGATTTTTAAATATTTGCAGTTTGAAACCTTTTAGAGCACGTATAATGAGCTCGACACACATTTCAACACTCAACATGTTAATCACATGTTCAAAGTATGTCTCAAAGTCATTGGAAATAGCTGTTGTCTCTGTCCCTGATATCCAAAACTGATCTGTGATGTGTAAAACTCACGAGGTATTGATATCCACTTTTTGGCATCTGAACAGGAAACAAAGTTGTTTTGCAGTGATAATAAAGAATGAAGTAAATGCAAAAGGATACAAAAGACAAAGTACTGAGGGAATGTATTAACAGAACGAGTCAAACTAAATTCTGGTGAACTGGGGCCTACGATTGTACACACTCCATGGAAATACCCCAGCATAAATACTGGCATAGGAGGAAGGGTACAGCGAAGCCCACCACAGTATAATCCTTTAAAATGTCCCTTTCAAGGTTGGCTCCACTCAACACTGAGTATAGGAAATCTTCCCATCAGGCAGAAACACTGGCTGCCCAATGATTGACCAAGAAATTAACACACTAATGAATAAACGATGCTAATTTATTTCTATCCCTGACAATGGGAAACAGCACACACTCTGTGTCAATGGTATGTCCTCCTTCCCACTTTTCTAAGTGGTAAATTATGTTTTTCCCTTCATTGCTTTATATCATGTGTGGCAGGCATGATGGGAAATGGCTATCAATGGTTCTGTTATTGATTTCTACCTTCCTTTCACTGTGGCTAAAGAAGATACTTTGTATGATTTCAATTTCTTAAAAATGTATTGGTACTTGTATTGTGGCCTAACATATGGTCTTTCCCGGAGAGTGTTCCATGTGTACTTGAGAAAAAGGTGTATTCTGCTGTTGTTGAGTGGAGTGATCTATATACGGCTGTTAGGTTTAGTTGGTTAAATGTGTTATTCAGTCCCCCTACCTCTCTACTGATCTTCTGTCTAGATGTGTTTTCCACTATTGAAAGCAAGGTATTGATCTCCAACTATTATTTTAGAACTATCTATTTCTTCCTTCAATTCTGTCAATGTTTGCTTCACATATTTGGGGGTTGTTTGGTACATATATGTTTATAGGTGTTCTATGTTCTTGATAGATTGAACTTGTTATCAACATATAGTGGCCTCCTTTTCCTCTTGTGATAGTTTTTGATTTAAAGTTTATTTTGTGTGATAGTAACATAGCCATCCCAGATCTATCTTCCTTCCTTCCTTCCTTCCTTTCTTTTTCTGTCTCTCTTTCCTTCTTTTTTGTTACTATTTGCATGGGATATTTTATTCTATGCTTTAACTTTCAAGCAACTTGTGTCTTTTGAAATCAAGTGAGATTTTTGCGGACAGCATATACTTGGATTATGGTTGTTTTTAAAGTCCATTCTGCCAATGTTTATCTTTTCATTGGAGAGCTTAATCCACTTACTTTTTCAAAAATTACTGATGAGGAAGAACTTAATTCTGTCTATTTCCTGCTTGTTTTCTGTATGTCTTATGCATTTTTTGCCCCTCATTTACTCCATTACTGACTTCTGTGCTTAGCCGATTTTCTTGTGGTGAACTCTTGATTCCCTTTTCATTTCTTTTTGCATATGGTCTATTGATATTTTCTTTGTGGTTATCAAGAAGATGACATTTACCATTCTAAAGTTAAAACAATATAATTTCAATTGAAACCAACTTCAGTAGCACACAGAAACTCTGTTCCTCTACAGTTCTGTTCCTCCTCTTTACATTATTATTGTCACAAATTACACCTTTTTACTTTGTGAGCCCAATAACATGGATTTATGATTACTTTATACATTTGTTTTTTCAATCATGTAAGAAATAAAAAGTAGAGCTACAAGCCAATAACACAATACTAGCTTTAGTATTTGCCCATGTATTTATCTTTACTGGAGATTTCTATTTCTTTCTACAGCTTCGAGATGCTGTCTAGTGTCCTTTCATTTCAACCTGAAGGTTCAATTTAGCATTTCTCATAGGGCAGTGGTAGGAAGTTGTAAAATAAATGCCCTCAGCCTTTGTTCATCTGGGAATGCATTAATTTCTCCCTACGTTTTGAAACCAGTTTGGCCAAATATAGAATTCTTGGTGGACAATTTTTTTTCTTTCAGCACTTTAAATATGTCTGGCCTCTTGCTTCCATGGTTTCATATAGGAAATTAGCTCTAATCTTTTTGAGGATCCCTGCTTTGTAACAAATTTCTTTTTTCTTTCTCCTTTGGGAGAAAAGATTCTTTCTGTGTCGTTTGGCTTCTGAGAGTTTGATTATACTGGTTTTTGCTGTGGGGTTCTTTGAGTTTCTCTTAGTCCTGAAATCAACCAAAGATTTATAGCAACCAAGCACATAGTGAACCAGGGAAGAGGCAATTTGAAAATGGCAGGAAAGCTTTGTGGCATTTTTACTTGCCCTTGCCCATCCACTGTTAGTGTAGTGATGGTCTTAAAGTGGTGGAGTCTTAATGCAGTGATAGTCTTAAAGTAACAGCAGACCATTCCTAGTATGGGACCCTCAATCCTGCTTCAGGAGGGAGCAGAAGAGACCATACTCTCAGATTATTATGTGTAGCTGTTCTAACCTGTCTGGGAGCTACCTGAAGGACTGACACAAGATGCTTATCTCTGTCTTAGCTAACTTGGAACACAGTCTGGAAAAGCAGTGGTCAATGCTCAAAAAAAGTGCAAGGTGAACTAACAAAGCACAGATGGCTGGGGCAGAAGACTGTGCATTGAAATACAATAGACCACAGAAGATGCAGGAGCCAAAGTTGGGAGAGATTCTTTGGGAAATTAGAACCTACAAAAAGTACACATATGTCCAGAGAAATTAGGAAAGCCACATGCATACTCGAGATAAGATGCATGTTCTGAAAACACCAGAGGAGTCTCTAAGCTTTTACCATGGGCTGAGCCCTGAACTCAATGCAGGTCAGCTAAATGTTGAAGGAGTGATCCAGCAGTCTGCACAATGGGCAGAGGTGTGTGGTTTTGAGTGTGCATGTGGATGTGCTTGTGTGTATTTATTTTTGTTTGTTTTAGGTGAAGGAATTCAAGGAAATCTCTGTCAAAACATTAGCTGAACATGAACTAAAGGAACAGAGACTTCAGTGCGTACATACGATAAGGAAAATAGTCATTGCAAAAGTAGTTTGGAAAGGTCCCTAAACAAACAGACTACTACAGCCTCCAACAATCAAAAGCCCAGGAAACCCTGGGAAAGTGGGAGAATCTGATTTCCATAGATGCCACATTATACTATTTGAAAGACAAATTTTCAACCAAAAAAATCACAAGGTATACAAAGACATGGAAAAGTATGGTCCATTTAAGAAAACAAATTAATTGATGAAACCATCCCTAAGGAAGCCCAGACATTTCTCCACTGCATATTCTGGCCTCCTTTGTCATAGATTCATTGACCATAAGTGCATGGGTTTCTTTCTGGGCTCTCTATTCTGTTCCAGTGATCGATGTTTTTGTGCCAGTACCATACTGTTTTGATTACTGTAGGTTTGTAGCACAGTCTGAAGCCAGGGAGCATGATTCCTCCAGTTGTGTTCTTCTTTCTCAAGACTGTTTTAACTATTCAGGATCTTTTGTGTTTCCATACAAACTTTAAAATTATTTGTTCTAGGTCTGTGGAAAATGCCCTTGCTATGTTGATACAGACTGCATTGAATCCGTCGATTTCCTTGGGTATGATGGTCACTTTAACAATATTAATTCTTCCAATCCGTGACCATGGTATATCTTTCCAGCTGTTTGTGTCATCTTTAATTTCTTGTATCAGTGTCATATAGTTCCCTGGGTACAGGTCTTTTACCTCCTTAGGCAGATTTATTCTTCTGTATTTTATTCTTTTTTATGTGATTGTAAATGGGATTGTTTCCTTAATTTCTCTTTCTGATAGTTCACTGTTAGTGTATAGAAATACAGTAGATTTCTAGATATAAATTTTGTATCCTGCAAATTTACCAAGTTCATTTTTGAGCTCTAATAATTTTTGGATGGTGTCTTTCAGATTTTCTATGGATCATGCCATCTGCAAACAGTGACAGTTTTACTTTTTCCTTTCCATTTTGGAGTCCTTTTATTTATTTACTTTTCTGGTCTGATTGCTGTGGCTAGGACTTCCAAAAGCACCTTCAATAAAAGTGGTGAGAGTGGGCATCCTTGTCTTGTTCGTGAACTTAGGGGAAATGCTTTCAGCTTTTCACCATTGAGTATGTTAGCTATGAGCTTGTCGTATATGGCCTTTATTATGTTGAGGTATGTTCCCTCTATGCCCACTTTCTGGAGAGTTTTTACCATGAATGGATATTGAATTTTTTTCAAAAGTTTTTTCTTCATCTATTGAGATGATCATATGGTTTTTAGTCTTCAATTTGTTACTGTGATGATAAGAGACCTAAGAGAGCTACAGAGGCTAAGTGACCTTTCCTTCCCTGAATGGGTAGGTATCCTTGTTCTGCCTTCTAATTGAGTTAGTATCTGCGTAAAGAACTGCCAGGTGTCATTTAGTTCACAATACACTGTTGTGGCAATATAGAAATGAATTTGCCTAAATCATTTGGCTTTTCTAAATTATAGTAAAATGAATATACTGAATGAATACTTCAACTTAAGGAAATGTTCTTAAAAATATATTAATGTAGGCACTTCAGCGGAGAATTGAAAACAAAACAAATAATTCAGGTAAAATTAAAGTACACTCAGTTGTATCCAGTTTCCTCTTGTAAATCTCTCTTTTTCATTTGAGTGGACAGTCACTGGAGAATATCTGACTTGGGGCTAAGGAAATCTAAGCCTTCTTGGCCACACTGTATTCTCTTATGTCGTTTAATAAAGACACCAGTTGGGTTGCTGAAAAAATAGTGGGAAAAATCAATGCCTCACATCCAAAGGGCAGCTCTTGAAAATATGTGGATTGTTGTAGTCATTTTGCTCTTCTGGCCTCAGAAGTTCTAATCTTAACCTTAGCCCCTCATGCAGAGAGACTTTTTAAACCAATTTGCACATTACTCATTATGTGACTGTTGAATAAGAGAAACCCAGCTCTTTTCCTGTGCTTTCAAGCAGTTATCTTCTTCAAAACTTTGTTTGGATTGTTATACTTTAATCTTGCTGGCAAGGGACTTATGGGAAGGTTCTTATCGTTTGAAAGTTTGGTGCCAGTGTCTGCAAAGAAAGAAGAAAGTAAAGAAGGAAAGGTGTGTTTATCAAACATCCCAATAGTGAAGGTGTGTGAACGCAACTTTTGAAAAAGTGAATCTGTCAGAGTTTAGCCATATTATTACATTTTATATTATTCATTGAACATAAATAATTATCAGTGAATCCTTTCTAGATTTTCTAGTTTCCCAAAGTTCCCTGTATTCACATTCTAAGGTGAAAAATGGTATTTTAAGTCACTGCTCTCCACCTTATATTATTTATGGTCACTCCTCATGACCTCTTCCTTCAAAGAAACGTGATCCTGAGAAGTGTCCTTTGTTTGTCTTTGTGGAATAAGTGATGGGGATGCATCCTGGAGACCTGTGAGATGTTTAAATTGTGGCCTAATGAAACTAGGATGGAGAGTTCTGGAAAGATCTGGAAAGATGGCTGGTAGAGTGTGGTCAGATGTGGGAGAAGAGACGTGTACAGAGAGAGGGAGAGGAAATTTTTAGAGGGAGATAAACAAATAATTCAATAAGTTTTGTTGTGTGGTGTGGGATGCAAGCCTTTCTCTCCCCCTTTCCTTCACAATCTCTTTGTTAAAGACTGTGTTTTTCATTAGTTTTACTAAGATAGGATTTGCCGCTTTGTTTGGATACTGAGAATGGACCCATGGAAACAGTTACATTTGGGTTATCTCTGACTATCTTTAATGAAGAACATAAATATTGGCCACACTATCTATGCACATGCTATCACCATGCCTTTTTTGTTCTCTGTTCATATATCTAAGTCCTCTTCTTTGAGGTCAATCTCAAATCTCATCTGAAATGTACATTTATTGATAGATTCAACCCATAATGAACTGTCCCTTCTTTGTGCTCCTTAGGCTCTGATTATTTATAAAAACTCATTTTTGAACTTAGACACTGTCCAATATGATATATTAGTTATTTCATCCGCATATGTTATATCCTCAACACAGTTATAAGCTTTTGTGGGGCTAGGATCATACATTCTGTAATTTTTCTCAGTACTTACACTTACTTTGATAGAAAGCGCATTCATTCATCTAAACATCATTTATTGAGTGTTAATTAAATGTCTCAACTCAGTCAATATTGTTTGAATGAATGCATGCATGAATGAGGGAATATGCAATAGGTAGCCTAATGTACCGCCTGATGTGAAAAAACCAAAAGCATAAACACAAAAGCAAGCCAAAAAGTGGCCCAGGACTTTCTACAAAATATCCTGCTTTTGTTGGATGAGGCCATGAAAATCAAAATGCTCCTGAAAGGTCTTAAGAGCTGACCAAGAATAGTAAACAATTGAAATTTTCTCAGGCTTATTCAACCCTATCACTGGACACATTTATACCTCTCAGGAATGTTATTAAAAGAAGAGATTAATAAAGCTTTTATAGATGAGTTGATAAATCTCTAAATATTTAAATCTTCATTTCCTCCTAGGTTTCTCTAGTTTGGGTTTCCAAAAGATTTCAAGAAACCACAGGATAATTAAAAAATTAGACATTATCTTTCTTACCTTCATGTTTTTTGATGGTAAACACATTTTATTTTCTCCATAGTGCTGCCCAATTTCCACCAGTACAGTTCTTAAGTGAATTTTGCTCTGGATGGTAGGATATATAAGATGTAAATGAATTGTTTGTATATGTTTTAGAATTCTTCAAAAGGGCCTGGCCATGGGAATGCATTGAATCTTACTTAAATAAGTAAAGTAACTTCCTCAGAATTATTATTTTGTTCTGGTTAGGATACTCTCTGCCCTGGTTTGTTAAAATTTCCCTCTAGAGTGGTTTTAATTTTGTTTCTGATAGGGTCCTAGGATTTATTGCCACACCCATCCTGCATCTGGTTTTCTTTGAATTCCTCTCCTTGCAGTTTCTGATTCATACAGGGCCTTACAGGTTAGTGACAACCTGGCCATCACAACTCTGGGAAGGACAGGCCTACTTTTCAGAGGTGTTGATGTTTTCTGTACCTGAAGGTTTTCAAGAGATATCAATCTTCCTCACCACCTCCCTTGGCCCTCTTAATGGACTAAGCAGTTCCTCATGAAAGTTCTGTAGGATATCTGTACTAACTTCTCCATATTGTTCCATCCTGAGTCTAAATTCCTGGCCTCAAGGTAATGTTAGATTTCTAGCTCCAGCCCCTATGTACATAAGGCCTATACTAAGGAACGGAACCCATACACATCAGTCTGCTCTTATTTCTCTGTTACTTTCTAAAACATGCAGGTGTTCCTTTCTTTCTTTTAATCTCAGCTATGTGCTTTTAACATTTTGAAAACTGACCCAGAATTTACATGTGTCTCCAGTAAGAGTACATTAAATTGAGCTTAGTCTGCTCTTCTACTGGCATATTTGAGATCCAAATAATTTGCTACTTAACTGGATTCAGTTACCTGTATATTTCAGGCACCTAAAACTCACCATGTTCCAAATTTCCCCCTTTATAGTTAGTAATTTTCTTGGGAATCTGGATAACATTAGATGGAATAAAGTTAGTGAGTGGCCCAGGATTGCCTGAAATTTTGTTTGTCAGAGTGGCCAGGGAAAGTTAAGCAAAGAAGCAAACCAAATGAAAAACAGAATCACATTATTATGGCTGAGACAAGATTCCATGCAGAACTCTCTGTAGAGCTGGGTTGGGTCATAACTTATGCCAGAGCTCTAGGTGGGGTTGACACCATCTCATGCCAAGCTCTCAGTTCTGGGCTGACGTCATCTCTGGTCCACTCTATGGAGTGGAAACTTTGGAGGAATGGCCAATGTGTTCCACAGTGTAGGAAGAGGGAAACTGTGAACGTTACTTTCTAAATTGTGGAGGAACTAACCACTGTAAATGTGCCTTGAACTATGGTGTTTAATTTGACCAGTCAGATCAATGATTTTCCCCTTGAATGAAATGCTGCTACGTATATGAGCAGAAAAACAAAACTGGTATAAGGAATAGATAGCTAGTGGGAAGCAGCCGCATAGCCCAGGAAGATCAGCTCTGTGCTTTGTGACCACCTAGAGGGGTGACATAGGGAGGGTGGGAGGGAGGGAGATGCAAGAGGGAAGAGATATGGGGACATATGTATATGTATAACTGATTTACTTTGTTTTAAAGTGGAAACTAACACACCATTGTAAAGCAATTATACTCCAATAAAGATGTTTTTTAAAAAAAACTAGTATAAGGAGATGGAGAGACTGGGAGTCTTATTTTCCCAGCAATTAACTTTTCCTCGACCATGACCTTCCCTTTGAGTCTCCTAGACCTTGGGGATGATCGCAACCCCTTGGGTTGGGTGATGGCAACCCCATCTTCACTAGAACCTCTATAGTTAACTTTGATTTTTCCCACTCCGTCTATCCATCCCATGTATGCAGTCAGACATTTGATCTTGGACTTTTACTGACAAAATATCATTGAATGTAGCCATTTCTTTTCACTGCCACTGCTACTGCTTTTGTCACTGCCTTAACTAGGGCTTTATCTTTAAGTTCTTTATATAAATATATAAATATCTATATATAAATAAAATATACAAATAAATAAAATGTAATATTAATTCTGATGATTTTAAAGTCTTTTCTTGATAAAGACTTTTCCTGATAAATATACACAATATCTTATATAAATATTTGTGTATTATCTGTTCTTTTCTTAGAATTTTAGTCATATGATTCTATCTCTTGGTATGTCTAGAACTTTTTGATTGAATGCTGACTATTTTATTTGGCTTTTAAAATTTTTCTCAGTGGAAATGTTGTTTTGCTTCAAAATATTTTACTCTACCTGGAAGTAGCAAATCTTCAAATTACAATTTGTTAAATACTTTCAAATATCAATACTATAGGTGTCACAAAATCTAGAAAAATGACATTTGAAAATTAACTACTGCCAGATGTGTCTCTATAAAACTTTTTCCCCACTCTTGTAGCTATATATTCTTTAACTGCCTCCTCATATGACAGTTTATGTGTTTTAGAAATAAAATTGTAAGAAATAAACTTTGTAGTTTATAGACATAGATTTCTTTTCACATGGTTGATTAGAGTTTGCTTTTAGTTATTAATAGTTTAGAAAAGTTTATTTCAGCGTCACAATTTATTATTGATAATGTCGCATTAATGTTCATTGTTAACTTTGAGAAAACCTCTATGGATTACTTGCTCATAAATATTTACTATTATAAATGCATTACTGATTTCAGTACTGCTATAGGTTTGTGCATTACAGGAATTCTGATAAAATACTCATTGACACCATTCCATTACACACATTATTGATGGGGTATATTCTTTTATTTCTTTATTTATTTATTTATTTTTGACTGTGTTGTGTCTTCATTGCTGTGCGCAGGCTTTCTCTAGTTGCAGAGACTGGGGGATACTCTTTGTTGCGGTGTGAAGGCTTCTTATTGCGGTGGCTTCTCTTGTTGCAAAGCACAGGCTCTAGGCACACAAGCTTCAGTAGTTGTGGCTCGCAGGCTCAGTAGTTGTGGCTCACGGGCTCTAGAGCAAAGGCTCCATAGTCGTGGCACACGGTCTTAGTTGCTCTGCACCATGTGGGATCTTCCCGGACCAGGGCTCGAACCCGTGTCCCCTGCATTGGCAGGTGGCTTCCTAACCACTGTGCCATCAGGGAAGCCTCTGGAGTATATTGGCTTTTTTTTTTTTTTGCGGTATGCTGGCCTCTCACTGTTGTGGCCTCTCCCCGTTGTGGGGCACAGGCTCCGGACATGCAGGCTCAGTGGCCATGGCTCACGGGCCTAGCCGCTACGTGGCATTTGGGATCTTCCCGGACTGGGGCACGAACCTGTGTCCCCTGCATCGGCAGGCAGACTCTCAACCACTGCACCGCCAGGGGAGCCCTGGAGTATATTCTTGACAGAAGGAAATTTCCGTTTTGACTAAGCATTGAAGAAAACTGAATCTTTGACTTATCTTTCACATGCCTGATGATTGAAATAATTTTCCACAGAATAACTTCTGGTTTTATACTTTTCAGTTCTTTTTTCTTCTTCACATGCACATGCTTTGAGAGCTGTGAAGTGCAAGACATGGCTATATTGTAAGGTGGTTTTTGTCCTTATGCTTCTGTGTCTTGTGCTAGTTAAGTCAGTAGAGTAGTCAGTAAGAGTACTGGAAGTTATTCCTGTAATGGGATATTATATAGTCAGTTACATATGGTGGTGTCTGAAAATCACATAATAGCCTCACTTAAAACATCTCCTTAGCCAGATTTCAAAAAAGTCTGTGACCAATCCAATATGATCCAACATAGCAGAATATGATAGAAGGAAAATTGACAAAGAAATAGACGCTGGACTTACCTGATGGAAATAAAAATATCTCACTTTTGACAATTTTGCAAAAACCTATAATTACATGAACTAATTTCTAGGGTTCTTCGTAGGACCTAAAAAGGAACCCATAGAGTTGTGGAACAACAATAGTAGCTACTGCGATTAGAAACCCGGGCACCGCAACAAAGAGTAGCCCCCGCTCACCGCAACTAGAGAAAGCCTGCACGCAGCACTGAAGACCCAACGCAGCCAAGATAAAAATAAATAAATAAAAATAAATAAATTTATCTTTTAAAAAGTAATACTCAGGTTTGAGGCATGAGAAATTTGATGAGGAGAAATTAGCTCATGTTTGCAGAACTTTTAAAATATCAAACTCAGTCTCTAAGATTTTAGCATTCTATACAACATCGGTTACTTATTAGTGGTTTGGGAAGGCCAATTTAAAATTTTCTCATCTTACTGTATTGAAATTCATGGCCCTAATGTTTTCCACATTGACTATATGAATGATGAAGAAAAGTCAGTCATGTATTTCATTTCCAACTGGACAGAATACAATATTTTAAAAAGTGTTTGGCCTACTGACTTTTGATTTCTTCTAAGGCAAATGGATAGGTAATTTTTATTCCCTGATTAGGAGAAAAATGGTGGAAGAGGGCAGGGTTAAGAATTAAGATTTCAAGAGCATGAGAGGTAGATGGCCAACCATAGTTCCTAAGGTTCGGTGCCTGTAACTGTTGCCGCTGCTTAAGCATGCCAAAGCAGTGGTACGGCTGCTGCGCTCGTGTTTGGTACCACTAGAAACATTCTTGCCAGTAGTGGCGGCAGCGGGACTCAATTACTCCCTTTTTTCACTCTCTCCAGAAGCTCCAGATGGCGTCTTCCGTGGGCAACGTGGCCGACAGCACAAAACCAACGAAACGTATGCTTTCCTTCCAAGGGTTAGCTGAGCTGGCACATCGAGAATATCAGGCAGGAGATTTTGAGACAGCTGAGAGACACTGCATGCAGCTCTGGAGACAAGAGCCAGGCAATACTGGTGTACTTTTATTACTTTCATCTATACACTTCCAGTGTCGAAGGCTGGACAGATCTGCCCACTTTAGTACTCTGGCAATTAAACAGAACCCTCTTCTGGCAGAAGCCTATTCGAATTTGGGGAATGTGTACAAGGAAAGAGGGCAGTTGCAGGAAGCAACTGAGCATTACCGGCATGCATTGCGTCTCAAACCAGATTTCATCGATGGTTATATTAACCTGGCAGCCGCTTTGGTAGCAGCAGGCGACATGGAAGGAGCAGTACAAGCTTACGTCTCTGCTCTTCAGTACAATCCTTCTTTGTACTGTGTTCGCAGTGACCTGGGGAACCTGCTCAAAGCCCTGGGTGGCTTAGAAGAAGCCAAGGCATGTTATTTGAAAGCAATTGAGATGCAACCGAACTTTGCAGTAGCTTGGAGTAATCTTGGCTGTGTTTTCAATGCACAAGGGGAGATTTGGCTTGCAATTCATCACTTTGAAAAGGCTGTCACCCTTGACCCCAATTTTCTGGATGCTTATATCAATTTAGGAAATGTCTTCAATGAGGCACGGATTTTTGACAGAGCTGTGGCAGCTTACCTTCGTGCCCTAAGCTTGAGTCCAAATCATGCAGTGGTACATGGCAACCTGGCTTGTGTATACTATGAGCAAGGCCTGATGGATCTGGCAATAGACACCTACAGGCGAGCTATTGAATTGCAACCACATTTCCCTGATGCTTACTGCAACCTAGCCAACGCTCTCAAAGAGAAGGGCAGTGTTGCTGAAGCAGAAGATTGTTATCATACAGCTCTCCGGCTGTGTCCCACCCATGCAGACTCTCTGAATAACCTAGCCAATATCAAAGGAGAACAGGGAAACAGTGAAGAGGCGGTTCGCTTGTATCGTAAAGCATTAGAGCTCTGCCCAGACTTTGCTGATGCCCATTCAAATTTAGCAAGTGTATTGAAGCAGCAGGGAAAACTGCACGAAGCTCTGATGCATTATAAGGAGGCTATTCGAATCAGTCCTACCTTTGCTGATGCGTACTGTAATATGGGAAACACTCTATGGGATATGCAGGATGTTCAGGGAGCCTTAGAGTGTTATACTCGTGCCGTGCAGATCAACCCTGCATTTGCGGATGCCCACAGCAATCTGGCTTCCATTCACCAGGATTCAGGGAATATTCCAGAAGCAATTGCTTCTTATCGCACTGTTCTGAAGCTTCAACCTGATTTTCCTGACGCTTATTGTAATTTGGCTCATTGCCTGCAGTTTGTCTGTGATTGGACAGACTATGATGAGCGAATGAAGAAGTTGGTCAGCATTGTGGCTGACCAGTTGGAGAAGAATAGGTTGCCTTCTGTGCAGCCTCATCATAGTATGCTCTATCCTCTTCCTCATGGCTTCAGGAAGGCTATTGCTGAGAGGCATGGGAACCTCTGCTTGGCTAATATAAGTGCCCTTCATAAACCACCGTATGAACATCCAAAAGACTTGAAGCTCAGTGACGGTCGACTGCATGTAGGATACGTGAGTTCTGACTTTGGGAACCATCCTACTTCTCACCTTATGCAGTCTATTCCAGGCATTCACAATTCTGATAAATTTGAGATATTCTGTAATGCCCTGAGCCCACATGATGGCACAAACTTCCGAGCGAAGGTGATGGCAGAAGCCAATCATTTCACTGATCTTTCTCAGATTCCATGCAATGGGAAAGCAGCTGATCGCATCCATCAAGATGGTATACACATCCTTGTAAATATGAATGGTTATAGCAGGGGTGCTCGAAATGAACTCTTTGCTCTCAGGCCAGCTCCTATTCAGGCAATGTGGCTGGGGTACCCTGGGACTAGTGGCGTGCTTTTCATGGATTATATCATCACTAATCAGGAAACGTCACCTGCTGAAGTTGCTGAGCAGTATTCTGAGAAACTGGCTTATATGCCCCATACGTTCTTTATTGGTGATCATGCTAATATGTTCCCGCACCTGAAGAAAAAAGCCGTCATCGATTTTAAGTCCAATGGGCACCTTTATGACAATCAGATTTTGCTGAATGGCATCGTCCTCCAAGCATTTCTTGATAGTCTATCAGATGTGCAAATAGTCAAGATGAAATGTCCTGATGGAGAAGACAACACAGACAGCAGTAATACAGCTCTTAATATGCCTGTCATTCCTATGAATACTGTTGCAGAAGCAGTTATTGAAATGATTAACAGAGGACAAATTCAGATTACAATAAATGGATTCAGTATTAGCAATGGCCTGGCAACTACCCTGATCAACAATAAGGCTGCCACTGGAGAGGAGGTTCCCCGTACCATTATTGTAACCACACGTTCTCAGTATGGGTTACCAGAAGATGCCATTGTGTACTGTAACTTTAATCAGTTATACAAAATTGACCCATCTACTTTGCAGATGTGGGCAAATATTCTGAAGCGTGTTCCCAATAGTGTACTGTGGCTGTTGCGTTTTCCAGCAGCAGGAGAAGCTAATATTCAACAGTACGCACAAAATATGGGCCTTCCCCCGAACCGTATCATTTTTTCCCCTGTTGCTCCTAAAGAGGAACATGTTCGGAGAGGCCAGCTGGCTGATGTCTGCTTGGACACTCCACTCTGTAATGGCCACACCACAGGGATGGATGTCCTTTGGGCAGGGACCCCCATGGTGACTATGCCAGGAGAGACTCTTGCTTCCCGAGTTGCAGGTTCCCAGCTCACTTGTTTAGGCTGTCTTGAGCTGATTGCTAAAAATCGGCAAGAATATGAAGAGATAGCTGTGAAACTGGGAACTGATCTCGAATACCTGAAGAAAATTCGTGGCAAAGTCTGGAAGCAGAGAACATCTAGCCCTCTGTTCAACACCAAACAATACACAATGGAACTAGAGCGGCTCTATCTACACATGTGGGAGCATTATGCAGCTGGCAACAAACCTGATCACATATTTAAGCCTGTTGAAGTCACTGAGTCGGCCTAAATAATGACTGTGTGCCCAGGAGAATTACCCCTGTAGCTGAGCCTCAACCTTCTGGGGGAAAGGAAACTACTTTTTCAATAGCATGGTGCAGATGGGTGACAGACAATGATAAGGAATAGCACAGCCAGACTTGATTCCTGCATGATCACGATAGGGAGAGACCCAAGAGATGCGAAACTGCTGTTCCACAAGGAGTCTCCATCGAATTTTGCAGCAGCCAGGTGTCTGGAAGGTCTGGAAGGTAAGTCTGGAAGGTAAGTCTGGAAGGTCTGATCTCCCTTGGTCTTCCAGGGGATGGATGGTTAGTGTGGAAGGGAGATAGAGATTGCCCGGCCGTTTTGTGATTATCACGGATTGATTGAGTCTTCTGAATTAATTTTTTTCTTTCTATTTTGGGTATTGGAGCTTTTAAAAATGTTTGGTTTCAGGTATTTTTATTCATGTGAAGTGTATATGATTCTCTTGAGATAAGGTTTTAGGCTAAAATATTCCTTGTTTTAGTTTCTGAACTCTACCGATAAATGGGGACTTTGCTGGTGTAGTCTTTTTATAGGTTTTATAAACCACTTGAGCCTCTATCAGTCACTTTAGTGTCTGACATACGTTTGGAACTCTCAGTGCTTTGTTGGTCTGTAGATGATGGCTTCAATTCTTTTTCTGGTCCGTTTCCTTCTTCCCTTCCCCCCACTTTAAAAATTCTCCTGTAACTTGGCTAACAAAATACCAAGTGTGATTCAAAACCTCCCAGAGTGTTTCTCTTCAACACATCATCTGGTGCCAAATGAAGATTGTTAGGAGTGCTTATTAATTATGAAGGGCACAGTTGTGGTACTGTCACTGACGATAATAATAATGGATTTTTGGCCTAGAGTTTTGACCTATTTCACCAGTGTTTTACCATTGACTGCCCCTCTATGCTGCTTCCAAAAGTGAGAGTGTGTGATAAGATTTTTACTTTCATTTCTAAAGTTTGTTTTTTTTAGGTGAGTCCTGTTCTTCCTTTTTCTTTCAGCAGAAATGAAATCCCAGGTAAGTATAAGTATTCAAATATTTGATCAGTAAGTCACAGTTATCTCCAGTACATTAAATAACTTTCATCAAAAAACATGTTATAGGTGAAAAGCTCTGAAGGACCAGCTATGTATATGATAATTATGTTTCAGGCCTTCTAGGGTATTATATATAATAACTTGTCTTCTGGTCGTGGTCTTGAAGTCTTTATGGATTCAGCCTCAGTAGTAGCGAACTGCACTGCTACTTGGTTTGGAGTACAAATTAGACTTTAGCCTTCCTGGAGGTTGAGTTTTTGGTATTGAAAACCATAGGAATGAAATTATTGTATTTCATCAAAGGATCGAGGGCTTGAGGCTTAAACAAGCCAACATATGTGTGGGAAGCAGTCAGCCTTGAGAGCAGGCTACGGACATGCCAGGCATGCCGCCGCTGCTCGAAGGGACTGTCCCTACTTGTTCCCCTCCTTGTTCCATTCCACGGGAGATAAATCACCAGGGCCCAGAAATCAGAAAGAATGTAAAATGAGACAAGCCAATCTGTCTCCACCCTGCACGTGCAGGTTATTTTGGATGATTCTGGGTTTATGGGTTTTCTGCCAGGGAAGTTAACCTTGAGCCGAGACAGTCATTAGATGATGTAAACCACCGTCTGGCAACCTTCCCTTTTCTAGTCGATATAATCTGCAACTGTAACATAATAAAACTTGCCTTGCAACCGTCAGTTGTCTTGGTCCTTCTGACCCCATTTGTCGGTGCTACTTCAGTTCCTTACCCCGTCCCTTCTGACCCTGGGCGGTGAAATCCTCTTTCTGAGGCTGGTCCGTGACACATATGAATATGTTTTTGTCTTGCTGTACTACACATATTCTGTCTAGTAACAGATATTTTGTCTGCTATTAGTGTTTTAGATTATGTCTTTCCAAAGCGCTGAGGCAGTGCACCTATTTTGAAGTTGTAGCTGATGCCTGAACGTATCCTAGCTGACAAATTATTGATTAATAAAAACATGAATTTCTGAAAGATTTGTACTGTTAACCAAAATCTGGGCAAGGAGTCTCAAATGTAATTCTTAGCCAGAGTTACATGTTAATGAACCATTTAACAGTGTAAATCAAGGAACATCAATGTAGGGATTTCTTTTCATTTATTTCTTACCTGCTTGAAATATCAGTTAAAGGTTGCCAGCTTGGTTGCAGATGAACAGACATTTGAAGTTCCCCGAACTACTTAATGTGGAATAGGATACTAGACTTCCAACGCCCTCAAGGCTGTGACCTTGCAGCCATTTTACATAGCACATCATCCTCCTATAGGGATGAACCTTTCCCTGGCCCGAAAAGTAGCCACTCCGTTGAAGCTTTGCTTATTGTAACAGGCTTTTGTTTCCAGGTTACATGTCTGTGGAAGACTTAATTCTGAATAGAGATATAGATATTACTGGAAACTAATTGTTTTTGCTATTATACTCTGCTTTATCAAAAAAGTAAAACATTTAAATTGTGCTACAAAAATTCAGATGTTGTCTTGCAATATTTAAACAATAAATGAATGAATTGCCCTTTAAAAAAGAATTAAGCAGTTAGTTAAGCTGTTGGTCCCACATCAGACAAATTATCCTTATACCTTCTGTCAATTTTGTTAACAGAGGCTGTTATTTTATTAATCCTTATGATCCCGTGATTCTTTCTTTCATGTTTCGGGGCACAGCAGGTGAGAGAGTGGGTTTGTTAAGCTGGGTGGGTTTATCCTTCTTTTATGCGTTTATTCAATTTTATGTTCATTTACTTATTGTATACATATGGCAATAGAAGCTGCTAAGGCAATCATTGCTATTCTGCAAAACAACAAGGCACAGAAGCAGATGTCTTATTTCCGAGATTTCTCCCCCCGGGATTATTATGATTAAAGATCCTTTCCCCCCACTCCCTGGAGAGAACAAGGGGCTGCTTGCTGGAGGATTTTTAATGACTTGGGGAAAGGCTCAAATATCCCCCCATTATGGTAATCCACCCCAGGGGCAAACCACACAAGAATATTATGAATTTATTTTATTTTTCTATCCTTGCAAAGGTAATACTCAGCTCATTAGAATATGAAAACTATACTGTCAAATTTCAGAATTACATGGATGAAGAAAATCACCAAAGTGGCATCATATCATGTGTGTTATAGTTGTATTTACTATATTGACTATATTAAATATGTTGTGTTAACAATGTATTGTATAACTATATATTGAAAAGGCAAAATGCTGTAACGTATTTCAGAGAAAATAATTATGTTGGCCAACCCCAAATTGTACATTGTAGACGGGTCCTAGGAAAAGAAGATTTAATTCATAGTGAACAAGAGGTTAGCTTCTGTTTTCAGCCATGTGCTATTTCAAGAATTAAACATCATGAATAATACAGGATATAAGAGGAATAGTCTAAAGATGGAAAAGCACATTTTGATTAGGAAAGAGAATTTAAGGCTTAAGTCTTTTTTTTTAAGGAAAACTGCCTTATTACTATGAGATAAGAAAATTGTTTCCTTCTTTTCTTCCTTGCTTTCTTCTTCTTTTTTTAACCTTTTTAATTTTGGATATTTGACCTCTAAGCTGAGATGACTGAAAATGCCTCCTCTGGGCATTAACCTTTTTGAAAGACCTTTTCCCCCTCCCTGAGGGCTATTTGTCTCTTGGAGGCTTTGTCTACATTACTCCTCAAGAGGCAAGCATTTGTCCTTGCACTAAATGCTGACATCTCCTGATAAGAGGGAAGCTGCAGAGTAGAAGAATTGAAGGTCAGTATGTTGATATTGGTCTCAAGCGCACTGATGTACATTTGTGTATTGGGGAAGGGGAGTGAAGCTTGAGAGTGGGCCAGTGGGGAGGGGTAAATATTTTGTGATGCTGTCTACCTATGGGCTTATAAAGTTTACGGCTGCATTAGGAGGACAAGCATTACCATTAGCATGAAAAGTAGGGCAGACCTCAGTTGCAAAAGCTTCTAGCCATACACATAGGGCAATACGTAAATGATACACCTTATTGCATTCACCCATTCACCCTCCCCTGTTCACGCTAATTGGAAATTTCCATCCATTTCAGAGAAGTAACACAACTATCAATCATTTTCCCTGGCACGAATCTTCCAGGAGAAAGAAAATGGAATACACCTAGCGACAGAGCTCACGCACTAGTAGTCCATGTGTCTTAGATTTAATATCTGATGACTAGCTGCATTGAAGCCAAGAGGTGGTTCACAAAGTTGCTGCACATTAGAATCACCTGGGGAACTCTGAGACCTTCCCGTGCCCAGGCTCCTCCCTAGACCTACTGAATCAAAATCTCTGGGGCTGGGACCCAGACACCAATGTTTTTCTTCAAAGCTCTTTAGGTAATTCAAACGAGCAGCAAAGCTTGAGAACCAGCCCAATAATGGGAACAAGCTTATTTCACACAGATAAAGTGGGGCAATTCATATGTTAAAAGAACGTGAATATATGTATATATTTCTTTTTTTCACTTTATTCTGTTTGTATTTCAAATAGGCTTTTTTTTTTCCTTCTGCAAAAAGCATTATTGTTTCCATTTGGTCCAAGGCTTGGGAGAGGGCTCCAGGGCGGTTACAAAGCTGCCTAGTGGCTGCAGAGCGGGGCTTCAGGCAGAAGCTCTGACGCCAGAGGGTCTCCTCAGATGCGGCTGGACTTCAGAGACTCCTGTTTGGCTCGAGGGTGAGCCTTTCAAAGAGATACTCGCCCAGCACAGCCTGCGGACCAGCCAGCCTGCGGAGGTTGGTCAGGTGGTCTCCCATCTTCTGGATGAGTTTTACCTGCTCCTCCAGGAAGCGGCTCTCCAGGAAATCACAGAACTGGGAGTCTGCACGGGCAGGACCCAGGGCGCGCAGATCCGTTAGTGCCTGGTTCAGATTCTTCTCCCTAAGAATGGCGGCTTCCACAGCATCCTGGGTTTTACCCCACTCATCCTGAGAAGGCTTCTGCGCATCCTGGAAGAGGGCGCGGCCGCAGCACTGGTTTTGCATTTTCAAGAGGCGCTGGGCGCCCTCACACTTCTCCTCAGCCAGTTGGCGAAAAATGTGGCCCATACTGTCCAGAGTCCCATTGTTGCTGTCGAAATAGATGCTCAGAGAGAGGTAAGTGTCCACAGATGCATGTTGAACAGGCGGTGGACGGCGGCCTCCACCTCGGTGGAATAATTCTGACGAACCTGTGAACTCGTGGTTGATCACTGATAAGGAGCTAAGCTCAAAAACTGGTGTTGGCCTGTCCTGGAGGCTGAGGATAGCTGAGTGTCTGATTCCAAAGGTTGCGAAAGGAAGAAAGGTTGGAAGGTGGTTGGGGGCTGGAGCAAGGAGCGTCCCTGGGTCTGTTCATTCCAAACACTGTTGAAGCAAAAGACAGATCTGCAGGACTGCCGAACGCACTGCCTCAAATAGGCTTTGATATAAATGAACAAGAAGTCCAAGCAAGGACAAAACTTACCCTTCCTCCCACCAAAATAGCTGGTGATACTAGAATCTAGATCTGGGAAAGGATTCTTCCATTGCTTTCTTAACATTCCAAGCCACTAGAGCAGTGGTTCTCAAAGTATGGTCACCTTGTAACTAAGCAGTACCCTATGGGGCCTTCCTAGGACAGACCCATCCCCCATATCCTCTATTGTAGTTTCTCTCTGAAGTACTCAGATAATAGTATCTCAGGCATATTTCTTGAGTTTTCAGATGCTAAAAACCACCACCCAATGGAAGAAATGAACTCCTTGATGATCATGAGCACGTAGCCCCCAGACCCTCTGGCACCTAAGGATGGATAATGTTACCTGCCTTGTGGCCTCAACATCAGCCAATCAGAGGATTGTGCACGAGCTGATCACATGCCCTGGGATGTCCCTCCCTCACCTGGCCTTTAAAAATGCTTTGCTGAAATCCTTTGGAGATTTCAGGGGTTTTGGAACACGGACCACCCCTCTCCTTGCTCGATCCTGCAGTAAACCTTTCTCTTCTCCAGACTCCAACCTTTAGGTTTGTTTGGCCTCACTGTGCTTCAGACACACGAACCTGCATTCGGTAACAACCTGACCAGCTTTACCAGCGTCCCCTGATAATGTGTCAGATATTCAAGTTTTAGGGCCCTATCCCAGCCCTATGGAATCAGCAACTCTAGTGGGGCTCAGTGATCTCTGTTATAACTGCCCCTCCAGATGATTTTTATTCACCTTAAAGTTTGAAAATATCTGCATTGTCAGCTGCCAAAGCGTCCACCAGCAGGTGAAGGGGAGTGACGCCTGGAAAAGATAGGGAGTAGCCAAGGCAAGTACAGCAGCATTTGCCGTGGTAGTAATGGAGAATGCCTTTTCTCCACTGGTTGGCACAGACTAGTATCTGGGAGCAGTGGCAGGGTTATTTAGGATACTTTACAATTCAATGTTGAGTGACCGCTGTCCTGGTTTGCCAGGGACTTCCCCTGTGTGAACACTTAAAATCTCATCCTGGCAAACCCCTTAGCCCTGGATTTGAAAAACTTAGGGAATAACATGAAATTTAGGGGAAACATGATCTAGGATTTGGGCAAGTCACAAGTGCTAATTAAAGCTAAGCAAGTATGGACAACATCTAGCCTTCTTTACCCCTTTGTGGGAAGGTAAATCTGATTCGGTGAAAGGACTTATTGTTAAGAAATCTTTGTAGAAACATCCCCTTCTGCTTAGTCCGCTGGTTCTCAGTTCTGGCTAGACACTGGCATCGTCTGAGGAGATTTAAAGTTATTTTATTGGTCTAGGATGACCAACAGTCAGTGTGAGGGTTTTTAAAAAGTGCTTCAGATGATTCTAATATGCAGCCAAATTTAGGTGCCACTGCTTAAGCTTTTGAACCACTGCTCCTTTTTTCACCTCATCTTCCTATGAGAATATCCAACTGTAGTTGAGGTGTGTTGTTTTTTCTTTTTCTTTTTTTAACTCTCTTATTATAAGATTTCCTGTCTTAAATAAGATTGAATGTACAGAAAATCCTGCTAGTCCATCTGGTATAGCTAGATACTTAGGATAATATCGTTAAGATATATACCATTTAAGTACTGTGACTGGCCTTTTTAACATTAACATATGCATTGAATTAGTACAATCTCTTTTGAAGTTGTCATGTTGGGGAGCTATACCTGTAATCTGCTGCCATTGCTAATTATCTGGACACCTCTTATTAGGAATTGTTTTAAAAAATCTTTAGGGATTAAAACCAAGAGTGCTGTATTATTTGTACTGGGACCACAAAAACCTCACAAAGTTTCCCCACTGTACCTTCTACCCCCATCTCTAACCCTTGGCAACTTCTAATCTGTTCTCCATCTCCACAGTTTTGTTATTTTAAGAATAATATGTAAACATAATCATGAATTACTTAATCTTTGGAGATTGGCTTTTAAAAATTTTTTCTTCAGCATCATTCCCTTGAAGTTCATTTTAATGTTTGCATATATTAATAATTTGTTCCTTATCATTGCTCGGTAGTATTCTATCATAAGATTTTATCTCAATTTGTTTCAACATTCATCCATTGAAAGACATTTGGGTAGTTGCCAGTTATTGGCTATTATAAATAAAACTGCTATGAACATTTATGTGTAAGTTTCTGTGGGAACTTAATTAAGTTTTTGTTTCTTTTGGATAAATGCTCAAGAGTACAATTACTGCATTGTAGGGTGAATCTACTTTTAGGATTAAAAGAGACTGTCAAGCTGTTTCTCAGAGTGGCTAAACCATTTTATTTTCCCACCAGTGACGTGATATAACTTTTCTACGTACTCACCAGCATTTGATGTTGTCACTATAATTTTAGTTATTCTCTGATATCTCATTATGGTCTTAATTTGCATTTCCCTAATGCTAATGATGTTGAGCATCTTTTCATGTGCTTCTTTGCCATGCGTATATTCTCTTCCATGAAATGTCTGTTCCTGTCTTCTGCCTATTTTCTAGTTGGATTTTTTTAAGTTGTTTGGAGAGTTCTTTGTATATTATAGATACAAGTCATCTGTCTCATATGGGATTTTCAAATATGTTTTCCCACTGTGTAATTTGAGTTTTCATCCACTTAAAAGGATCTTCTATGAAGCATTTTTAACTCATTTTGATGAGATCCAATTTATCAGTTTTTGCTTTTATTGATCATACTTTTGGTGTCAAGTCTAAGAATTATTCACCTAGTTCTAGATGCCAAAGATTTTCTCCTATTTTTTTTTCTAAAAATGTCCTGCTTTTACATTTAAGATTATGATCCACTTTGATTTAATTTTTGTGTAAGGTGTGGAGGTTTAGGTTAAGGTTCATTTTTTGTTTGTTTTTGTCGAGGGATGTCCAACTGTTTCAGTACCATTTTTTGAAATGTCTATTCTTCCTTGATAGCTTTTGCACTGCTGTCAAAAACAGGTTAAATGTATTTATGTCAGTCTATTTCTGGGTTCTCTATTCCATTCCATTGATCTATGTATCTACCCTCCAAAATTACTGCAAAGTCTTGAAATTGGGTGGATTAATTCCTCCCATTTTAATCTTCCTTTACAAATTGTTTTAGCTATTCTTCAGCCTCTTCTTACCATATAAATCTTAGAAAAAGCTTGTCTATATCCGCAAAAACCTTGAGGGCATTTTAAGAGTAATTGTGTTAAGCCTCTTAACTTGGGGAGAATTGACATCTTTATTATGTTGTGTTTTCTAATCCATGAACAAGGTATGTCTCCCTATTTGTTTGGGACTTTAAATTTTTTCTTCATCAGCATTTTGTAATTTTCAGTATAGAGGTCCTATAAATGTCTTATTGGGCTTGTATTTAAGTATTTATTTAGGTCAGTTGTAAATGGCATCACATATTTTAATTTAAGCTTCTACACATTAGTTATTAATATATAATGTGATAAAATTGTGTTGATCTTGTACTCTAAAACATTTACAAACTAATATTATTTCTCAAGCTTTTTGTGGATTCCTTGGTATTTTCTCCATTTAGATTATCATGTCCTCTTCAGACACAGACAGTTTTACTTTTCCTTAGGCAATATAATAGGATATATTACTCTTCAACATTCAGTAGGATATATTCCTTCCTATTCAACATAGTAGGAATAGTCCTTTTATCTTTTAAATGAACTTTTTAAAAATTTAACTTTTAAATGTATGTATTTATTTATTTTTGCTTTATTTTCTTACTAGAACCTCCAGTAATATATTTAATAAAAGTCGTGGGAGCAGATATCCGTGCCTTGTTTCTGATCTTACAGAGAATGCATTCAGTCTTTCACAGTTAAATATAATGTCGGTATAGGTTGTTTGTAGATCATCTTTATGAGTTTCAGTATGTTCCTTTTCTATTCCTAGTTTGCTTGGAGTTCTTTCTTCTTCTTTTTTTACAATCATGAATGAGATTGGATTTTGTCAAGTGCTTTCTCTGCATTATTGGATAGGATCACATGACTTTTCCCTTTAATCTATTGGATATGGTGGATAATATTGTTTGATTTTCAAATATTTAACCAACTTTGCATAACTAGAATAAATGCCACTTGGTCATGGTATATTATTCTTTTTATATATTTCTGGATTTAATTTGCTAATATTTGGCAGAGGATTTTTACAGCCAATTTCATAAAAAATATTGGTCTGTAGTTTTCTTCTTTCTATCATATCCCTGTCCGGTTTTGGTATCAAGGTAATACTGGCTTCATAAATTTAATTAGGAACTGTTCCTTCTACTTCTATTTCTTATCAAATCATGTAAAATTGGTGTTTATTCTTTATGTCTTGGGCAAAAGTGAAACATCTAAACCTGAATATTCCTTTTGGGAGTTTTTAAATGAAAAACCAGTGTTTCTAATGGTTACAGGAAAATTGAGATTATCTATTTCATCTTGGCTGAGTTTTGGTAGTTTTGAGTGTAGAAGCATTGGCCCATTTCACCTACATTTTTCAATTTATAGTGTAGACTTGTTCATAACAACTTGTCCCTTATTAACCTGCAGGATATGCCATGGTATCCCTGGTTGCATTTCTGATATCTGTGGTTTGTGCCATCCATCTTTTTATCTTTATCAGTCTTGCTAGATCTTTATTGATTAGATTGTTTATTTCCAAGAACCAGCCTTTTGTTTCATTGATTTTCCCCCCCTATTTTCCTGTTTTCAGTTTCATGGATTTCTATTTCATCTTTATTATTTCCTTCCTTCTGCTTGTTTAGTGTTTTTTCCTCTTCCCTTTTTACTGTTGTAATATAGAAAATTAGATTATTGCTTTGAAACACTTTCTTTCCCAATTTAGTGCTATAGACTTCCCTTTCAGCATTGCTTTCACTACATTCTGCAAACTTTGATCTGTTATATCTCCATTTTCTTTTATTCTATGCATTAAAAAATATTTCCTTGATGCTGTCTTTTTTACCCATGAGTTATTTGGAATTGTGATGTTTAGTTTTCACGTGATTGAAGACTTTCCTGTTGTCTTTCTGTTATTGATTTCTAGTCTGATTCCATTATGGCTAGAGAACATACTCTATGATTTTAATTCTTTTAAATCTGCTAATTTTTTATGAATATATAAATGAAAGAAATAAGAAAACCTCTGAGTCTTAGCATCCAACACTTAGGCACATTACAATTTAAATCTGCTAAGGTTCTTTTTATTGCCCAGTATATAGTATATGAGTGAATATTCCATGGACACTTGAATATGTATTCTGCTGTTACTGAGTGTGTTCTTTAAATGTCAGTTATATCCTATTGATTGATGATGTTTTCATTTCTTCCATATTCTTGCTGATTTTTCTCTCTGGTAGTTCTATAAATTGCTGTGCTGAAGTCTCAAATAATAATTGTGGATTTAAAATTTTCTCCTTTTACTACTTTTTTTCAGTGTTTGCTTCATGTATTTTGAAGTTCTGTTGTTTGGTGCACACACATTTTGTATCATTGGGTCATCTAGGTGGATTATTCCTGTTATCTTTATGTAATGACCCTGTTTGCCCCTAATAATTTCCTTTGCTCTGAAGTCTACTTTATCTGATATTAATATAGCCATTCCTACTTTTTCTGATTAACATTCACATGATATATCATTATCTTCCTTTTACTTTGAACTCCCTATATCATGATGTTTAAAGTAAACTTCTTATAGACAGTATATAGTTGGATCATGCTTGTGAATTTTTAATCTACTCTTCCAATCTCTGTCTTTGACTTGGTTATTTAGATCATTTACAGTTAATGTAATTATTGCTATGTTAAAGATTAGGTCTACCATTTTATTTTTTGTTTTGTCTTTTACCTTAGTTTCTCAATCCTGTGTTTCTCTTATTTTGCCTGGTGGGTTACTTAAACATTTTTTAATAAGTCCATTTTAATTTAATTTATTTATAATCATTTGTGTATACTGTTTGTATAGTTTTCTTAGTGGTTACTTTTGGCATCACAGTATACATATGTAACTTACCATAGCCTACTGGAATCAGTGTTTTATTACTTCAAGTGAAGTTCCAAAATTTTACTTCCATTTAGTCTCTTAATATTCCCCAGTTTTAAAGTATGATTTTCTGTAGTATTTCCTTTCTCTACATTGAGAACCACATCAGATGGTGTCATAATATTTGCTTTGACCATTATATAGTATTTAAGAAACTCATGAGGCTAATGATATTCTCTTATATATACCCCATTTGTTTTCACCCATTCCATTGTTCCCCTTTTCTTTCTGAAGTTCCCAGTCTTCTGTTATTGTTTTTTTTATGTTTTCATAACATTAGGTGATATCTGGGCTTTCCAGTGCCATTGGATATGAGTTTCAGGAAACCCTGAGTCTGGCTCACTTAATGCTGCTGAGTTGGAGGGTTTGTATATGTTGGGCCTGTTGGCGCAGCAGGTGCTAGCAGATTAGACTAATGTTAATGGGACTAGTGCCACAGGAGGATGGGTTCCCATTCAGGCTATGCTGCTGCTACAGTAGATCAAGTCCCCCTCTACCCCAAGTGTGGGGCAGTGACCTGCTGCTGTCACTGCTTTGTATTAGGCTGCTTTTGCCTCAGGTGTGTGGTGGGATCCCTTGGAAGCTGTTGCTGCTGTCAATCACAAGGTTAAATTCATTTCAGAAATACTTAAGTATAAATATATAGCCTGGCTCCTGTAGGACCCCTGTAATAGTTTTTTATTGCTTTCATACAAATTACCACAAATATAGTGACTCAAAACAATGTAAATTGATTACCTTACAAGTCTGACATTGGTCTCAATTGAGTAAAGTAAAAGTGTTGGCAGGATCGACAGATGAATGGATAAAGATGTGGCACATATATACAATGGAATATTACTTAGCCATAAAAAGAAATGAAATTGAGTTATTTGTAGTGAGGTGGATTGACCTAGAGACTGTCCTACAGAGTGAAGTAAGTCAGAAAGAGAAAAACAAATACCGTATGCTAACACATATATATGGAATCTAAAAAAAAGAAAAAATGGTTATGAAGAACCTAGGGGGCAGGGCAGGAATAAAGACACAGCCATAGAGAGTGGACTTGTGGACACAGGGAGGGGGAAGGGTAATCTGGGATGAAGTGAGAGAGTGGCATGGACATATATACACTACCAAATGTAAAATAGATAGCTAGTGGGAAGCAGCCGCAAAGCACAGGGAGATCAGCTCTGTGCTTTGTGTCCACATACAGGGGTGCGATCGGGAATGGAGGGTGGTAGGGAGATGCAAGAGGGAGGAGATATGGGGATATATGTATACGTATAGCTGATTCACTTTGTTATGAAGCAGAAACTAACACACCATTGTAAATCAGTTATACTCCAGTATAGATGGTTAAAAAAGAAAAAAAAAGTGTTGGCAGAGCTACATTCTTTTCTGGAGGCTCTTAGGGGTGTTTCTGTTCCCTGGACTTTATCCGCTTCCAGCGGTCACTTGTAGTCCTTGACTCAGAGTCCCCTTTCTCCACCTACAAAACCCAAAATGTTGAATCTCTCTGATTCTGCTTCTATTAGGACATCTCTCTCTTTCTCTTTCTACAGTTGGGAATGGTTTTCTACTTTTAAGGACTCATGCAATTAGATTTGTTCCATGAGGTAATCCAGGATAATCTTTCTATCTCAAGGTCTATAACTTCAGTCATATCTGCAAAGTCCTCTTCACCATGTAAGGTAACATATTAATAGGTTCTAGAGATTAGAGTGAGGGCATTTTTAGGAGACATTATGCTCCCTACCACACCCTTAACAAGTGACCTTGAGAAAATGACTGAGATTTTTAAAGCCTTACTTTCCTCAAACATAAAATGGAAAGAAAGCTAACTAGTTAACATCATGAAAGTGAAACAGTATATATGAAATCAACTAATTCAAAAAATAAGATTTCTTCTTTTTCTTTATGATTTACATGATTCTCAGAGTTCAGTTACTTGAAGAGTTACTTTTTTTTAAACAGAACTAAGGAATTTCAGGGTTCAGGTGCTGTAAGATTGTCTGAATTATCTGAGTAACAATTAGCTAAGCACAGGTGTAAAGCATTTGATTTACTCCCTGGTTTTCTTTATCTTCTCATCCCAGTAAATGCATATCCCTTTTCTAGCTCCAGCCAGTAGAGTCAGAGCTCGTTTTACTGTTTAACTAAAGTTCAATTTAAATTCTCTCTACATCTCCAGATTCTCGGCCCTGGTTGCATATTATAATCACCTGGGGAGATTTCAAGGACTACTGATGCCAAATTTCTACCTATGATGGATATTTGAGGAGGGACCTGGAATGAAATGCTCTAGCTTATGGTTTTTGGAACCAAATCATAGTCTACACTGAGCCAAATTATTTGCAAGATCACCTCTAAAAAGGAATTTATCTGTGGTGACTAATGCTCTTCCTTTGTCAGTATGCTTGATTTGTCCCTCTTTGGGGGAAAAAAAGAGGGGGAAAAAAACCCCAGCAGTTGTGCTCCCTGAATTATAACCTGATGCTGTGGAATTAGTGTTGGCTTAGAGCGCACATCTTCGGATACCCATTCTCTCTCCTGCTTCCTTGCATGAACTTATATCCTTGGGCAGTGTTTCATCCACCACCCTCTTTTGCTTCTAATCTTAGCAAGTAAAGTCTCCCCTTAATGAAATAGCATTTCATGAGGCTTACTGGGAGCATAGGTCTGTTCCAGACCTATCCTATGTTAGCTAAAGCAGATATAAGTGATGTATTTTTGGCATTCATCCTTGTGGGTTGGAAAGAGAAGACAGAATTTTATCTTTAGGTGTCATCTGACTGGACAAATGGGCTCTTTCCCTCTGCTGCCTACCATGTAAAAACCTGAGGGTGTTACCTCTAGACGGTATCTTCTAGTTATCAAAATAGTTCAGATAAGTCAAATTTCTCAGTAAAAGATGACAAAACTATGGCTTAGGTGGTTAATTTTCTATGTCAATTTGTCTGGGCCACCATGCCCAGTTATTTGGTCAGATATTATTCTGGATATTTCTGTGATGGTGTTTTCGTGTTTTTTACAATTTTATTTATTTATTTATTTATTTATTTATTTATTTATTTATTTATTTATATTTTTGGCTGCGTTGGGTCTTCATTGTCACACGTGGGCTTTCTCTATTTGCAGCAAGCGAGGGCTACTCTTTGTTGTGGTGTGCAGGCTTCTCATTGCGGTGGCTTCTCTTGTTGCAGAGCATGGGCTCTAGGTGCACGGGCTCAGTAGCTATGGTGCACGGGCTTATTTGCTCCACGGCACATGGGATCTTCCCAGACCAGGGCTCAAACCTGTGTCCCCTGCATTTGCAGGCGGATTCTTAACCACTGCGCCACCAGGGTAGTCTCTGTGATGGTGTTTTTGGATGAAATTCATATTTAAATTGGTGTTGGACTTTGAGTAAAGCAGATTATCCTCCATAGTATGGGTGCGCCTCATCCAATCAGTTGAAGCTCTTAATAAAACAAAGACTGACCTCCCTGTCGCAAAAAGGAATTCTACCAGAAGACTTACAGAAATTGAACTGCAACTCTTCCTAGAGTCTCTAGACAGCCTAACCTGCAGATTTTGAATTGACCAAGCCTCTATTATTGTGTGAACCAATTCTTTAAAGTCTCTCTCTCTCTTTTTCTATCTTTATATAGATATGGATATAGATCTAGGTATCAATATTGATATCTATATCTATCAATATATATGGGCACATTGTATACACATGCTGTTGGTTCTGTTTTTCTGGAGAAGCTTGACTAATATAGTGGCCCATATAAATAAAAGGATGAACCCAAGTTCACCCAGGTAGAAAGTAGTACAATGAGAACTGGAACTTAAGGCCTCATGACTCATTCAGCTGTGAACACTGACCCAGAACTGGGGTCCGCAAACTCTGGCCCACTGATCAGATCTCGCTTGACTCCTGGTTTTGTACATAACATTTTGCTTGAACACACCCACACCCATTCATTAACGTATGGTGCATGGCTGTTTCTGTGCTACAGCAGCAGATAGGCAGTTGCAACGGAGAGGTATGGTACACAAAATCCAAAATATTTACTATCTGACCCTTTACAGAAAAGATCTGCTGACCCTTGCTCTAGGATGCCATCTGATTTCTGATAACACAGAGGAGAATAATTCATGCACATTGGGGTTGATTGTTAATCTCCTGTCCTCCTTAGGTCAAAGATCTCTTAAATGCTCACCCTTGCAATAGCCAGCTTGGGGAGCATTGTCTGAGGATGCAGAAATATTTCTTGCCAGGTCTTTCCAATCCACACTGCTCCCTGACTATGGTTCTTAAAACCTATTTTAAAAAAAAAATTTATTGGAATATAGTTGATTTACAGTGTTGTGTTAATTTCACGTGTACAGCAAAGTGAATCCGTTATACATATACATATATCCACTTTTATTTTTTTTTAGAGTCATTTCCAAATAGCCCGTTACAGAGTATTGAGTGGAGTTCCCTGTGCTAATAAGAAGAGCAGGTTCTTATTAGTTATCTATTTTATGTATAGCAGTGTGTATATTTCAGCCCCAATCTCCCAATTTAGCCTCCCCACCACAATCCCCTGGTAACCCTAAGTTTGTTTTCTACATCCCTGCCTCTACTTCTAAAACCTGTCTATTTTAACCAACTACCACTCATTGCTTACTGTCTCTGGCTTCATGTACTTCATAATAAATCTACCTCTTGTTCAATCCTGGATGACATGTTCCAAAGACTGAGATCATATCTTATTCTACATAACTTGTGCTTGATATTGTCTAACTTGGGGTCTTTATCTATGTCCCAAAGAAGACAGTCACACTCTGTCTTCTAGTACTACTAATAATACCACATTTTATGGCATGAATTTGACCCAATGCACTGAACTATCCCTTTAGAAACTGTATGCAACCTGTCACTGGGTTTTAGCACCGGGATAGAGCTGAAATTAGTGTTCATATTTAAACAAATCTACTTGACCAGAAACTTTTTGTCTCACCATTTATTTTATTACACAAGTAACTTCTCTCTTTGCATCTATGATGTAAATATTTTTAATTTCCTAAATTATCTGAAAAATTATTTAGAGCTTCCATTTCAGTAGGCATTGGAATTGCTGTGTTATGACTATTTCATTATTTTATTTCCAAATGTTAAATTAGGCTTCAAGCTTTGGCCAAGAGTAGACAGGAAAGGGTTTTAAAAGAAATGAAGAATGGGAAAGACTTCTGATGCAACGGAGACTTAATAAAGATTTGCTTTTGAATCAAGAATTTATAATAAAGGTTTGATTTTGAATCAATAAGTTATGTCATTGCAAAATAGCTCCCTGGTAAAATTCCATTCTTTTGTAATCATTAAGTACAGAAATTAACCATCAAAACATGCAGTGATCTTTTTCATTTTCTAAAAACAAACCTATATCTAGATGAGAGGAGAATTCATTTCATAACTCAGGCTCTGGACTTACGACTCCAAGTCCTGTTTTCTTTCAACCATGCCTGCTAAGTTTCTGTCTAACTTCTTGAGCATGAGGTAATGGCTTCAGCTTTCATCTCCTTACTCAGTATATAGCTTGGTGACTAAGAGTAAGGGATCTAAACCTTGAGAACTTGGGTTCCAATCTTGACTCTAAAATTTACTTGTTGAGTACTCTTGAGCATGTTATCTGTTTTTGCCTCAGTTTTCTCATCTATAATATAGAGATAACATTACTTCTCTCAGCGAGTTGCTATGAGGGTTAAAAGAGAAAATTCATACAATGCAAGAATTTATCAGTTCTTGGAACACAATAAATACCGAAAAGAAATGTTAGCCATTATCAAGGGCCCCTCATTTTATGGATAATATAGATTAGTTTATATAGGTCTAATATTTACATATACATAACTATTTTGTACCTATATGTGTGTATACGTTCTTCTTAGAAATTGAGCAGTCAACATTCACATCTAAAAGTATGTGCTCTGTGAAATGTAGATCTCCTGTGTACAGACACAGTGCTGTAGTTATCTATTGCTACATAATAAAGAAGTCCAAACTTAGTGGTGAAATAAACAAAAATTTTAATATGTGCCCAGATTCTGTGGGTCAGCAATTCAAACAGCACGCAGAGGAGATGGCTTGTCTCTACTCTGTGACTGATGTCTGAAACCTCAGCTCATGGGGATTCAAATGGCTGGGGCTGCAATCATCTAGATAATTTTAATTCACATGTCTGGCCCTTGAGATGGGATGACTTGAACACTGCGCCCAACAAGGACTGTTGCCTGGAGTGCCTATAGATGGCTGCCCATGTGGCTTGGACTTCTCATAACGTGGTAGTTAGGATTCAAGATAGAGTATCCCAAGAATGAGCGTTCAGGGTTGAAGCATTCCAGGAGAATCATGCAAAAGCTGCATGACCTTTTATGACCTAGTCTTAGATGTTACATAGCATCACTTTATACTATTGCAGGCGTTGGAGACGTTTTTCCATAAAGTGTCAGACGGTCAATATTTTAGGCTTTACACGCCATACAGTCTCTTTTGCAACTACTTAGCTCCACTGCTGTGATGTGAAAACAGACACAAACAATACATATACTAAGGAACATGGCTGTGTTCCAATAAAGCTTCATTTATAAAAGCCGGTAGCGGCCTAGATTTGGCCCAGCAGCCATAATTTACTGACCCCTGCTCTACTGTTTGAAGCCATGGAAAGCCTGCCCAAATTCAAGGGGAAATGCCCACATCTGGATGTGAAGAATGGCAACGAATCTGAGACCCTGTATTAAAACCACTACATATGGGATACTTAGAAGAAGATCTGTCTGCATACCTTGTTTCTCCCATGTATGGTGGATATGAGGTATTGGCACATGTTACATCTCTGTAAGCCTGGGTCAAGGTCAAAGTTGGAATCTGAACTCAATGACCTTGATTTCTGGAAGAATTGGTAACTCTACTTATGATATCCTTACACTCCTTACCCATATAAATACACCACAAAAGATAGATTTCAAGTAAACAGTTGCTTTATGGCAGCTTTTTATTATGTCTCCATTGACTGAATTATTCCATTTTGGTTAGAAACATGAGTTTTGTTTCTTTCCTAAAGAGATCTGCAACTTTTCAGATGTGGCATTTCGTTCTAATGAGAGGATGATGTAGGTTTTTATAAACGGAAAAAGCAGGGCAGGCTGAGTTCACTCAGATCATACCAATGCTTACAGGAATAACCAAAACTGGAGCACAGGCTTCCATGTTTTCCCGTCCTGTGCTCTTTCCGGTAGGTGCCATTGTCTGCTGGGCCTGGCAGTAATAAATTTTGACCTTTACCTCTCTACACTCTTGTGAAGTGGTTTTGGGCTTTGTTAGCTTTCTTATGAGTTTGTACTAAATTGTGTCCATAAAGTAGGCTGAATTCCTCAGGGAAGGATGATAGCTGTTACTGTGTTATTACTGCAAGTGTTGTGTTGGTTACTTCTTTTTCTTTTCTTTTGTCCAGTTGTATCCTGAACTTAAAAGTTATATTATCTGAAATGAACGATGTGCATCTGGTGGAAAACATTAATTTAAGGGATGAAAATTCCTGATGATTGCTTCAGTCAACCCTTAATACACACTGAGCTTCATTAGTAAATAGACAACTCTCAGACCTTTCCCTTGGAAGAGGTCGCATAATCAGGCTTTGTGTTGATTTCGCATTCTGTTCGTTAGAGACAGAACAAAGTAGAATAATTGGCTGGTACAGGGAAAGCAGAAAGAACTTTCTTCTATTTTGGTGATGCATCCCGTAATAAGGGTTGAAAATGAGACTGGAGGTAAAAACGTGAAACTCAGAAGAGCAAAGGAGAGAGGATATTGTTTCTTTGAAAATATTCTTTCAGTGTTGGCCCAGATGAAATATGAAGCTGAGGAAATTTTTTTTTAAATGATGATTTTTGTGTTAACAATGTGAGTGTGGAATTAGTAAGAATCAGAAAGCAAGCATCCTTTCCCACCAAGGACTTGGGAGCAAGTGAAACCATAAATACTCCCGGTTCTTGGAAACCCTTTTGGAGCAGTAATCAGAGAAGGGTAAAGGCAAAGCCTCAGAGCAGAGGTGTTCAGAGCAAAGGGATAGGAGGAGAACAAAAGGAGAGTGGATATTTTTAGAGCTGTCATTTTGAAATTTACCTGCTTCTGATTCAGTGCTGCTTTGCTACTGTGTTGATCCCGTGGAAATCCTCAAAGCAGGAGCAGCCCTATTTTAAAATAATAAGGTTAGAGCAAGTGACTTGAATCCAGGTCTCTTTAGCTCAAGAGCACAGAGGAGAGTGTGAGGAAGGAGTGAGGCCACAAGGAATTGTTCACTGGGTACATTTTCCCCAAACCTCACTAACTGGGAGAAACTGACCACTGGATTATGTGGCTTGAAGGAAAGCAAAAATGTTGAAAGCAAAGAGTGTGGAGCTTGTTTAGAAAGCAAGCTCTATCATTTGGTCACCTGCTGATGATAATAGCATTGGCTGAGTCCTGACCATTTACAATGAAGGCACTTCTGTAGGTCATAAGTTCCAGGAGAGCCAGAACTGAGTATGTCTGTTTCAGCATTTAGCATGGTTTAGCATCTTAGAGCCCGGTACATTATTGGCATATAGTAGACTTAAAAATGAATATTTGTGGATTGTCTGAATGAGTGGATGGATGTGTGTGATTCATATCCTATTTGCAGGTCCTATGCCCTACAGTGGATTTTCAGTGTCAGATTGGGACCGTATTTATGATGGGGATTGACATTGTTCCCTATCTAATGGATAAAGATTACACATCAAAGGACTTTACACTGACATCCCAAAAACCTCATAGGAATTACTTAACAAAAAATAAAATTGGATTCTCTATAATTTCTAATTTATAAGCTGGCTAGACCACTGGTATTTCTGCCAGTCCTCTGGTAGTTCCGATGATGTCCCCATGATGACCCAGGCATAATCAGAATGGCTTTAGGATTTGGGAGCCAAAATGTTCCTCAGTATTTACTGCTTTGCTAGTCCATTTAAGAAAATGGACTATTGAAAAAATAGCTTCAGACACAATATGGCATTTTATGATTTAGCATAAAATCTGAGAAATATAGAGGTTATCTGAAGCCTGCAGTGGTAAAGTTCCCTCTGCTATTGAAGTTATTGTCTTTAAATAAAGATTCTACATCAGTAATGCTATATATATATATATTTTTCTGATATTCAGGTTAATTTCTTATTCTCTATAAGGAAGTAATTAGTTGGTTGGTATGAGAGATAGTGTGGCTTCCAAAAGTGAAAAGTATTATTTTGTTGTAATTTCCAGCTACCTAAGGATGGGAGAGGCCCAGGACACTGCAATCAGTATATTATGTGGAGCAGGTTATATTGTGGTTTATTTATGACCTTTTACATGTTTATTTTCTATGCAATTTTGTGTGCTCCTTTTTGAGTTTTGGTAGATAAGTGTTTTGTAACTTCAGAATACTTGAAGTTATATATATATATATGACTTATATATATATATATATATATATATATATATATATATATATATATTTATCATAGTAGTTAAAGCCGTGGACAGTGTACTAGTCTACCTAGGTTCAAATTCTGGCTTTACCCTATGACTTCCCTGTGGCTTCCTCTGCTCACCGATTTAAAAGGAGTATAATAAGACTGCTGTGGTGAGTTATATACTAAGTGCTATTTAAGCATTTGCTATAATGATTATGTTACTCGAAAGCAAGGAACTTGCCCCTTGATTCTCTCTGTATTCCTAGTGCTTAAGAATTCCTAGTGCTTTCCTAGTGCATTGTCTTAGGATAGAGATAGCTCAGTATAGTTCTTCTCACTATAAAGTACTGTTACATTGAAAGTCTTTGCTTGTGTACTAATAATCTATGACATATCTGCTGAGGACAAGGAAAGGAATAGTTTTAAAACTGCAATGGATAACAAAAGATTGTATGATGTAATGCCTTTATTATGTAATTATAAAACTAACAAATGATCATGGTAGAAAATTTGAAAAACTCCTAGACAAAATAGAGATCAATAAAATTTGGAGTAGCGTTCAGAGTGTAGAGTTGTCCATGAATATTAGTGCTTTCACATTTTCCAGGACTTTAAGTAGACTCTGCTTCTTAAGAGTCTATTCATGATATTTTATTTTAATGATGTTTTCATCATGGGGACACACACACACACACACACAGAAATCTGTTAAAAAAAAAGAAAGACATGTAAATCACTGATGTTTCAGATAGCCACATGAAATAAAGTGAGAAAGGTCAACAAGCTGAAAGAATGTGGAGTAGCATCTCCTTAATTGCTTACATAATTCTGATAATTACCTCTCTGTGGATAATGTAATTAATGGGGAATCTAATTCAAGGAAAATGTATGAACTTCAAGCCTTCTCGAAGCCAAGTATTTCTTTCCACAAAAGTTTAATTTCCACAGTCGTGCTTCCTTATTACCTGACAGGGAAAGTGTATTGTATGGCAAAGGATCTTCCCGAAGGAGGGTGCTTCCCACACTGATCGTCATAAATGACTTCGGAATTATTGTTGCTATATTACCAAAATCTTAAACTAGGGTATTTTTGACAAATGTGGTCCTTAGTTAATTTTTAGAGCTACAAACTCTCAGATGGCTCTGCAATAACAATTGACTGGCTGTTCTTCAGGTTGATCACAATATGTTAATGACCTTGAGGTACCACTAAAAAGCAGGAAGGTGTGAGTCTTCCTTTGGTTCCAGAGTGAAATGCGAGTTGGAGTTGGAGTTGGAAAAGAGGCCGACAACCAAGTGATAGAGAAGGAAATGTGAGGTCATTAGTGAAAAACCAGGTTTAAGTTAAGGTGAAGAGGCATGAGGAAATGGTCAGCTGTTACAGTATTACAAAGATCATGAAGAAGCATATCTATCCATGAATGTGGTTTGTATTGCAATCTGCTGAAAAAGAGACAAATATCCTGGCCTGGCCTTCATGGAGATTATTTTTATTGATTCTGATAATAGATTATTGTTGAAAAGGGCCTCCTATAAATTATAACCATGCAAAGGCAGCAAGATAATTTGTTTTTTCTTTATGTATGTGTTTCTCATTCCTACTCACTTCTCTCTTAGGGGAAGAGAAAATCACAAAACACAAAAATGTCAAATCTCAGCTATTCATTTTCAAAATAATTTTTTTTCCAAATTCCAAAGGAGGCAATAGGTTAACTGTTAAGATTTGTAAGGCTCAAAAAACTAGATTTTTACAAAGTGTAGCCAAATTTTGTTCCATAAGTAGTAGCTTTGGAAAGAATATGTGATGATGCAAAGTTGGAAAAAGCTGGTTTTTCTTCCGTAAATGACTTCACCGTGTGGGAGAAGAGGCAGAGAAGAAATCAAAGTAATTAAACATGGGGTGAGTTTTTCTGATAGGGGACTCTAGTGCTTTCAAATAGACTAGATAATCCTCGGGATAATCTGAGGGTAGAACAGACCAGTGCCTCATTTCCAATCTGGTACCCTGGAAGAAAACAGTGTATTTCCTTTGAGGTCTTGAGAGGTTTTTCTTCTTCTTTGTTTTGTTTTTGGTTCATTTTGTAATCAACTTTATTAAGGTATCATTTACACACAATAAAATGCAGACATGTTTAGTCAACGGTTCAATGACTTTTAATTAATGTACACATTTGTATAACTACCACCCCCATAAGATCGATAACAATTCTAAAACCCTAGAAAGTTTCCTCCTAGGCTTTTGCAAAAGTATCCCCATCTCCCACCCCAAGGCAACCACGGATCTGATTTTTATCTTTAGAGATGAATTTTGCCCAGTTTAGAATTTCATGTAAGTTGAATAATACAGTAGGTGCCCTTTTGATCTGGCTTCACTTGCTCAGCATATGGTTTTTGAGATTCATTCATGTTGGGATGTTTTAAAACCAGGACTTTAGCCTGGGTGGCTGATGTTGTCTGAAGGCACCTATAGGTACATCTGAGTCTCTGGCATTGTCACTGTCTGTTCTTGGCTCAGTATTTTCAACTTTACTAAGAAGCACAAGGTTGAAGTAAGGAAGATCATTGTCAGTATAATGGAGGTGAAGTGGGTTCTGTTATATAATATTCTCAGCATAAATTGACCTGCTTGGAATCATTGTGTTGATAATCGACAAGGATACTCTTCCTCCAAAAAACTTGATACTATAAAACTTCTAAAGGATGCTGTCCTAGGACTCTTTTAGTTTTTAATTTTTGGGAAACATTTCTGGAAAATTGAAATGCTCACAACCTGAAAGAAGCAATTATTCACCTGAAGGCTAACTCTGCTAAAGTTGAGTTGTCCGACCTTTACATGCTGATAGAACCCAAATAGCCTTGCAAAACAATGCTCTCTTATTGGATATAAGCATATAGATTATTTAAGACGGATGTGTATATGCAGTAAAGTGAAAAAACAAAGAATCTTTGAGTTTTCCTTGCTGTTTTTTTTTATTTTTTCATTTACGCTTCTATATCATATGCTAATAGTTTAGGGTAACCTCAGGTTAGTTTTAGGTCCACTCTTTACGTAAATGTTGATGTACTCCATACGCAACTTTTTTCTACCTTCCTTCTTTTCTTCCATCTTTCCTTTCTAACTTCTTATAATCCATTCTACTTAATCCTGCATTTGTTGAGGTGGCAAGTACTGTAGGAAAATTGAAAGCAGTGTGAAATTTTGCTGTTCAGAATGCATGTTGACCAAATTCTATATTGAGAAAAGGTCTGAATTTACCCACAGTAACCATTTCTCAGCGTCTCTGAATAAAGGCCATAGAAACTGGGCTCTATATAATATCCTGACAGGTATGTAGAATTCATAGCAATTGCCCTCAAAGAGCTTACCTAGCATAGATGCATATGAATGCATTTAATGATTGCTTTATTGGCAGCAGTGCCAACATACACAGTCTATTTTGTTTTATATCATTATCATTACCTGCTGTTTACCACTGTATACATTGCTAATGGTGTGGTTTCTATAGCTTGTGAATTTCACGGCCCAATATTATGTAATTTATTGCACACTTTAGTGTAGAAGATGGAGACTCCATAAATTTTCGTGTGCTCTTTGCCCCTTTGGAATGTATTACACTGAGATCAGGCAAAGTAATAAATTTATTTCAAATGTGCGTGATAGCTAAACATCAATTAGGACTTGATGGGAAATATTTCTTCTTCCAGCAACATAACAGTTTTTAAAGACTAAGCCATTGAACGTGGAGTTCCTGAACATGGGATTCAGTTCACTGGGATCCCTCCTTAGAAAAATAAAGGAAAACTTGAATTGGATATGTGTGGCTTATTCAAGTAGTAACTAATCAGCTACATCTTTGATAACTTAATTTGTCACAATGGTTTGGTATTTTATTAACTCCCTTCCCCTTCTTCCCCTGACTCTCACGAGAATGGATCATGAGTATCTTAAAACATACTAAGTCGTCTTCCATCCCTGTTAATCTAACTACAAAAACACACTTCCCTTATCCAATGTAACATACCGTCTTTTAGAGTAGCTGTGGTTTTAATTCACTACAAAATTAAAACCAGCAAAGAGAAACATTTTCAAGGAGCCACCACATTGTAGAGCTTTAGAAAGAAGACTTTAGAATTAAGGGCAACTATATCATTTTATAGCTAAAGCACCTGAGACCTAAAGTAGGAAGGTAACCATCGAGGTCAGGGAAAGGGGTTGAAGAGCAGGTTTCAAGCTGAGAAAGAGTCTACAGGGACTCAATCTGAGCAGGTCAAAAACTGAAATGAGACCACGAATGTTCTGGGAAGGGTGGCACCTGGCCTCAAGTGTGGGATTCAGACAGGGAATGGGCCCCAGGGGAACTGAGCTTCTGCAGTAGGCAGAGAAGTCCACCTCATCTCTGGAAAGTGCCACTGACATCAGGGAGTTGAGGGGAAAGAGCAATGAATTCCAGTCCACCTGAGAAAGCAGGCCAATCTGATTAACTCTGAATTTAGGCTTATTTCAGATACTCCTTGAGAAAGAACTTGGACAAGAGCAAGTCCCACACAGCCTCTTTAAATCCATGTCCAGTATGTTCTGGTGGAGCTGCTTAAACCCTCCAAGTGACTCCAGTATTTTAATTTCACGTTATATTTAATTCCGACCGTTCTATGATTGATTATTTAATGGGCAAATAGGTAGGGTCACAAAAGAGTGTGAATGTATTTTACAGGATGAGGATGGGCGGAGTGGAGCAGTCTGGAATAGGACACCAATAAAAAGGGATCTTGGTAAATAAGAACGTCTATTAGAAATGGAGAGGAATTTGCAAGGAAATTAGTGCCTGACACCACGCCCTTCTCTCTGCATGTTTAGAAGCTAGTTTCTCATTTTATTTTCATGGGAGATGTCCCTGTGATGAATTGTCTTTTACCTCCACACTATTTATCACGTGACATATTGTGAAGTTTGTGTGAGAGAAAGTAAGTATTAGCATTTGTCTTGGAAGCAGCTATAAACATTTCCTGGAACAATCTAGGGTAGAAGGAAAAGGAAAGGAAGGTGGAAACAAAGGAGAAAGACAGCTAATGCTGCTGGAGTCTCTCGCTGGGATTTGTGGTGTCTCTTTTTGAAACTAAGTACAGAAAGTCAGAACTTGACCGATTGTTTCTTGATCACGGTTTGTTTTCATTTTTGTTTTTTTCTTGCTCTCTCATCAGTTATTCCAGCCAGTGCTATGTCATTTTCAGTTTCATTAAGCATGCCTGTCTTGTTTCCATTTGCATTATTCATGCAAACGTTGATTGAACTGATGACCCCGAGTTATCACGGAAACATTAGATACACCAGTGGATACATTTCTTAATTTTAGAAAAAAATTACCAAGTGAAGGTTAAAATAACTCCTCTTAAATTTGTCATTTAAAAAAAACTTCTCCTAACATACAATACCTCATTGCCTAATAATGCCAGATAAGTGAAGAATACCTATGTATTCATGAATGCAGGCTAGTCTGTATATTTTTTGGCAGGTATGACCATTACCGAGGGTAACGGCCTGGTTTGCTGGCCATGTCCTGTCTCCTAGAAAGTTGTAGTTTCTGTTGTCTTTCAGTTGGTCCATTGGATATCAGAGGTGAATTTATAAAACTATACTTCCCTTTACACTTACTTTGTTTTGTTTTGTTTTTTACTTGAAGTATAGTTGATTGACAGTGTTGTGTTTCAGGTGTACAGCCAAGTGATTCAGATATATATATATATATATATATATATATATATATATATATATATATATATTTCTTTTTCAGATCCTTTTCCACTATAGGTTATTACAAGGTATTGAATATAGTTGCCTGTGCTATAGAGTAGGACCTCGTAGTTTATCTACTTTATATACAGTGTACACTTACTTTGTGTGATCCAGGCTGGTCAGACCACATAATTATTTTCACTTCTGATATAATTTTTTCAGGTTCAACCTCAAATCTTTGATAAGAAGATATTTTAAACTAAGTTTAGCATGTGTGTGCTCTAAATCCAACAGTAGTTATTAGAGATATGGTTTTGCACTAGGTATTCCTCTCTTTTTTGTTCTTGGCCAACCAATTGAAAATTAGCTTTTATTTTCTGGTTGGTTTGCTAGATGTTTATGACTATAATAAAAGTCTTAAATTTTGTCTCATATCTTAAAACACAATCTGAATTAGCAATGGATATTGTGCTATACATAGGGGCTGTGATATAAATATAGTTTCTAACTTCAAAAACATATAACCTAGAAGGGAACACAGACACATATGCAGCAATTATGGCAACTGCATTTGTTTACTAAGTGAAGTAGTACTGAGATGGATAAAGTGCTAGCAAGCCTTGAACAGACAAATCAGCTTCAAAAATAGATGTGCAGTTCTTTAAAAATATTTTTAACATTTTTCCAGCTACATGTAGAATATAACAGCATAAAAACGGTATGGGTTTTATTTTAAGTAATTAAGCATTTTGACATCCTCATAATGAAATTAAATCCAGAAGGAGGTTTCTCTCCATGATCTCTTGAAATGGTCCTTGATCATCCACAATATTTCCCATCATCACAAAGATGATACCAAGGGCAGGGAGCTCCAACATTATTAAAGTTTCATAAAGCAAAGTCAATTTTAAAAATATAATGTCCCCAAACTGATAAAGGTCTTGTCAGATAATTTCAAGGGAAGCATAAATTATTTTCTGTTTGTCAGAGGGCAAAAATATTTAGATTGAGTTAATGAATGGTAGAGTTTTTGAGTGGAGAGTGTCCTTAAAATATTTTGTAGATCTGTACTGTCAACAGATGCTAGCTATGTGGCATTATTTATATGTAAACAAAATTTAAAATAAGATTAAAAGTTCAGTTCCTCAGTTGCATTTGCCATATTTCAAAGATGTTTATTAGCTCCATGTAGCTATTGAATACTGCTTTGCATAGTACAGATATAGAACATTTTCATTATCACCAAAAATTCTATTGAGCAATACTAAAATTATACCCAGATATTCACAGAGAAGGCAACCAAGTCTCAAGGAAATAATATAACTTCCCCAAGGTCACACAGCTATGTTTTTAAAGAAAAACAAAATGACACAAAGGAAGTAGTAATAGAGGCATTAAAGAAACCCAGTAAGTTTCTGGAGCAGTCAAAGCAGGGCTTAAAAGTGCATACTTAGCTGTTAGCAGGGTTGAAGCTCTTGATGGTTGGTAAGATCTACCTGCCTGAATTTGGACATTAGCATTTTATGCAATGAATTAAAAGCAAAAAATCATTTCAACGTGTGGCTGCCAGCTCCATAGTTTTAGCCACTGCCATGCTTCCAGATTATGTTTATCACTTTCATATACAGGGCACCACTGTGAAATGTGATGGTTTATCTGACCCCAGAGAAATCAAGAAATCTTGTGGGGGCTATGGCTCTATTTGAAAAGGTTGATTTTTAAATGCATCATGCAGACTGGCCCTGTTTTAAAGGGGATTCCTGCCATCAATAATCACAATGTAAACTCTCTTCTCACCTTGAAAAAGTCAAAGATAGTCCCTGCATCTTTATTATTTCATTGAAATCCAAATATTATTTTTCCATTCTCTAACTTGTTTTCCTCACAGTGTGATCAACTATTGCCAAGGAAGGAAAGGTTAGATTTATCAATCAAAGTTTGCTGAAGGTCCCCTAGGTGATTGAACGCTCAGGAAAAACAATCCTCATGTATTCTTTTTCTGTTGTTTCAATAGCTTTGTTTCAGTATGTTTTGTTCTGTAGCAGAGGTTCTGTGACGTGCTTATCTTCCTCAGAGGTCCAGAAAGCCTGCGAGTCTGTGGGTAAAGAAGGGTAAGGAGAGAGAGGGAAGGAGGATAGAGAGAGGCTCAGGGCTGAGATAAGGACAGTGATCTACAGCTTCCTGGGGGTGAGGCTGGGGTGCACAGACACCCACGACTAATCTAGACAGAAACTGAGTAATCAAGGGGACGGCCACTGTGAGGTCATGTGGTCACCTCTCCCTCTAGAAATAAACATTGCCCTTAGTAAGTCTCCTCCCACCCCAGAAGAGAATTAGGAAGGTCTGGAGAGGGGGATTATTGGCAGAAATGGAAAAAGCAGGTTGAAGGGATTAGCCAGGAGCAGAGAGACCAAGAAACCCAAGCCAGTAGGTGGAAGGCAGACTTTCCATGGAAGTCTCCAAGCCCAAGTCAAGTTCTGGGACCACCAAGTACAAGTCAAAGAGTGCTCATTTAGCCCCTTTGGGCCCCCATGGGAGTGGAGGAAGACTGGACAGAGACGGAGAATTGGGGGTACGGTATTTACTAAGGGATTTAACTCCTGAAAGTTCTCCCAGTAGCTTCAGATCTGCTCAAGAATCCTTCATGTCCTGCTGGTTTGCAGTGAGTGGCTCACAGCTTCAAGGCCTCCTCTGCCAGATGGAGAACTATTTCAACCATCCTGCCTCTATTTTGGACTGTAGCAATGCAGACAGGAAACCTGACCCCATTTTCAGGTTCTAAAGAGAAATTCTAAGTACCTGAAAGACTGAGGAACATGGTGGCTTTTATTTAAGATGGGGAGCTAGAGAGCACATACCTGGACTTGGGCCTGCAGCAGCACCAAATTGCACCAAGAGTTCCCTTTATTTTCTCTCGCATCTCTGTTTCTCCTTTTCTCTCTGCTGGATTAGCCACGGGGACTCCAAGTTCTTCATTATGTGGTCCTGGTACCAAGATTCTCCTGGGAATTGTAAAGCTATTCACCTTCTACATGGAGCACTTCTTGTTTTTTCCCCAGCAAAGTTAAGTCATCCTTAAGAGGAGTCAGGGTGCTAGCTCTTAAATATATTTTAGTCATCCCTTTGTACATTAAATGCTCTTTCTTGGAGACTGCTCCTGACGTGGCGTTCACCGTGCTCTCAGCTGGCCTCCTGAAGTTCTGCCCTGCCTTCCCCACCAGGTACAGTTCAGGAGCTGCCTACCTCAGGTTGATAGGTTATCTTCTAGTTGCTTTATTCCTTTCCCTTTTACATTTAGAAAATATAATTTGAATACATAAACTTCTCTGTGGCCACAGCTTTATTTGCAACCCACAGGTTTTGTTATGGCATATTTTCATTATCATTCAATTAATAAAATTCTAATTCCCATTGTGACTTTATCTTTGACTTACATAATGATCAGAAGTATGTTTTTAATATCCAACTATTTGGTAAAATAATGGTTATATATTTTTAAATTTCTTGCTTATTCGGAGTCTTGTTTTATAACCAGAATATAGTCAATTTTATAAATGTGCCATGTGCACCTAAAATTTTCTGCATAATATATATATTCCATCATTGTTGTTGCAGTGTTTTATGTAAATTTAGGCCAAAGTTTTTAATGTTGGTATTCAGATCTTCTCTAATCTGCTGATTTGTTGTTGTGGTTCTATGTTACTGATCTAGGTAATTTAGATTTTTCTATTTCTACTTAGTTTTTTGGAATTTCCCTTCATCTATTGCATTGAAGTTTAGATTTATAATATATTCCTTGTAAAGTAACAGTGGGTTTTATTATCCTGCCTTATCGCCAGTGATACTTTTTGCTTTCAAATTTATGTTAACATTAAAAAATCTTCTTCAATTTTACTTATTGTTGTTAGGACATAATTTTTGAATCCTTTAATTTTCAATCTGACTCTTGTCTCTTGTAGGTGGCATAGAATTACGTTTTTTGTTTGAATAATCCTTGTCCTTTAATTTGAGTATTTACAGTTAAGGTATTTTCTTGTAGACCGTTTACTCCTCGTTTACTATCTGTCCCACCTTGATATGTTCCTTTTGCTCTTCTTTCTTCCTTTTAGATTTCTTCAAATTCCATTTTCCCTTGTATTAGCTTGTTATTTGTACATAAGTAGCAGTTACACATGTACCATGACTTATTAGCTCTTTTACTGCTTCTCAAGCAATGCTGAGATCTTAAATATCTTTTACTACTTTTTCTCTTCCATTTGTTTTAATGCATTTTAATTTTTGATATATTTTATTATTACTTTTTTGTGCTGTTAGATTTTATTTAGGTTTATCCACTTATTTATTCCTTCTGTTATACATAATTCTTTATAAAGTCCTTATTTTCGTCTATGATAATCTTCCTTCAGCCTGCGGGTCTCCCTTTATAATTTAATTCAGTCAGTTCTGATGAGAACATATTTTCTAAATTTTGTGTGTCTGCAAATTTCCTTATTTCATCTTTCCTTCCAAACAACATTTTCTCTGCCTCTAGAATTCCCAATGGGCAGTTCTTTTCTTTAGCACTTAAAAATGTTACTCCATTATTTTCTAGTATCCAGTCAGTTTCCTTGAGAAGAAAGCTGTAATCTTAATCCTATTGTTCCTTTGAAAGTAATCTCTCTCTTTTTCGTCGGGCAGCTTTTAAGATGTCATGTTTTTCTTTGCTATTCATGAATTGTACTGTGGTGATCTCAGGTGTGGTTTTCTTTGGATTTGTTCTTGTTGCATTTTTTAATGCTTATTGAATTTATGGCTCCATATATTCTTTTTAGTTTTAGAGAACTCTCAGCTGTTAATATTTCTGAAATATTGTTTCATCCCAATCTCTCTCTCCTTTTTTCCTTGGACTCCAGTTTACACATATGATAAAAAATATTTACTGTGGCCCATGTGTCTCAAATGCGCTTTTGTCTACTTTTTATTCTTTTCGTTTCCCATGCCTTAGTCTTAATATTGTTACTACTCTATCTTCCAGTTCACTTACCTCTCTTTACCTGTGTCCAATCCAGTACCGAGTTTTAAATTTCGTATAGTTTTTAATTCTATCAGTTCAACTTCAATCAGTTTATAGTTTCTAGTCGTCAAGTTAAGTTCTCCACCTTGTCATCTATTTTCTTGAACTTGATAATATTTACCAAAATATGTATGAACTTTAATGTTTAGGTCATCTATGATTCTGATTCTGTTTTGTTTTTTATTCTAATTCTCCTTTTCTTGGTAGTCTTGGTGGCTCTTCAGCGAATACCAGACTTGGGATATGACAAGTTGTATAGAATCTGAATGACATTACAGTTGCCCTTTGAACAACCTGGGTTTGAACTGCACAGATGCACTTATACATGGATTTTTTTTCCAATAAGTAATACAGTACTGCATGATGTGTGGTTGGTTGAATCCTCAGATTCAGAACCACAGATAAGAAGGGCCGACCATAAAGTTATATGTGGATTTTTGACTGCACAGGGAGTCAGTGTCTCTAACCCCTACATTGTTCAAGGGTCAACTGTATTTTCTTGAGGAGAGAATTTCCTATTCTTAGGTAGGGAGCAGAGGGGAAGATCACCTCAGTCACTGGACCAACTTCATACTCATTTTCCTTCTTTATAAGGTTCAATGTAGATGTTGCCTCAACCTTCCTAACACACACACACACACACACAAACACAGACACACACACACACACACACATGTAGAGATTTCAATGTCCTAATTCATATCATTAGTTTACCATTGGGCCACAAATCTTTCATAGGTTCTGAACCCCAATTTTGTCTCTTCAGCATTATGAACCAACTAAGTCTTTGCTTTGACTTCAGTTAGCTTTTGTTTGACTTCTTAGCATCTTGCCTTGTCTACCTATTATACATGGAAAATACTGCAAGGGAACACTGTTGCTGAATCCAGCTCCGTTCTCTGAATCTTTACTCTCTCTGTGATTTTGGTCCTTAAAATTCTAGCTGCCTTGTTATTTCTCAATTCCAGTTCTGGTTTCCTTAGTCCTATGACACTGTCCTAAGATCTACTGGCTTTTCTACCTCTTAGGAGCCACATTTGGTTTCTCAGCCTTTTGCTCTTCATCAGTAGTTTCTAAATGACTGGGCTAGAAAAGCATGTGCAGAATATTGTTCTCACTTCAGTGAGTTTCTTTCTCTATTTTACTTTTCTAGGTCATGGCTACCTCAGTAGCTTTCTAACGCTCACAGTCCAATGTTGCTTATGATTTATCTGGCCTTTCTAGTATGTTTTCCTAAGGTAAACTGATATAGTTGGAAAGAGGAGTTCGTACCCACCATTTAAAAAATGCTGTTTTGTCTTTCTATGAACTCTCTTTTCGTCCCATCTTCTGTCACTTTTTCCCACCAAAAATTCCCATTCTCACAGATAGATTATTTTAAGATTAAAAATTATTATTAAGCTAATAAGTTAATTTTGAAAGGAATTAATTTTGCTTTGAACAAGAACACAGATTGGTGAATGGAATATGGAAGATTCCTTAAGACCTTTTTCATCTCTAAGAGTAGTATCCAACCATCGGTACCATAATAAGTTTGTCAACAATGGAAGAAAGCAGTCTTTATAAAATCAGCATTATTCAGTAATCTCAAAAACTGCTTCACTTTCCTGCTCATGCCACCAATTTCCAAATGTTCAATAGGAGCAGAGAATCATGGGATGGGATGTGGAGAAATGGCCTGTCATAGTAACTATAAATATTGGAAGAATGGAATTATAAATAAAGAGGGTTTTCTATGAATATATTTGAAGTGTTTGTTCCTAAAGAACTTCTAGAATAAGACTCAAAAGTTTAACATAGAAACACCTCTTAATAAGTATGAAAATCACTAAAATTTATCTCATAATACTTTTTTCTTTTGTGTTATGTGATTGTCAGAGTCACACAAAACTATTTTTATCTGGACTTCACAGATCTTCTTATTTTTACTATGGGATCAGTTACCCTACATTTTTGAAATTTGGCAAAATAGTTAAAGTTGGAACATTTCCCCAAAATCCAGGGCATATGACTTACATTTCTGTAGAAGGCAATATTATATTTCTGTCTAGTTCTGGGGTAAACATTTTCATACCTGCCAATCCAATTTGACGAATGTATCATTTTTCCAGTGCACTAGTGTAAAGTAAATGGTAAATTCAGTCAAACAGTCGTTTCATACATCAAAAAGGAAAATCAGTCAACACAACTGTCTGACTGAAATGAATGAAGAAAACAAATCAAGGCAAACAACTGTCCCAGTAGACTTGTATAAATACAGTAGTGGTGTCATGTGCAGGATTAATCTTCCCTCACCCTTAACTGGAGAACACTGGGCCAGCCAATTCAGTCACTCAAATGATACTGAATTATAATATTCCAGTTTCATTTACTCTCAGTTACTGCTGACTGCCCTTCCTTCTCCTTCATCTGTCCATCAGTGGAGAATGTCAGAGCAGGAGAATAGTAATATTGGCATAAGTTGTAATGTACTGTCGTGAATTCTACAGCTTCAAAATTCTTAGGATAACTCAATGATCTTAAAGAATCTGGTGCAGAAAGGATATGTGAATTAAATCGCAGACCACTGTCTGACCCTTCCAGCACTAACACCCCTTATTCCTGGTTCTAATATATCACAGAATACTCAAGAGGAAGGTTTTGAGTGGTCAGCAGAAATATGGCTCCAAAGCAGCCACATGGAAAAGAAATGTTGTCATCTCTGATCCACTTTAAAGTTGACTTGTCTTTTACTCATAAACCAGATTCAGTGTGAACTCTGTTCTGCTAAATGTTAGAGAATCTATTGGAGGAGTGTGGCCAATTCTTTTGAATTTTTTTACTCTCTAACTTTTTGTTTTTTTAACATCTTTATTGGAGTAGAATTGCTTTACAATGCTGTGTTAGTTTCTGCTTTATAACAAAGTGAATCAGCTATACATGTACATATATCCCCATATCTCCTCCCTCTTGTGTCTCCCTCCCACCCTCCCTACCCCACCCCTCTAGGTGGTCACAAAGCACCGAGCTGATCTCCCTGTGCGATGTGGCTGCCTCCCACTAGTGTGTGTTTTACATTTGGGAGTGTATATATGTCCAAGCCACTCTGTCACTTCATCCCACCTTACCCTTCCCCCTCCCCGTGTCCTCAAGTCCATTCTCTACGTCTGCGTCTTTATTCCTGTCCTGGCCCTAGGTTCTTCAGAAGAATTTTTTTTTCAGATTCCATATATCTGTGTTAGCATACGGTATTTGTTTTTCTCTTTCTGACTTACTTCACTCTGTATGACAGTCTCTAGGTCCATCCACCTCACTGCAAATAACTCAATTTCATTTCTTTTTATGGCTGAGTAATATTCTACTGGATATATGTGCCACATCTTCTTTATAATTCATCTGTCGATGGACACTTAGGTTGTTTCCATGTCCTGGTGATTGTAAATACTGCCACAATGAACATGGTGGTACATGTCTCTTTTCGAATTATGGTTTTATTAGGGTATATGCCCAGTAGTGGGATTTCTGGGTCATACGGTAGTTCTATTTTTAGTTTTTTAGGGAAACTCCATACTGTACTCAATAGTGGCTGTATCAATGTACATTCCCACCAACAGTGCAAGAGGGTTCCCTTTTCTCCACACCCTCTCCAGCATTTATTGTTTGTAGATTTTTTGATGATGGCCATTCTGACTGGTCACAGAAAGAACTTTGGCATGGTGTTCATCATCTAACTTATCCTAACATGCAGACATTTATGAGAGTAAAGTCATGTCTTTGCCAGAGTGGGTTGCTTATCTGGGCAACTGGGTCAAATCAAGAAGGGCAAATGTAGGCTGCCAGAGTAAATAAGGAGAGGAAAAACAAAAAGAACGAGCCATATCATTCATCAGTGATTTTCCCCCCAATATTCTTAGACTCCACCTATCTCCATCTTACTGGTAACACAGGAACTAGACTGAACTATCAGGTAAAAGGTCTCTACAGAAACTGAGGTAATACAGAAAATTAAAAAAAAAACATAAAATTGTAAATTTTCTTCCTAGGGCTAATTGAGATGATACTTCAATAATAACATAAGATCAGGTGAGGTCTAAAGAAATTTTAGAAAACCTGGATACAGTAAGAAAACATCTGTTCGCCAGCATCCGAATGTTAGAGAGACACCAAGACATGTGGGCCAAGTTCTGGAGAGAAGGGAAACACAGATGCAAGCTTGACATTTGGTGCAGCTTTTCTCCTTGGGGCATTTGCTGATTCAACTCATACAGCCTAGGAGCTGAAAAGCCAAGGAGTTCAAAAGACTGTAACCATAGAAGCCAAACGGCAAGAGCTCAAGCTAAAGGCAACAACTAATGGAATGACAAGCTACACGTATCCTTAGTCTCACAGGGCTGCGGGAACCATTACATTTAAAGCCTAACAAATACAAGGGTAGTTGGGAATAGGGAGAATCCAAACTTTCGCATGGTTAATCCCAAAGGGCAACACCCGTAGAGGAAGGACAAGACAGAAATAGAGCACCCTTCACACAGACGGAAAAAAAGGCTTTGAATGAGCTCAAACTGAGAATGGACTAAGGTTTCCAGTCCCTATAGTAACTGTCTGCCATGGGCAAAAGGAAATCTTTTCAAGAGAACAATAACAACATCCAGAAAGTGGAGGTATCTTTATAGTTTCCTAAAATAAGTTAAGCCCAATTTTAATATAAAAAATAATTGGACATACCAGGAAAAAGACTCAATGATCAAAAGCTCAAAAAAGAAAGAAAGAAAAAAGACAATATAAATAGACACAGGAGGACAAGGGTTAGTAGGCATTGGTTAAAAAACAAAACAAAACAACTATGATTAAACAAAGAAAATAGACACATGGCAAATAAGCATATGAAAAGATGCTACACATTCCATGTCATCAGGGAATTTTAAATTAGAATAACGAGATACCACTACACACCTATTCAAATAGCTAAAATCCAAATAATGAAATACCAAAGTTGTTGATGATGCAGAACAACTGAAATTCTCATTTGCTGCTAGCAGGGTACTTGGCAGTTTCTTACAAAACTAAACATACTTTTACCATACAGTGATCTAGTAATCATGCTCTTTGGTATTTACCCATAGGAACTGAAAAGTTATGTCCGCATAAAAACCTGCACATGGATGTTTATAACAGTTTCTTTCATAATTGCCAAAACTTGAAATCAACCAAGATGTTTTTCAATAGGTGAATGGATAAACAAACTATGGTATATCGGTACAAAGGAATAGCATTGAGCAATAAAGAGAAAATGCTATGAAGCCATGAAAAGACATGGAAGAAGCTTAAATGCATATTGCTAAGTGAAAAAAAGCCAATCTGCAAAGGCTACATGCATATTATATGATTGCAGCTATATGAAATTTAGGAAAAGGCCAAAGTGTGGAGACAGTCAAAAGATCAATGGTTGCCAGAGGTTGCGGAGAGGGAGAAAAGGATGGGTGAAGTGCGGAATTTTAAAGGCAAAGAGACTTCCTGTGTATGGTTCTGTAATGGTGGATACAGGTTATTGCACATTTATCAAAAATCAGAGACTTCCGGGTAAGATGGCGGAAGAGTAAGACGCGGAGATCAACTTCCTCCCCACGGATACACCAGAAATACAGCTACACGTGGAACAACTCCTACAGAACACCTACTGAATGCTAGCAGAAGACCCCAGACCTCACAAAAGGCTCGCCCCGCACTCCGTGCCCCTCCCTCCCGCCCGGCCTGAGTGAGCCAGAGTCCCCGAAGAGGCTGCTCCTTTAACCCTGTCCTGTCTGAGCAAAGAACAGACGCCCTCCGGCGACCTACACGCAGAGGCGGGGCCAAATCCAAAGCTGAGACCCAGGAGCTGTGAGAACAAAGAAGAGAAAGGGAAACCTCTCCCAGCAGCCTCAGAAGCAGCGGATTAAAGCTCCACAATCAACTTGATGTACCCTGCATCTGTGGAATACATGAATAGACAACAAATCATCCCAAATTGAGGAGCCAGGAGTCAGTGCTGTGCCTCTGAGGTGGGAGAGCCAACTTCAGGACACTGGTCCACAAGAGACCTCCCAGCTCCACATAATATCAAACGGCGAAAATCTTCCAGAGATCTCCATCTCAACAGCAGCACCCAGCTTCACTCAACGACCAGCAAGCTACAGTGCTGGACACCCTATGCCAAACAACTAGCAAGACAGAAACACAACGCCACCCATTAGCAGAGAGGTGGCCTAAAATCATAAAAAGTCCGCAGACACCCCAAAACACACCACCAGACGTGGACCTGCCCACCAGAAAGACAAGATCCAGCCTCATTCACCAGAACACAGGCACTACTACCTTCCACCAGGAAGCCTACACAACCCACTAAACCAACCTTAGCCACTGGGGACAGACACCAAAAACAACGGGAACTACGAACCTGCAGCCTGCAAAAAGGAGACCCCAAACACAGTAACATAAGCAAAATGAGAAGACAGAAAAACACACAGCAGGAGAAGGAACAAGATAAAAACCCACCAGACCTAACAAATGAAGACGTAATAGGCAGTCTACCTGAAAAAGAATTCAGAATAATGATGGTAAAGATGATCCAAGATTCTATTTCCCAGATCCAAAATCTTGGAAATAGAATAGACAAAATGCAAGAAACAGTTAACAAGGACCTAGAAGAACTAAAGATGAATCAAGCATCGATTAAAAACACAATACATGAAATAAAAAATACTCTAGATGGGATCAATAGCAGAATAACTGAGGCAGAAGAACGGATAAGTGAGGTGGAAGATAAAATAGTGGAAATAACTGCTGCAGAGCAAAATAAAGAAAAAAGAATGAAAAGAACAGAGGACAGTCTCAGAGACCTCTGGGACAACATTAAACGCACCAACATTCGAATTATAGGGGTTCCAGAAGAAGAAGAGAAAAAGAAAGGGACTGAGAAAATATTTGAAGAGATTATAGTTGAAAACTTCCCTAATATGGGAAAGGAAATAGTTAATCAAGTTCAGGAAGCACAGAGAGTCCCATACAGAATAAATCCAAGGAGAAATACGCCAAGACACATATTAATCAAACTGTCAAAAATTAAACACAAAGAAATCATATTAAAAGCAGCAAGGCAAAAACAACAAATAACACACAAGGGAATCCCCATCAGGATAACAGCTGATCTCTCAGCAGAAACTCTACAAGCCAGAAGGGAGTGGCAGGACATAATTAAAGTGATGAAGGAGAAAAACCTGCAACCAAGATTACTCTACCCAGCAAGGATCTCATTCAGATTTGATGGAGAAATTAAAACGTTTACAGACAAGCAAAAGCTGAGAGAATTCAGCACCACCAAACCAGCTTTACAACAAATGCTAAAGGAACTTCTCTAGGCAAGAAACACAACAGAAGGAAAAGACCTACAATAACGAACCCAAAACAATTAAGAAAATGGGAATAGGAACATACATATCAATAATTACCTTAAATGTAAATGGACTAAATGCTCCCACCAAAAGACACAGATTGGCTGAATGGATACAAAAACAAGACCCATATATATGCTGTCTACAAGAGACCCACTTCAGACCTAGAGACACATACAGACTGAAAGTAAGGGGATGGAAAAAGATATTCCATGCAAATGGAAACCAAAAGAAAGCTGGAGTAGCAATTCTCATATCAGACAAAATAGACTTTAAAATAAAGACTACTAGAAGAGACAAAGAAGGACACTACATAATGATCAAGGGATCGATCCAAGAAGAAGATATAACAATTGTAAATATTTATGCACCCAACATAGGAGCACCTCAATACATAAGGCAAATACTAACAGCCATAAAAGGAGAAATCGACAGTAACACAATCATAGTAGGGGACTTTAACACCCCACTTTCACCAATGGACAGATCTTCCAAAATGAAAATAAATAAGGAAACACAAGCTTTAAATGATACATTAAACAAGATGGACTTAATTGATATTTATAGGACATTCCATCCAAAAACAACAGAATACACATTTTTCTCAAGTGCTCATGGAACATTCTCCAGGATAGATCATATCTTGGGTCACAAATCAAGCCTTGGTAAATTTAAGAAAATTGAAATTGTATCAAGTGTCTTTTCTGACCACAATGCTATGAGACTAGGTATCAATTACAGAAAAAGAGCTGTAAAAAATACACACATGGAGGCTAAACAATACACTACTTAATAACGAAGTGATCACTGAAGAAATCAAAGAGGAAATTAAAAAATACCTAGAAACAAATGACAATGGAGACACGACGACCCAAAACCTATGGGACGCAGCAAAAGCAGTTCTAAGAGGGAAGTTTATAGCAATACAATCCCACCTTAAGAAACAGGAAACATCTCGAATAAACAACCTAACCTTGCACCTAAAGCAATTAGAGAAAGAAGAACAAAAACACCCCAAAGTTAGCAGAAGGAAAGAAATCATAAAAATCAGATCAGAAATAAATGAAAAAGAAATGAAGGAAACGATAGCAAAGATCAATAAAACTAAAAGCTGGTTCTTTGAGAAGATAAACAAAATTGATAAACCATTAGCCAGACTCATCAAGAAAAGAAGGGAGAAGACTCAAATCAATAGAATTAGAAATGAAAAAGGAGAAGTAACAACTGACACTGCAGAAATACAAAAGATCATGAGAGATTACTACAAGCAACTCTATGCCCATAAAATGGACAACCTGGAAGAGATGGACAAATTCTTAGAAATGCACAACCTGTCAAGACTGACTCAGGAAGAAATAGAAAATATGAATAGACCAATCACAAGCACTGAAATTGAAACTGTGATTAAAAATCTTCCATCAGGGCTTCCCTGGTGGTGCAGTGGTTGAGAGTCCGCCTGCCGATGCAGGGGATACGGGTTCGTGCCCCGGTCTGGGAGGATCCCACATGCCGCGGAGCGGCTGGGCCCGTGAGCCATGGCCGCTGAGCCTGCGCGTCCGGAGCCTGTGCTCCGCAACGGGAGGGGCCACAACAGTGGGAGGCCCGCGTACCATAAAAAAAAAAAAAAAAAAAAAAAAAAAAAAAAAATCTTCCATCAAACAAAAGCCCAGGACCAGATGGCTTCACAGGCGAATTCTATCAAACATTTAGAGAAGAGCTAACACCCATCCTTCTCAAACTCTTCCAAACAATATCAGAGGAAGGAACACTCCCAAAGTCATTCTACGAGGCCACCATCACCTTGATACCAAAACCAGGCAAGGATGTCACAAAGAAAGAAAACTACAGGCCAATATCACTGATGAACATAGATGCAAAAATCCTCAACAAAATACTAGCAAACAGAATCCAACAGCACATTAAAAGCATCATACACCATGATCAAGTGGGGTTTATTCCAGGAATGCAAGGATTCTTCAATATACGCAAATCAATCAATGTGATACACCATATTAACAAGTTGAAGGAGAAAAACCATATGATCATCTCAATAGATGCAGAGAAAGCTTTTGACAAAATTCAACACCCATTTATGATAAAAACCCTGCAGAAAGTAGGCATAGAGGGAACTTTCCTCAACATCATAAAGGCCATATATGACAAACCCACAGCCAACATTGTCCTCAATGGTGAAAAACTGAAACCATTTCCACTAAGATCAGGAACAAGACAAGGCTGCCCACTCTCACCACTCTTATTCAACATAGTTTTGGAAGTTTTAGCCACAGCAATCAGAGAAGAAAAGGAAATAAAAGGAATCCAAATTGGAAAAGAAGAAGTAAAGCTGTCACTGTTTGCAGATGACATGATACTATACATAGAGAATCCTAAAGATGCTACCGAAAAACTACTAGAACTAATCAATGGATTTGGTAAAGTAGCAGGATACAAAATTAATGTACAGAAATCTCTGGCATTCCTGTACACTAATGATGAAAAATCTGAAAATGAAATCAAGAAAACACTCCCATTTACCATTGCAACAAAAAGAATAAAATATCTAGGAATAAACCTACCTAAGGAGACAAAAGACCTGTATGCAGAAAATTATAAGACACTGATGAAAGAAATTAAAGATGATACAAATAGATGGAGAGATATACCATGCTCCTGGATTGGAAGAATCAATATTGTGAAAATGACTCTACTACCCAAAGCAATCTACAGATTCAATGCAATCCCTATCAAACTACCACTGGCATTTTTCACAGAACTAGAACAAAAAATTTCAAAATTTGTTTGGAAAAACAAAAGACCCCGAATAGCCAAAGCAATCTTGAGAACGAAAAACGGAGCTGGAGGAATCAGGCTCCCTGACTTCAGACTATACTACAAAGCTACAGTAATCAAGACAGTGTGGTACTGGCATAAAAACAGAAAGATGGATCAGTGGATCAGGATAGAAAGCCCAGAGATAAACCCACGCACATATGGCCAACTTATCTTTGATAAAGGAGGCAGGAATGTACAGTGGAGAAAGGACAGCCTCTTCAATAAGTGGTGCTGGGAAAACTGGACAGGAACATGTAAAAGTTTGAGATTAGATCATTCCCTAACACCATACACAAAAATAAGCTCAAAATGGATTAAAGACTTAAATGTAAGGCCAGAAACTATCAAACTCTTAGAGGAAAACATAGGTAGAACACTCTATGACATAAATCACAGCAAGATCCTTTTGGACCCACCTCCTAGAGAAATGGAAATAAAAACAAAGATAAACAAATGGGACCTAATGAAACTTCAAAGCTTTTGCACAGCAAAGGAAACCATAAACAAGACCAAAAGACAACCCTCAGAATGGGAGAAAATATTTGCAAATGAAGCAACTGACAAAGGATTAATCTCCAAAATTTATAAACAGCTCATGCAGCTCAATAGCAAAAAAACAAACACCCCAATCCAAAAATGGGCAGAAGACTTAAATAGGCATTTCTCCAAAGAAGATATACAGACTGCCAACAAACACATGAAAGAATGCTCAACATCATTAATCATTAGAGAAATGCAAATCAAAACTACAATGAGATATCATCTCACACCAGTCAGAATGGCCATCATCAAGAAATCTAGAAACAATAAATGCTGGAGAGGGTGTGGAAAAAAGGGAACACTCTTGCACTGCTGGTGGGAATGTGAATTGGTACAGCCACTATGGAGAACAGTATGGAGGTTCCTTAAAAAACTAAAAATAGAACTACCATATGACCCAGCAATCCCACTACTAGGCATATACCCTGAGAAAACCATAATTCCAAAAGAGACATGTACCAAAATGTTCATTGCAGCTCTATTCACAATAGCCCGGAGCTGGAAACAACCTAAGTGTCCATCATCAGATGAATGGATAAAGAAGATGTGGCACATATATACAATGGAATATTACTCAGCCATAAAAAGAAACGAAACTGAGCTATTTGTAATGAGGTGGATAGACCTAGAGTCTGTCATACAGAGTGAAGTAAGTCAGAAAGAGAAAGACAAATACCGTATGCTAACACATATATACGGAATTTAAAAAAAAAAAAAAAGTCATGAAGGACCTAGGGGCAAAACGGGAATAAAGACACAGACCTACTTGAGAATGGACTTGAGGATATGGGGAGGGGGAAGGGTAAGCTGTGACAAAGCGAAAGAGAGGCATGGACATATATACACTACCAAACGTAAGGTAGATAGATAGTGGGAAGCAGCCACAGAGCACAGGGAGATCAGCTCGGTGCTTTGTGACCGCCTGGAGGGGTGGGATGGGGAGGGTGGGAGGGAGGGAGATGCATGAGGGAAGGGATGTGGGAACAGATGTATATGTATGACTGATTCACTTTGTTATAAAGCAGAAACTAATTAAAAAATTAAAAATAAAAAAAAATAAAAAAAAAAAATCATATAATGTACAAAACAAAGAGTGAAGTCTAATGTAAACCATGGACATTAGTTAGTAATAATGTATCAATATGGGTTCATTAACTATAACAAACATCCTACGCTAATGTAAGATGTTAATAATAGGGGAAACTGGGTAGAGAGCTAAGGAGGTACGAGAACTCTGTCCTTTCTGCTTAATTTTTCTGTAAACCAGAAACTGCTCCGAAATAGTCTGTTAATTTAAAAAACAAATCTAGACCTGCATACATAACTTGCACGTAAATCCAACCACAGCAGCATTATTCATAAGAGCCCCAAAGTGGAAATAACCAAATGGCCATTTACTGTGAATGGATAAATGAAACATAGTAATATCCACACCATGGAATATTATTCAGCCATAAAAAGACATCAAGTACTGATGCATGCTACAACATGGATGAACCTTGAAAACATGCTAAGTAATTGTATGATTCCATTTGTATGCAATGTCCAGACTAGACAAATCTGTAGAGACAAAGTATATTAGTGGCTGCCTAGGGTTTGGAGAAATGGGGGAGTGAGTGACCTATAATAGATTCTTTTTCTTTTGGGGGGTGGATGAAAGTTCTAAAATTGATTGTGGTGGTAGATGCATAACACATTAAATTGTACACTTTAAATAATATGGAAAGTAAAATATATCTCAATGAAACTATTATTTAAAATTATGATTAATGTATTAAAAGAAGGGCAACATGTACAATTTAAGCAAAAATTATCTGTGAAATGCAACCAAAAGAAACTTCTAGAATTAAAAAAGTTGAAATTAAGCACTCAGAAGATTGGTTGAACAGTACCTTAGTCAAACAAAAGAAAGGAATACAAATGTCAATTAAAAAATAACTACACAAAAATTTGGAGGGAAAATGATGGAAAACAGAGAAATAAGTACTTAAGACATATAGAGTATATGTGAAACACTGTGTCTAGCCAGCCCCAAGTCACACAGCCTAGGAAGGAGACACACAGCCTACCTGAATCACAAGGACTTCTCCAAAGTAAAAATGAGGTTCTGAGGCCAGAAGTGGAAGGAATGGATTACAAAGGAAAAGAACAATGGTAAACTATAATGTAGATATACATCAGTAAATACATAGGTTCCCTGGGGTTGTGATCTGGTACAAACAATAAAAAGAAAAGAGATAAGACTCATAGTAGAGGCTGCTAGATTCTGCTGAGGAAAATGTCCAGGGAGGGAAGAGTTGATTTATTTCATTATTTTTTTAGAGTCCACATATAAGTGACATCATGCACTATTTGTCTTTGTCTTATTTCACTTAGCATCGTGGCCTCCAGTTTTATCCATGTTGACTTAAATGATAGGATTTTCTTCTTTTTTAAGGTTGAATAATATTCTATTCTATATATATACCATATTTCCTTTCTCCATTAATCTACTATGGACACTTAGGTGGTTTCCATACCTTGGCTCTTGTGCATAATGCTACAATAAACATGGGAGTACAGATATCTCTTCAAATTATGATGATATTTCCTTTGGATATATACTCAGAAGTGGGAGTGAGGAAGAACTTATGACACAAATCGACCATATGTAAAAGATGTTGTAGGAATGAAAAAGTCTGAACACCTAGAAAGAGTGTGGAGTATTTGGAAAGGTCATTGTTCAAGGTCATACATAGTTTAAAGTTATGACATTTCAGTGAGCCTGTGTGCATGAAGGCTTGCTTATATTTGGGGATTTGAATACAGTGCAAAGAAGTGTTGCTAAATTTTCGATCAACATCAAAAAAAGGGTGGAAATGTTTTTTCTTTGATTATGAAACTGCAGGAAAGGAAGCCTAGAATTCTAGGCCCACTAGAATTTTCCCTGACGATAGTGCTAATTTAGGAGAATAAGAAGGATCCAAGGCTATAGAACAATTTTGAAAGCAAAATAAGACCGCCGAGTCTTCACACAGTGTATGAGATTAAGTTTTAATGGCATATGATGAAGTGGCCATGACACAGCCAGCAGAGCTCATTGAGTTGTGGAAAATGGCTCTTGAAGCTACAGGAAATGGACCGTAGACATAGAAAAAGAACAAGGTAAATCCCAAAGAGTGGAAGGACAAAATTAATCAAGAGAAAAGTCAAAAATAGAGAAGAAAAGCAGTAAACGTGACAAAGAAAACCAAAAGCTTGCTCTTTACAAACACCAATAAAATAAGCAATATTTGGCAAATATGATAGAGATGGGACTAGCTATAAAACAGAGAGAATTTTTTTTTAATTACAAAAGAATACTATGGTAGCTTTATACCAACACATCTAAAAATCTGGACAAAATGGCTGATTATGATTAGTTATATGCAGCCATTATTTACTCCTGTTTTGAGTAGAGAATACAAGAAGCTTTATGAAAATAGAAAACATAATCAAAGATATACACTTTAGAAAGACATCAGTTATTTTCCAATATATATAAAAAATTAGAAGAGTCCTAATACGAAAATCAGATATGGGGCTTCCCTGGTGGCGCAGTGGTTGAGAGTCCGCCTGCCGATGCAGGGGACACAGATTCGTGCCCCGGACCGGGAAGATCCCACATGCCGCGGAGTGGCTGGGCCCGTGAGCCATGGCCGCTGAGCCTGCGCGTCCAGAGCCTCTGCTCCGCAACGGGAGAGGCCACAACAGTGAGAGGCCCGTGTACTGCAAAAAAAAAAAAAAGAAAGTGAGTGACAACTTAAATGATATATGGAATATTTTGCTGACTTACAAGAGCATGCATAATTAAATATGACCCAGTTGAAATGTTAATTTTATTTTAATGTGTATGTTGGGATGGAGTCTTCAAGGTGCCAGAAAACAAGCATTCATCCATGCTGTTTGGAACTGCAGCACACAGACACCTTCAGTTACCAGTTCTGTTCATGCCACAGAATCATCTTCAGAAAACATACTGTTTTTTATGGACCTGGTATATATCTTAATTAGTTTGAAGAATTCCCCAAATACCTGTTAATATGTAGTGCTCCAATTCCAATCTTGCCACGTCCTGTACCAGTGACACAGCACATAGGAGTTTCATTTCTCTTTCTTTCTCTGGGTTGTTCAGAACCCAACGAAAGAACAATGGAATGGCATCAAAGAGATCAGGGTTCTTGTCCCAGAGTTACCATAAAATAATAGTGTCCTCTTGGGAAAATTATAGTTATTCTAGGCCCCTTTCCTTTTCTTTACTTTGACAGAGCTGCACTAGATGACCCCAAGTAACATTGCACTCTTTGCAGTAGTAGCTTAGATGTTATTGGTTTTCTGAAACAAATGAAGACAATGACACATGAAACTGTGCAACATCTCTGTAACTATGTTTTCTTAGAGTTGCCTCCATTTTACAGATGATAAGATGGCTGAGCACAGAAGTAGATGTCTTGACCAGAGGTTGCAGAGTAGATGGAACGGAACCACAAGTTTCCTTCTTTCCTGAAGCTCACTTAGCCAAAACATAGGCTTCTGAATATTAAGCTGTAAAGCATATTATCCGTATGCTTTAAAAGAAGCGGTTCTTCTAGGATTTCCAATTAATAGCAGGAGGTTTTGAAATTCTTCAAAGATCATCTAATTTTGTGAGATTTACAGCTCAATTTTCCTGTCAAGCAAGTTGTATTAGTGCCAATCATCTGAGCTTCTGGATGCTTCTCTGAACTTCTTGAAGTTTTCTTCTTGCTATCTGAAATTCATGCCAGATAAGCCTTTTTCTAGAGCGCATATACAGACTTGTGTATTTTTATACAGAAAAGCAATGCAGTGAGTCAGGATGGGGGTTAAGCCCCCATTCTCAGAGTGGTATTGAGCTCCTGGTGAAATATAATCATCATTTCCTCAGAATCGAAAAGCAGTTATCTCTAGTTTTTAATCCCATTAACTATTTATACATTTATGTATGATACATGTATTTATTGTACCTACTAGGTGTGTTCTCTTTGGGAAGTACAAAGCTCTTTGAGATATAGGTTGTTCATTTTTTCGTTTTCCCACAAATACTGTGACCTTTTGAGCAGGAAGGTCTATATTTTACTAACATCTAGAACCAGCAGTTAACACGGTGTCTAAGATGTAGTCAATAAATATGAAATACATAAATAAACACATTTTTAAGGAAGGAAATGAACAAATAGAAAATTTTCATTTCAGTCACAAAGCAACCAGAGACATAAAAATGATACAGACAACGAGTGCTACGGTCATTCAAATAAGGCATAGAATAGATACAACAAGGATCTCCTTATTGGCACAGGGAACTCTACTCAATATTTTGTAATAACTTATAAGGGAAAAGAATGTGAAAAAGGAATCACTGTGCTGTACACCTGAAAGTAACACAACATTGTAAATCAACTATACTTAAATTAAAAAACAAACAGACAACAACAACAAAAAAACCCCGAAAGAGGTCATAGAAGTTTTTATGAGATTCCATAAGAGAAGCCAAATGAGGACGGGCGAGACGGCTTTTGAATCAATTCAGAGGAGAGGTCACAGAGAAACTTGTCTTTGACCTGAACTTGAGTTTCCATTAAGATTGCAACACAGGGATATTACAGATGAAGGTAATCACATAAACTTACTACACTGAAACTTGCAGAGGTTATGAGTGTTGTTCAAGATCCCAAAGCAAGTGCATTGTGGAATCAGAATTTTAAGTGAGACCTAATGAACTAAAAACAAACAAACAAAAAAACAAACCTTTTCTGTGATACCATGTTGCCTTTGAAGTCGTTATTTTGGTGGGTTGGTAGAAAGTGGTTCCCGTGTTTCTGGCAGCAATGACTAGTTCTGTCCCCCCCGCGGCCCCCCACCCCCGAGTTGATCCTCAAAGTTTCCTTTAGAATGGACTTGCTAAAATGCAGACATGCAAGTATTCATGACGCCTGTGTCCAATCATTTCTCCTGCCATTGCCTACTTCACTTCTGGATTATATGAACAATTCACTGTCTTCATTTATGCTTTTCCCTCCTCCAAGAATTCCTTTCTCCCTATGGGGCACCTGGGAAACCCACTTCATTTTTCAAACCTCAGTTTACATATTATGTCTTTTGTGCAGTCTTCTTTTTAGTGTTGTGATCACATGCTCCTTTTTGCTACCCTTGCACTTCTGCATGCCTGATTGTTGCACTCGCTACACTGTATTGTGATTGTGTTGTTTACATATATCTGTGTTCTCCTGGGCAACGTTCCTTGGGGCCAGGGACTACCGTTTTTCATCTATTGATGTTGCCTTAGCATGTTACTTGTTGCGAAGTAGTTAGTTATAAAAATGAGATTTGTTTAAATTGAAAATTGTTATGTACATATTAGTTATTATCATTTACAGATATAACAGGAAAAAATATTAATGCTGGTGCTGAAAGTTCACTTCTAGTAAATGATGGTGGTACTTGACTTCACTTATATTATTTTCCCCACTATTTTATATCTTTCTACCTGATATCTCTTCTTTATTCCCATCTCTTTCTTTATTACTAAACCAAGAAAAACAGGGATGAGGGTAGGGCTAGGCCATACTTGGCTGGAATAGTAAAGAAATTGTGTGGGGTTTTGGTGAGAAAATCCTGAAGCATACAGGTCTGCATCTTCCTTTTATTTTTATTTTTTTGTGGTACGCGGGCCTCTCACCGTTGTGGCCTCTCCCGTTGTGGAGCACAGGCTCCAGAGGCGCAGGCTCAGCGGCCGTGGCTCACGGGCCCAGCCGCTCCACGGCATGTGGGATCTTCCCAGACTGGGGCACGAACCCGTGTCCCCTGCATCAGCAGGTGGACTCTCAACCACTGTGCCACCAGGGAAGCCCCTGTTTGAAGTTTTTTGATAAATTAGATTTGATAACACAGTTTTATAAAAACTTAGTTTGGACATTTCTGAACCTCTTTTTTTGTTTCCTTATGTAAGAAAGCTGCTTGTTTAGGGTTAATACTAATTCAATGGGGGTAAGATTTACACAGGACCAACCCTAACATTCATAGTGTGTGGCACAGGAAACAACTTTGAATGGCCATTTCAAGGAACAATATACTTAAGTGTATACAATGAGTAAAATGGATGAACTACACAAATTTATGAGTTGAAAACCATAGAATCATAGAATTTTCTCACTGTAAAGGCTCTTACTTTTCCAACTGCTTAACTTCAACCTCTGTTAAAGCACTTCAGTAACAGGGAGTTCTTGAGTTTAAAATGCAGTCGGTCCATTTTATAGTTGAAAGGTTCTACTTGTCAAAATATTCATCCTTTTATCAACCTAAACCTGTCTACTTGGTCTAAAATCTTCAGTGTGGGACAGTCTAAACCCTTTTTCATAGGACAACTCCTAAAATAGTTTAGAGCGACCACCTACTTCTCTCCTGGTCTTGCTTCATGTCATCTATTCCCAGTTCCTTCAATTACTTCTTATTTTAGATTCCAGACACTTTACTGAATTCATCACTTTCTTCAGTATAATAACTCATTTGCTGAATGTGATATTTTAAGCCTAAAAGGATTTGTTTACTGTTTTCTGTAAAGAATTAAAACATAAAATGTCCAATCAACCAATAATTCTTCACCTAACATGATTCATATACACCAATTGATAAGGAAAATTTAAAAACTCAAATTACTTCATTCTTAAAGAGTGATCATAGTATGTCCTTATTTATAATGTACAGGAAATATGAATTTTCTTTCTGTGCATCTATAACAGTGCCCTCTTGCAGGGTACAGAGGATCCTCCATTGATGCTGCCTAATGATGTGTATGTGATATCCTGATATTTACTAAGAAGTTAGACATTCAGGAGGATTTTTTGTTCCCAGCAGACATACACATATGAATTTTTCTTCTCTATTTTTGTGTGTTTCTAACTTTTATTATTCATCTATTGGCACTTAAGTGCATTCCCCAAACTGCATCATAAACATCAAAGTAGATTACTTCACTTTTCCTTTTATGAGATTATTATACTTATCAACCAATATTTGAGCCCTTAATATGGGCAAATCATCCTAGCCTGTTAAGCACAGAGGTAAAGAGCATGGAGTTGAGAGGGCACACACCAAGATTTGAACAAATTACTTAATCTCTCTAAGTCTTCATTTTTGTATGTGAAAAATGAGAATAATTACAATGATTGAACTCATAAGGTGGATCGTAGAAAACATCTAGGTGCTACGTGCAAAGAGCTTGTTTGACTACCTGGCAAATATATCCATTCTTTATTAACATGATGGTGATGATGTTGATGGTGATGATGATGATGATGCAGCTACCAGCAGGTGTCCTTATTAGGTTGGTAAGGATGGTGAATAAGCCACAAGATCATGTCTGTGAACATTTGCATTCTAAGGCTACACTGCCTTTGCCTTCCCAACTCCGGCTCCACTCCTCATCTGTTTAAACATCTCCCAAGATAGCTCAGGTCTTCTCTTCTGTGAAGCTATTCTGAACTACTCCTCTAGAATGAACTTAAAATACATTGCTTGCACTTACACTAATTTATATCAAGTACAAACTTCTGCAGTGGAATCACTCATCCTCCGTCAACCTTATATGGACCTTTACCTCCAACACTGATACCTAGCAAATCCTTCCACTACATTATTTAGCATGTTCTCTCTTCCAAGGTATTTAGAACTTTAAAGGAGAAAGAAGCCTGCCCAAGTGGACAAAGCTAACACTTATCAAGCATGAGCTCCCAACATTTGCACCAGACAATTTCACATCATCTCATTATAAACTGACAATAATCTTTGTGAGGTTGGGGTCCTAACCTTCTTTTTACTGTGGATCCCTTTGACAATATGGAGTAGCCCATTTAAAGAGTCTTAAAATAACACTTTTAAATTCATAAAATATAATACATAGAATCTCAAAAGAAACTAGTTACTATGTTTTAAGTGCAGTCATTAGAATATTTTAAAAACCAAATTTGTGATATAGTAACGAATGGGTATTTAAACTCATTAAATAACGAGATACAACAGAGACTCTATTAACTACTATACTTAAAAATAGTGATGTTGGGGAGATGGGTTCACAACTCTGATACATGTGTACTGAAATTGAACAATTAAATAAATAGATGGTGGATGGTGGTAGCCACATTTCTCAATATTGAAGTATGAATTTACAGATAAACAAGAGGAGAAGGCTAAACTAATCTCAGCGTTAATGCATTATAGTTGCAGACATCAGTATACACTCAGCTCAATATAGATATAGATAGTTATATATAGAAATATTTACTGATATGTGTATATACATGGGTTAGTATACATATATATTTCTTTGTTCCCTCAGTTAAGAGAGCCTAATCAAATAACAGCCCATTAGCAACAGCATATCTAGAGCCCAGATCTTGGTTTCTATTACTACTCTCCAATAAAAGGAATCAGGGCTCCTCAGAGAAATGACTGATTCTAGGACTGGGGCAGGAAATACACAAAATGAGCCTGGAGCATCTTGTGGTACCAGAAAGTCAGGAAGTGTTAAACACACACACAAACATGCATGCTAAACACAGATACACAGACACACACAAACTCACACACCCCAAAGGGAGTAGGTCAAAGGAGCACAGGCGCCGAAAGCAAACGCTCCCAATGGCCAAAGCTGGAACAATTCAAACAACAAAATAAAGTAGTATTGGATTATAACCCAAAGGATAAAACAGATATCCATGAGTCTATACTGATATAAATAAATATCAACAATTGAATAAATTAATGTTTAGGGGAAAATAGACAAATCTGTGTGGAAGAATTCCAAATACTTTATGTACATACTCTGTCCTCAAGGAGGTGGATCATAACTCTCCACTCTTTGGGTTTGTGCTTCACATATTGACTTCCTTCCAACAAGTGTAGTGTGGAAGGGGTGGAGGAGTAACTTTACAGTGGAGAAATCTGAGACACTACCTCAGCCATGTTATCAAGGTCAACATCAACAGGCAAATCACGTTGATAGCATGTACCCTTGATAAGATGTTATGAAAAAGGCACTTTATCTGGTTGTCCTCCCAATAAACCATAATCCCAGTCTTACCATGAGAAAAGCATTGGACAGTTTACATTAGTGAGGTATGCTACAAAACACTTGATCACTGCTCCTCAAAACCGTCAAGGTTGGGGCTTCCCTGGTGGCGCAGTGGTTGAGAGTCCGCCTGCCAATGCAGGGGACACGGGTTCAAGCCCTGGCCTGGGAAGATCCCACATGCCAGGGAGCAACTAAACCCGTGCGCCACAAGTACTGAGCCTGCGCTCTAGAGACCGTGAACCACAACTACTGAGCCCATGTGCTGCAACTACGGAGGCCCACGCGCCTACAGCCCGTGCTCCACAACGAGAGAGGCCACTGAAATGAGAGGCCTGCGCACTGCAACCAAGAGTAGCCCCCGTTTTCCGCAACTAGAGAAAGCCCACGCGCAGCAACGAACACCCAACACAGCCAAAAATAAATAAATTAAATAAATACATTTAAAAAAGAAACTGTCAAGGTTATCCAAAACAAGAAAAGCCTGAGAAACTACCACAGCCCAGAGGAGCCTAAGGGGGCTTGATAACTAAATGTAATGTGGTGTCCTGGATGGAAGCCTGAAATGGAATTAAGGACACTAGGCAAAAACCAAGGAAATCTGAATAAAGTACAGACTCTGGTTAATATTACTGTATTAATATTGGCTCGTTAATTGTAAAAAAGGTACCACACTAGTGTACGGTGTCAATAATAGAGGAAATTGGGAATGAGATATATAAGAACTCTGCATTATCCCCTTAATTTTTCTGTATATCTAAAACCATTCTAAAATAGATATAGTCTATTAGATAAAACAAAAAAGGTAATGATGATTTGATTGTAACATCAGACTAGTGATACTTTGAGATAACTATAAAAACTGCCTTAGGAAATTGTCTGTGGTATCTGCTGGGGATATAGTCACAGGTACTCCTAATATTGTGGTTTGTTGTCTGCATTTAGATTTAAAGGACATGCTAAATACTAAATTGCAGCTAGAGGTTAGTGAAATTAAAGATGTAATATTCCCATCCAGATTCCACATACACTTTGATACATATTAAGAATCCCCTGCTCTTTGGTGAGGTCTAATTTTATGAAAGTGAAACTCAGAGAGATGAATTAGGTTGTTCCAGCTTTTAAAAAGCCCGCATTCTAGGGTCAAGAATTCTTACTGAGCCTTGTTGAAACTGTTTGCTACACTACCTCCTAATTTTGGAACTGCTAAACAGAGAGTTGGGAACTCTTCCTAGATTAAAAGTACTGCCTTGGCCTTGTGCAATTATACTGTTTAGGTTGCTGGACAAATCCAAGGATAAAACTGGCCTGGACCTAGTGATGGGCAATTCCAAAAGCAAGCTGAATGTGAGAAGTTCACTCACAGAGAACCCTAGTGTCAAAGAGCCTCTCTACTTGGGAATGGCTCAACACTGGGAAAATAAGCCCTGGTTCAGCTGTAAAGAGAGCACATCCTTGGCCTTTTTTCCCCCTTAAGTCCGGAAACTGATGATCTGGTCAGCTTAGGAGAGGGAGGAAGAGAAGGAGGGAGGGAGGAAAATGAGAGAGAGAGAGAAACCTGTTAATAGCTGGTGCCAATTTAAAGAGAGAAGGAAAGGGTTTATTATATACGTATATGCTAATATTATTCCTAAAGCCAATTCTGATAAATCCTTCGGGAAAGAAAGAGATGCAGCCACCTGTTAATGTGGCTTCAGCTTCTTTGTTTCCAAATGTTACAGCGGTCACCAGACCAGCCATTCCACTTGGGGCGGGGCCAGGGGGTTAGAGGGGGAACATCTGTCCACTAAGGACACTACTGAACAGCAACAAAATCTTGGGGCGACCCCTCTCTCTTTCCTCGAGTGCTTTCGCTAGCCGGTCCTACTTCCCCACTCCTTTGGGAGTTTCCTGTTCCATTACGTAGGCAAGAGGGCGAGAGGTCCCAGCTTTCCTAATTGTGAGTGGTTTGGCTGGGTGTGTACGTGCGAGTAACTGTGTGTGTGTGTGTGTGTGTGTGTTGAGGGAAAGTGGAGCTTGCTACAGGGGCTTAGAAAAACTAGTCGCCAATTTAAAATATTTTCAGAGTGTTTGAATGATATCTTCAAAGCTAATCCCACTCTCAAATTCAGCGAAATGAACAATACAGATAAGGAAGATGAAGAGGGTGGAAAACCCACACAGCGGAATGGAGCTGTGCATGCCGCGGGAGTGACAGGGGAGCGCTCAGAGGTAAGGCGCTCTGCAGAGAAAGTCACTCTGGCTCTTCTCTCTCGGTCCACCAGCCGGCGACGCTTCTTCTGTAAAAGCATTCCTAGAAAATAACCCTACAACCGGGAAGGGTAGCGATCTTTGAGCGCAGTTTCCAGGAGCTGGTCCCCGCAGCAGGGAGAGGCCCCTCTCCCCCCGCGGCTGGCGCGGAATGTGGCGATCCGGCCCGGCGCGGGGGATGACTTCCTGCGGCCGGAGCTCGGCGGCGGGAGCGGCGGGAGCAGCTGCTGCAGCTGGCAGGTGGGGTGGGGGCCGGCCGAACTGACCAAGCACAGACCCGGCGCGGCGGCACTGCGGCCCCGGGGCAGCCGGCGCGGGGACATGCACTGATTCGATCCCTCCGGAGAAGGTAAGCAGCCCGGCTATTATTAGCCTCGGCCACACTGCGCGGTGCTTTCTGCTTGGTTAGTAATGGGGTTTGTAATACAGAGGGAAGAAGGGGAATATCCCTGACGCCTTCTGCAATGGGAAAAGGAGCAGCAACTGGAATTGAAATATTAATCAGCCAAGTGCTTGAGATTATTGGAGGAGCGGTGTTACTGGGCAAACAAAGAAGGCGGTCAGCCTCTGTAATCTTAAGATAATCAACCATTGCTGTGCCACACTCGCTTCGATATTGAAGAGGATTCAGAATGTAAAATAATTTGAGTTGCACTTTTACGTTGCTACCTTCAACCTTCGCTTGGTTAATTTCTGGTTTGCGAGCAGCAGGTTCTTGTCAGCAGCCTCGAGAAGTAATCGGAAATCTTCCCTCTCCTTTTGCCTTCCTCAGTCTTCTCCCTTTCCAGTTATTAGAATGGGTCTGCACATTTCAACGTCAAACACCCACTTCAATACTGAACCTTTAGAAAGAATCTCCAATTAGAGGAGAAACTTACCTCCTGGAGTTCAGCTTGGGTTGAGCAGCACTTGTCCCCACTTCTCCCTTCATTTACCATCTTCTCTTGTCAATCATTTCATGGATTCCCCCACCCCCCACCCCGGGGATGCTGTGCTCATTAACAAGCCAGCTCTTGTCAGCTCCTGTCCACCACCTCTGTTCCGTGACTGATTTTTCAAGGACCCAGAAAGGACATTGCCTTATACCATGTTTGGACTATTATCTGTGTCCTTCCCCAAAATGCATGGCATGAAAAATCCTTTAAACCCAGTACCAACATGGTTTCCGATAACTCCCTTCATTGTAGTCACTGCAGCTACCAGATGGGTTTCGAGGACAGCAGAATCTGTTGGGGTGTGAGAAAGAGGGCTATACCTACATATTTTGCTCCACGTGCATAAGAATAGGTGGAAGTAGAAATGCAAATGTCAGTCTGTCCCGTTTTTCTTGAAGCTTTTTTAGTCCAGCTAGGTTGTGAGACACCTAGCTGGGTAGGGTATGGGGCAAGTCCTCCTGCAAAAGCAAGCAGTGTGTTTGTCCTAGGATTCCCCCAATAACCTCAAAAGAGATTCCAGAGAGGCTTTTCCCACAGGCAGTCAGAAAGCCAGGGGAGGTGGCCAAGGTAAACCTCAGGTTATTTGGGCATCCTCAAGTTAGTCTCCCCTTTTGGGGGTTCTGACCTAGGATTTCCCCACAAACGCTTTGCTGCTGAGCTCAAGTGCCCATTCTTGTTGCCCACCTAGGGATGTACAATTGAATGATATTCTGTGAAATGGTGAAGATTGCTATGGTGGGGATTACAAATGTGCCACTTCACCAACAGAGAACAGTTGCAATAAGCCAGACTGTGTGGTGTCTGTGTGCCAATATTCCATTTAAAAAGAGATTTGTTATCTTTAAATCTGAAATTAAAGAGACAGTTTGACTCAAAAGGCCATGGATTTTATTTTAACAAATTAAAATAGGAGACCAATGAAAAAGAGGTCCAGGGTTTATAGCTAACCTTCTTACCTTCTTTTTTAAATATTGCTTTAGAACAAGATACTGGTTCTGAAAAATCATGTTACTTCTATTATATATCGTTATTGTTTTTCTGATTACAAATTCTCTATTTATAGATACACTTTGGAAAGAGTTGAGTTGGTTTCTTTGTCTCTATCTTCAGTATATGAGGCAGAAGGAGTGGAGGGGGGTGGGCAAATCCCACTCCAAATGGCCCCCTCAGAGAACTGTTCCCCGGACCATGCAAACCTCTGGACCGATATTGTTTTGGCTGGTTGTTATTATTATCTTTAAATGTGGTTTGGGTTTGAAATATTAAATTTTCAATATTCTAAAATTTTGGCTCAGGCACACCAACTAGAAGAGAGAACAAAGAACAAGAATAGCAAAACTACTTTCCACCTTTCTTACCTAATTGTAAAATATTTAATTATATGAATAATTATTCTGAATAATAAGTGAAAAACATATTAAAATAATAATTCATTTTTAGAAAGTAGCCCAAGGTTTATGAAATACAGGTTAGTGCAATTGATCTTAAGTACAGTAAAAATTTCTGTAATTTTGAAAGGTGTTTTTATGTTGAGTATTAGTACATGAAAATATGCTAATGATGGTTAGAAATTGAAATGTCTGTTACTTGGTTTCTGAAGAAACTGAGTTCTTTGGCAAGAAATGGGTCAGGATTAGGGGACTGGAGCTGCCAAAGCCGGCATCATACCTGCCAGTGACTTTATAGGTGAGATGAATGCATTAAGTTATGGATTAGGGTTGGAGAAGCCTTCTAGGGAAGAAAGAAAACAAGATAGAAAATAGAATTTGTTATTTTAGTGCAACTAAGATAATTAAATTTAAGGTATTTCTGAATTTGGACTTCGTTATATTTAAACAATTTCTGAGGAAAGTTTCTAAATTCAAAGCCCTAGGTAGAAATAGTTGTATGATTTCCTAACCGAAACTAATTTATGACTCTATTTCCTTTGTTAAAAACGTTTCCCAGAGAAAGGAAAAATTAATTGCCCCGTGTTAAGGAGGAGTAATACCAAATAGAAGGATGTATTCTATTAGTTGCTAAATGAACTGTAGGAACTTTTTTGTAGATATGACAAGATAGAATTGAAATCAATCTGTTGCTTTCCAATCACATAAAAAAAAACATTTAGTCTGGTGGGTGGTCAGTGTTATCAGTAATTTAAGACTTGAGTACCCACTTAGGATTCACAAAGTTGCCCTCTCTTTACAAAAGGCATTTTCTGGTGCTGCTTTACTGCCATTAGCTACAATTGAAATAGACTTATCCTGAGATTTTGAAAAACAGAAAAAGAAATAGTAGGATTCATAAGGCTTTGCCTCCACTGAGAATGGGTAGAAAAAGTGCTATTTTGAAAGTTATCAATGGCCTCTTAATTGCCAGATTTCTGTGCTGTTTCAACCTGCTCTTTATGTCTTTATTTTTAAGTTCTCTTCTAAGTTCTTTTTTAAAAATTTTACTGCTTAGTGTTTTATTCACTAAAATAGCATTTTTAATTGAAGTATAGTTGATGTGTAATATTATATAAGTTACAGGTGTAAAATATAGTGACTCACAATTCTTAAAGGTTATACTCCATTTATAGTTATAAAATATTGGCTATATTTTCTGTGCTATGCAGTATATCCTTATAGCTCATTTTATAATAATAGTTTGTACCTCCTAGTCTCCTATCCCAATATTGTTCTTTTTTTAAAAAATTAAATACTTGTGTTCAAAAGTATTATTAATAAGTAATACATAAAGAGATATCTCTTTATCTAGTTTCTCATTAATCCCCTTAAATTACCTCATGACCAGCCTAGAACAAGTGCTGTTTATTTCTAGTTTGTGCCTCATGATATCACGACTATATGTCTTCATTTGTTCCTTTCACTCACCCTGCTACACGTTGAAACCTTGCTCACAGCATACACTGCCTCTTCCATGAACCCTTCCCCATACCCACCTTCCTTCTCATTTCAGATGTGTTTCTCCCTTGTCTAAATGCCTGTGGCACTTTCTATTTTGGTCTATCCTTTAGTTTGAACATGATTTGCTGTTGTAAAATAACCCTAGGGAGCAGAGTCTTTGACTAACAACTTTTTATTACCTGAAACTCATAATACAGTGCCTAGCTATGTATATGCAAAGTAGATGTTCAGCAATTTGATTTTAGTGAAGAAATTAGCTATTATTTTCCAGGGGTGTATATCCACCTACTCAAATATCCAAGTTAGGCTCTAAATAGTGTGTGCAGGTACATTTTAGTTTAAAATCCCTATATAATAATATAGTGAAAGTACATTCAAACAGTTATATTCAACAAAAGTTATTGTGAGCTTACATGCCCTTAAGTGGATATTGGCTCATCCGTATCAAAAAGCATAGTAAGCATTACAAAAGAAAACTTTAAAGAAGACACTGTACCAGCTTTCAGTATGCTTTCATTCTACTGAAAACAAGTAAGCAGGGGAAGATGTCTTGCATAAATAAGTACTAGTCTTAAAGCGCTCTGCTAGGTACTTTCATCTATGGTGTATAATTTCATCCTTCTACTATATGCTAATTTTACACTGAGACTCAGAGATCTTACCTAAATGGCAGAGATTCTTTCCACATTCACATGCTGTTCTTTGAAGTGTTAACGAGTGAAGGAAAACTATAAAAACATAATCAGAGTAGTTTAAAATGGTTTTGTGGTCAGGCTTTCCAGTGCTTTTTAAACTTTTGGGTCTTAACATCCCCTTTAATAATTCACTAAAGGCTATGCGTCCACTCCCCAAGTACATACACAACACACACACATAGAATTTTGCCTGTAATTGCAGGTGTTCGCGGACCTAATAAAGCCCTCCTTTGCAAATGCTTTAAGGACATCTACGCTGGGCTCAGTTTTTCTTTTTGCTTGTTCTATGCTTAATATTTATTTTTGTACCTATTAAAATTAAACAAATTGTTATCTGTTATAGATTGAGATATAAACCTAAGCAGCTTCGTACTTTACAACTTTTCTTTTTGCATTTTTGTATTCTGTCCTTCTCTCTCACACAAACACACAAATTTATATAAATGAGATCAAATAATACTTTTCTGTGAAGAGAATGCTTAGAATTTATTCTTAACGATTTTTCTATATATCACACCTCAGTGTTAGCTGTAGTCATCATGTTGTACATTATGTCCATAGTATGTATTTATCTTACAATTGGAAGCTTGTACCTTTGACCATCTTCCTCCAATTTCCCCTCCCCTGACCCTCTGTCTCCTGTAACCACAGGTCTGATCTCCTTTTCTATGACTGTTTTCTTTTTTTTTAGGTTCCACATATAAGTGAGATCATATAGTGTTTGCCTTTCTTTCTCTGACTTATTTAACTTAGCATAAAGCCTTCAAGGTCCATTTCTGTTGTCTCAAATGGTAGCATTTCTTTGTTTTCTTACAGATGAATAATATTTCAGTGTGTGTGTGTGTGTGTATACATATAATACGTATATATCTATAAATATATAAAACAACCTCTTTACCCATTTGTCCATCAATGGGCACTTAGATTGTTTCCATGTCTTGGCTATTATAAATAATGCTGCTATGAACATGGGGGTGCAGATATCTTTTTGAGTTAGTGTTTTCATTTTCTTTGGATATATTCCCAGAAGTGGAGTTGCTAGATATATGTAGTTCTAGTCTTAATTTTTGAGGATCCTCCATACTGTTTTCCATACTGGCTTTACCAATCTACAATCCCACCAACAGCACAAGGCTTCCCTTTTCTCCACATCCTCACGAGCATTTGTTATCTCTTGACATTTTTGAGGATGACTGTTCTAACAGGTGTGAGGTAATATCTCAATGTGGTTTTAATGTGCATTTCCCTAATGACTAGTGGTATTGAGCATCTTTTCATGTACCTGTTGGCTTTTCGTGTGTCTTCTTTGGAGGAATGTCTATTCGGCTCCGTTGCTCATTTTTTTAATTGGTTATTTTTTTTTTGCTATTGATTTGTATGAATTTTTAATTTATTTTGGATATTAACCCTTATCAGATATATGGTTTACAAATATGTTTTTCGCATTCTATAGGTTGTCTTTTCAATCACTTTGTTGATTTGTTTTTGTTTTCGTTTGCTGTGCAGAAGCTTTTTAGTTTGATGTAGTTCCATTTGTTTATTTTTTATTTTGTTGTTTGTGTTTTCAGTGTCATATCCAAAAAGTCATTACCAAACCCATGTAATGAGCTTTATTCCTATGTTTTCTTCTGGCAGTTGCATAGTTTCAGGTCTTACATTTGAGTCTTTAATCCAATTCAAGTTAGTTTTGTGAGTGGTATAAGATATTGGTCCAATTTCATTCTTTTACATGTGAATATCCAATTATCCCAGGGTTCCCTTGTATGTAACTTCTCTCTTTTCTCTTGCTGGTCTTAAAATTCTTTCTTTGTTTTTGACTTTTGATGATTTAATTGCAATGTGTCTCAGAGTAGCCCTATTTGAGTTCAACCTATTTGGGCTTGTTTGGACTTCATGGATATGGATGTCCATTTCTCATCCTAGGTTTGGGAAGGTTTCATCCATTATTGCTTTAAATATACTTTTTTTCCCTTTCTCTCTCTCTTTTCTTCTTCTGGAATTCCCATACATGAACATTGTTTACTTTATTGTGTCCCATAATTTCCATAGGCTTTCTTCACTCTTTTTATTCTTTTCCTTTTTGTTCCTTTCACTGGGTAATTTCTAAAGTCCTGTCCTCCAGTTTGCTGATTCTTTCTTCTGCATGGTCGAATCTACCTTTGAAACTTTCTATTGAATTCTTCAGTTCAGTTATTGTATTTTTAAAATCTAGTGTTCCTGTTTCTTTGATGTTGCTACTTCCTTGTCAAACTTCTTGTCTTGTTCATGCATTGTTTTCCTAATTTCACTTAGCTGTCTGTGCTTTCTTGTAGTTCACTAAACTTCCTTAGGAGGATTATTCTGAATTCTTTGACAGTTCATAGATATTCTTTTTTTTTTTTTTTTTTTTTTTTTGCGGTGTATGGGCCTCTCACTGTTGTGGCCTCTCCCATTGCGGAGCACAGGCTCCGGACGTGCAGGCTCAGCAGCCATGGCTCACGGGCCCAGCCCACTCTGCGGCATGTGGGATCCTCCCGGACCGGGGCACGAACCCGCATCCCCTGCATCGGCAGGCGGACTCTCAACCACTGCACCACCAGGGAAGCCCAGATCTTCATTATTTTAAGGTCAGTTATTGGAGTTTTATTACTTTCCTTTGGTGGTGTCCTATTTGCCTAATTTTTGTGATCCTTGATTCCTTACATTGGTATCTGCATATCTGAATAATTGGGCTCTTCCTCCAGACTTAACTGGGTATTATATTCAGTAGTAGTAGTACATGGGGCTATGAATTAGTTTCCTGGCAGAGAATCAGAGCTTGTATAGGACCTGGCTCTGGACAGGACCCAGAGCCTGTATAGTTCATTGTTTGGGAACCCAAATCAGGCCAGAGTGTGCACTTAATTCCCTGGTCAGGTGAGGGCACTGGTTTTGCCCTGCAGAAGGGGGAGGCCACAGGCTGTGCTGTCTGTTCAAGTGCCACTGTATCTAGGGCTGTTTAATGGGCTGTACAGCTTCCCATGTTCTCTGGTTAGGTTCCCCAGTTGGACGTGCTGAAGGCTGTATTCAGTGATGAGTAGGGCTATGAATTAGATTTCCTGCCTGGGTGCAGCAGGAGAAGCAGCTCTAAAGCCAGTAAAGCTCTTCGTTGTCTTAACTCAAGCTGATCCACACTCCACGTTCTGTGGCTGAACAAGGCCACTGGCTTTGCTTTGCAGACTATCAGCTCTGTCTACCCTTCTCTAGGCTTGAGCACTGCTGGGCCGCACAGTTTCTAGGAGTTGTCACCAATCCTTCTAGTCAGATGGGCCAGGAAGACACTCTCCACAGCAGATGGGATGGGGCTAGTCCCAGTTCCTTTGCCTGGGTGGGATGAGGAGGGACCACTCCAGGCGACTCTTAATTTCTCAAACAGACTCCCCAGTTGGGAGGAGCTGGGAGCTCCTCTCAGCCTTGGATATGAATTAATCTCCCTGCCTGTGCATGGTACAGGATCCCTCCACACCTGATACTGGCTCTGCTTTGTACCAGAGCCAGTGATGAGCTCTGGCTGCCTGCCTCTTGGCTGGAGCACGACTAGGCCAAATAGCTTCCAGGATTTATTGCCAGCCCTTTTGGTCAGATGGCCAGAAGACACTCTCCACAGTGGATGGGCTGTGACTCTGCTCTTTCCCTGGGTATGGGCAAACCAGGTTCAAGGGCCAGATGCGTATCAGGTGGATCTGTACCCTGCTGAGTTCCCCGGTTGTAGTGTCCCACCAACCTGGCTCTGTAGATAAGCAAAGGTGCCAGTTGTGATCACTACTTGGGCACTGCAGGTATGAATTCCATCGGTCACAATCCATGTGCTGGCTGTTGCATGCCCCTTCCCCCTTCATCACAGTCCAACTTTTAGTGGTCAAACCCTGCAGATTCCCCTGCAAATCCAGTGGAGCAGATTAGAGCAGTGGCTCCCACAAAGCAACCCCAATGCTAGTGGTGGTGCTTGCTGTCCCCCAGTTCTCTTCCCCTACTGGAGGAACCAGAGGTTCAGGGGAGACTTCACCCATGGTGCTCCACTGGCTTGGGGGAGGGGCAGTGTGGTCAAGCTCCTTTTCTCACCCTTCTAATGCAGTCTGTCTTGGTCTCTGTGGTGCACGGGGGTGCTTCAGCCTCACCTCCATGTTCTAGGATTCTCTCAAATAGTGTCCTGTTTCCAAATAATTGTTAGTTGTTCCTCCTGTGGGGGACGTGGAGCCAGGAATGACCTTGGTGATGTCACCCCACTCTGGGCTTACTTTGACAATATGTGTGTCCTTTATAGCCCAGACATTTCTGGTACTTGAAATGAGGTTCTCCTTTTATTGTTCTCCCTGCTTTAGGACCTAAAGTGGGAGCTCTTCATTAGCACTGGCACAAAGGCTGCCGAGATGACTAGGAAGCAAGTGCCAAGGAGGATAGTGAATCAAAGAACCTTGATTCATGGAAAAGGAATCCCAGAAGGAGCTCTAAACATTACACATTCCAAAGGATTTATTCAGGGTTTTCCAATCAAAATCATTTTTACAAAAAAGAAACAGTTCTCAGACTTCGAGTAGTATACTGCCAAGTATGTGGAAGAACATTGCCAGCAGTTGAGTGGTGTGGTCTGCTTTGAAATATATTCAGTTTGCTTAGGATGGACATATGTCTACTTCAAAGTTACTATTTCTTTCTAGTAATGCTGTCTACAGTACTATATTTGCTTTTGGCAAGTTAAGAAAACAATGACATCCCTCCCAGGTTCTAAAACAATTACCAGCATAAAAATACATTAAACTTTTTAGCTGATACTTAAGGAAACCAGTACTAGCTAGCATTCCTACTGATGCTAGTATTCAAAGAGAGGCGTGACAAAACCATTAATCTAGAAAACACCAGGTTGGAAAGATGGAGAGAAAGAACTCAAGAGGACTACTTAAGCTGTTGCTTTCTTTACATGTCCCCAAATATGATAATAACCATATAAGCTCCTAAAATAAGTGCAATTTTATGCAAACTTCATAGTATGCCTAGTATGAGGTAAATTTTTACTTTATTTTATAGTATATTTTTATTTTTTATTTTGGTAAAATGTCCCATAATGTAAAATTTACCATTTTAACCATTTTTAAGTGTATCATTTATTGGTATTAAGTACATTCACAATGTTGAGCAACCATTACCATTATCCATTTTAAGACCTTTCTTGTTATCCCAAACAGAAACTGTACGCACTAAACAATAACCCCTTATTTCTCCCCTCCCCTTAGCCTCTGGTTAACTCTATTCTATTTTCTGGGTTTATAATTTGCCTATTCTAACTACCTCATATAAGTGGAATCATATAATAGTTGTCCTTTTGTGTCTGGCTTCTTTCACTTAACATAATGTTTTCAAAGTTTATCCATGTTATAGCATGTAGCAGCATTTCATTCCTTTTTAAAGCCATACAATGTATAGTGATTTTTAGTTGCAAAACACTTTTAGTACATTGTGTTTCTATTATATTAATGATATCTAGCATATATCACTACCATATTACCTTTAGTAGATGCCCAGTAATGTGTACTATGAGTGAGCCATAATTTCATTCAGTCAAAACCCATTGATAAACATTTATTAAGTTCCAAACAGTTTTATGATTTCAAGAAATGTAGTAATGGACATAGAGGTTCATGTCTTTATGTCCTGGAGCTTTTACTTTTGATGGAAGAATTCTTGGAGTGGCATGGAATGGTATTGTTGGGTCAGAGATTATGCAGAAACATTTATCATTTGAATACATACATTGACTATAAAAACCATCAACTTCTTCAACAGATAATATTCCTGTATTTTATGTAACCATTTATGACTATCTTAAAAATGAATGCAAGTAATGTAAGGGAATCCACTTAATGTGATTTGAGCAAGGAAACATTCTCACTTTTTTCATTTCTAGTTCATGGAAGAAAATTCCTATACACAAGTATTGAAATATTTCAAGTCTCTGGATCACACATTTCATCATTTCAAAAATATTGCAGAGTACATCACGGATGTCAGTCAAGTCTTGTAACAACAGTGTAGAAAACTAGTAACATTTATAGCTAGTTTGTTTTTAAGCTTCAGCAATGGATCAATTCTATCCAGCCTAATCTGTAATTTTAATTAGATTAATTTTTAAAATAAAAAAGATTAATTTTTAATTTAAAAGTATTTTTAGTTCATATTTATGTACCTGCATTATGGTAAATCTTTTATTTTGTTGTTTTTTTTCTTAGTTTCTCTTCAGAGTATCTTTTAAAATTTATTTTTAAACAGAATAATTAAAGCCCAAAGATGAGAATGTCTCATTTAAGATAAACTAAAGAACGTTGGAATAGCTGAAGTATGAACACAATTGGCACAACTTTTCACTACTCTCCTTAGAAGAAGACTGTTTTGATTTGCATGGTCCAAGAAAGGAGAAACAGATAACTTGCTGGGGATTGCATCCTGCTTTACTTAAATTAGACATTAACAGGCTAAAAGGGCAAGGATGAAGCAACATGTTTATAACATATTTTTGAAAAGCTACTTAAAGGTAAAGGGTGGTAAGAACACAGATAGACACACCCTAGACATTTCACTACAATATTTTAAGGTATGCCTTTTCTTTGGTTGATAGGGATGGAGGGACCTATTAATAAACATTTCTCCTATTTACTTTTGTCTTTATTGCTGTCTAATCAAACCCTCATTAAAAAACAGACATAAAACAAATAAGCATTCTGACTTTTGCCTGAATAAGCAACAACAAGCTCACATCTTAAACAATGGACTGCAGTGGCTATGAGACTGAGGATCCTTGGCCATTGCAACAGTAGCAGCAACACAACCTGCTTTGTTCCTTCTGTTGTATACTGCAGAATCTGAGTAAATAGAGAGAAGTCAGTGATACCTTTAGTGCCATTTCTTACACTCCTCTCCATGATCTTTCACACTCAGGTTCTCTGGTCATCTCAATGTAGTGAAAAACCACCAGGATGTTAATACCCTCTATCCATTCACAAAACTTAATGCTTCTGAGACTTGCAGAAATAATGTTGAATCTGAATTGGTGGTACCCAATAGAGTCACTAAGAATAATCCGTCAGACTCACCAAATCCAAATTCAGATTTAAAGGCCATCAAATTTTAAAGATAATGAAGATTTTAAGATTTCCATATTTATTATATATGGTCATATGTAAAAATTTAGAAAAGTAAAATTACATGTATAGGTTTTTAATTATAAGCTATGTTCACTGGAGAATTAATGCATTTTTAAAAGGATTCATTCTGAAAAGATTACATTAGCACTTTTTTTAAACCACTACCCTCAAAAATAAATTGTGACAAATCATTGTTCACCCAAGTTTATGTCTCATCTCAAGGAAGTGAGTTGTTCTTGGGGAAATTGCTTTCATCTAATTTGTGCTTTCCTGCAGTGGATCAAGCTGAAATGAAATGGGGCTGACATTCTTAACTATTATTACATGCCCACATTTACCAGAATTACCTAATGATCAGTACCGAAGAGTTTTATAATAAATAAATATGTATGTACTGAGAGTCTCCACTGATAAAAGTTAGTTGAGACATGGCTGGTGATCCCATAGAAGAGATATCTAGCTTATATTTCTTACATCATCTCCATAGTAGAAAGCAATCCAGGATTGCAAAGCGAGGCATGAGACAGTAGCATTTGGTGTATTTTATAAATATTTAGATTTCTAGGGAGTTTATTGGTATTACATATTGTGGTAAGCACTCAAATGTAAACTGTTACTTTAAGATAGTAAAATATCAAGACCGTACAAATTCCTGCAACTTAAATGGTCAGTTTGGTATTTGGCTTTATGATAGGCATCTGCAAGATATTTATTAAACAACCAAATGAACCAATGCCATTTAATTTTGAAAACTGCCTTCCTAATACAAAAGAATTGGTATTCTACACAAGTTCCTTGTGATTATTTTTGTAGGTGTGGTGGGAATGAATTATGGATGGCACTACCCTTTCTCCTGTTTCTTGTCTGAGGTTTTGGTAAGGTGGAAATTAGAGATGATGGACCTTAAAGTTTGAGCAGTTCAAGACACTCAACCAGTAAGTCAGAAAGAGAAAGACAAATACTGTATGCTAACACATATACATGGAATCTAAGAAAAAAGAAAAAAAGGTCATGAAGAACCTAGGGGTAAGATGGGAATAAAGACACAGACCTACTAGAGAATGGACTTGAGGATATGGGGAGGGGGAAGGGTAAGCTGTGACAAAGTGAGAGAGTGGCATGGACATATATACACTACCAAACGTAAAATAGATAGCTAGGGGGAAGCAGCCACATAGCACAGGGAGATCAGCTCAGTGCTTTGTGACCACCTAGGGGGGTGATAAAAGGAGGGTGGGAGGGAGGGAGACACAAGAGGGAAGAGATATGGGAACATATGTATATGTATAACTGATTGACTTTGTTATAAAGCAGAAACTAACACACCATTGTAAAGCAATTGTATTCCAATAAAGATGAAAAAACAAAAAACAGTGAGTAGAATTCAAATAAGTAATAGTAGATCTAAAAATAATAAAAAAGAAATTCTGGCAAAAAAAAAAAAAGACACTCAACCAAGCACAATCCATTTACCCAGGACAAGAAAACATATGACATTACTCTTCTTTTTTCAACCACCATGGATTCGAACTTTTAGAAAACTGAAAATGCAAGATACAGAGTTTATTTATTTTTTTAAGTAATTTATTTAATTCTGGCAGCGTTGGTTCTTTGTTGCCGTGCCTGGGCTTTGTCTAGTTGCAGGGAGTGGGGACTACTCTTCGTTGTGGCGCGCGAGCCTCTCATTGCGGTGGCTTCTCTTGTTGCAGAGCACGGGCTCTAGGGCACGCCGGGTCAGTAGTTGCAGCGCATGGGCTCAGTAGTTGTGGCTCGCGGGCTCTAGAGCGCAGGCTCAGTAGTTGTGGCACATGGGCTTAGTTGCTTTGCGGCATGTGGGATCTTCCCAGACCAGGGTTCGAACCCATGTCTCCTGCATTGGCAGGCGGATTCTTAACTGCTGCACCACCAGGGAAGCCCAAGATACACATTTTAATAAGAAAATATTAGTCAACAGTTCTCTTATCTCTGTGTCTTTTTCTATCTCATTGATTGTGAAGAATACAATCATAGAGAAAGCAAAATCTACATCAGTTGAAAATTTTTTCCACCTGCATGCATGTTATAGTGGATGTGTAACATCTTCACAGGGTTTGTGAAATCACTATTTCACCACAGAAATTAAATATGACACTAAAATGATCTGACACTAATTAGTCCATTGAATAAGGGGAGGAGGATCGGCATCTTGGTCATCGTTTAGAAGAAAAAAAATCATTAACCTGTTAGGCAAAATACTTGTCTTTAAATTATCCCTTAATAAATATAATAGAAAATGAAATAAAATGGCAGTACAGTGTTATGAAAGGAAAGCAATTGGGTGATCTCAAAGTGAGTGAGTATAAAAATCAATATTTTTTGTTTAGTTTGTTAATAATTTTATTCTTAGAGCTCTCAGGCAGCTAGTTTTGGTCATTTTAAAGATCAATCAAAAAGTTCTAAACATTATTTTTAAGGTATGCAGATCACTAGGCCCTCCTCTCCTCCTTTCTCTCTTACTTTTAATTTTTTAATTTATTTTGGGGAGTTTTGGCTACCACTTATGTTCTAATCATGTTTTTCAGGAAGTGAATTTGAACTTTGAACCTCACCTAGTTTGAATCCTACCTCTATTGTTTTCTATCTCTATGACTTAGGGTAAGTTACTTAACCACTGTGAATTGTTTCTGGATATTTAAAACAGGAAAATCACAGGGTTGTTGCGAAGATTAAAGAAGATAACATAAAAGGGAACTTACTGCAGTGTTTGAGACATAGTAAGGGTTAGTAAATATTTCCAGTTTTTATCTTCCTAATTCTCAAGAGCAGTTTACAATGAGATCTCATTACCACAGATTTTCCCTAAAATTATGAACCTTTTCCTACCCCTCTCCGTTTTAAAGCAAACCTTGAAATGACTGAACCTCATAGGAAGACGTCTCAATGCAGGTAATCCCAGTAGCAGGAGAGGTTGAAGCTACCACAATGCAAAGTTGTCAGGCTCTGATCTGGCAGTAGCTGTGGGAATTAGTCTTAGCTTCTATTTTTAACTCTGCAAGGAGTTGATTTTTGGATGACCTGGGAAAACTCAGTTGGCATCTTATTTTCTTTCTGAATTTCTTTCTGCATCTTATTTTCTTTCTGAATTGTACCATTTGTCTAATCACTCTTTTCACTGGCTCATTATCAGAAATGATATCAAGGGTGTTGATTTCAGAAGTAATGTTATAGAAAATGGGAATTGTTCCCTTTCTTAAAAGCAATAGTTGACAATTTTATTTTATTTTTTTCTGATACAGTATTGAAGTTCCTGGGAGAGGGCAACTTTAATTTATAAAGAGTTGTTAACATTCACTTCCTCTAACAAAAGCCTTTAAAGGTAATACTACTAATTATCTGCCTTGTACCCCAGTCTTTTTTTTAATATGTAACTGTTGAAGTTTTTTAATGTTAATCAATATCATTAAGTTGTCCAAAAAGGAAAATTAATCTGTTACTCCATTGTACATCATATACAAAGGAATCTTCTTGGTATATGATATCTTTCTATTTGACTGAATCTCAATGAATTGAGAGAGTACATGTAAGAATTTTAATATTCAGAGTCTTATTCATAAAAGTGCACTACTGAGTAGATTCAATCACTAGCAACACCTTTAAACTGAAATCAAAAATAGAGCCTCAATTAATGTGAAAACTTTAGTAGCAGAAACACCTGCCTATAAAAACTACACTGTTAGTACACAGGCGAGCTTTAGTATGATAACAGTTTTGTTGGGCTTGAAAAGCACATAATTTTACATTTTTTTCTTATTTGACTTTTTATCATTATGTGGACCATTTAGGTCTAAGGAAACAAGTACAAAAACTGCCTAAAGCCTCCCATTTAATATGTAAGCCATAGTTGTCCGCAAGAGAGAATTTTGTGGTGATCAACAACTCTAGCCAAATCGGCAATAATTTATTTTAGTTGGTAGAGTCTAATCATGTGTACCTAACTATGTTCTTTTAAGTAAAAAGTGTAAAACATTTTTAGTAGTAAGTTTGTCCTGAATTTCCAAGTCAATATTTTTAATCCCTGTTTGAATACTGAATTCATTAGCTATTCACCAAAGGTTTGAGGCATAGATTTTGGGCCTAGTCTGCTTCTAAGATGAGATGTAGCAAACAGTCTAAATTCCAGTTTTAAATATACACGTGCAAACACATATACACATATATTATACAAAGATTTATATACAGACATTCCCCAAATTACAATGGTTCGACTTACCGATTTTTCAACTTTACCATGGTGCGAAAGTGATACTCGTTTAGTAGAAACTATAGTTGGAATTTTTTCACTTTTTCAAAGTATACTTTGAATTTAGAGTAGAAACTATACTTTTCCCAGACTCCTGATATGCAGCATGATGCTCTCTTGTGATGCTGGGCAGCAGCAGCAAGCCACTCCTCCCACTCAGCGACTCGATCACAACTGACACACTTACAACCGTTCTGGTTTTCACCTTCAGTACAGTATTCAATAAAACAAATGAGATATTCAACAGATTATTATAAAATAGGCTTTGTGTTAGATGATTTTGCCCAACTTTAGGCTAATGTGAGTGTTCTGAGCACATTTAAGGTAGACTAGGCTAAACTATGACGGTTGGTAGATTGGGTGTAGTATAAGCATTTACAATTTATGATATTTTCAATTGATGATGGGTTTATCAGGATGCAATGCCATAGTAAGTTAAGGAAGATCTGTATTTTATGTGTATTATATATATTCATTATATTATCCAATTATGTGTATATATGCATATATATGCATGTATATATGTCTGCTTTCATGAACATTTGCCTTCTATTTCAAATATTTGATTATATTTATTTATTTTTATTTTTTTCTTTGGTTATATTTAAAATAGACAAGTTCTTGGAGAAGCATTTGAAGAATCTTTGTTTCCAGAGTCAAGTTTTGCAAAGAAAACTTATTTTTTCACTAGCTGTTTATTTTTCAATAGTTAAAAAAATATTTTTAAATTTTAAAGTGATTCTTTAATATATGAATATGAATATGTATTTACTTCAGGTGCTATATATGTTATTTATACATATGTGTATTTATATATATTTAAATGTTTTTAAACCTGATCTTACTGGGTTATGTCTACTATCCAATTATGTGAGAATAGTGAGATTGTTGCCTTTCAGCTTGGAACATGCTTCTGTTTCATTTGATTATATTTTATCCATTAAGTGCTCTGGCCTTCCATTAGCTCTTTTGCTTTGAGGAATACATTTTATAGTGCATTAGAAATATTCTTCTATTTTTCATGCCATAATTTTCCAGTGTCTCACAAAATCATAATTTGGAATGTTCGGACTTGAATAGTGTTTCAGAATAGAGACTTGTCCCTTTTGGAATCATCAGATCTGTTGGTTAGGTACAGTATTTCTTATTTTTTCTGTTGGGGAAAGGGAGGAAGGAAACTGCAGTATGGAACGTTCCAGTTTTTTTTTTTTTCTTACGCTTATACCAAAAAAATGCACTCTTCTAGTAAAACTAGAAACATGAGAGTGGCAGTTACATAGTTCCAAATTAGGACAACCTAATATACTGTAATTTTTTCAAGTAAAAGAATAACCCAGGTAGTATATACTATTAACTAGATTTTTTAAAACAGCCATTTGTTGCTTAATAATTCTATTCTTTTTCCATTCTTAGTTTCATAACATTTTTACACAAAGGTTTATATTAACAAATGCCATCAGTTGTATTGTTGGTTTCCTCCTGCTTTCTGATTAGTTCTATAATTTAAAAGTGCTTAAAGTCCAGACTTCTCAACTAGAATACATAAGCACAGTAAAAACAGTGTTTTTAAAATTAATTCTGGAATATATTTCTCTTGATGGTAAAGACATATAAGATTACAGATGTGTATGTTTGGATGCTTTATAAATAAAAGTAATATGATTAATCATGTATTAATTTATACTACCAGAAATTCCCTCTAAATCCTTTCTAGGACACAAACATTTATGACATTTCTATATTGTTCTCATTTTATTATCTTAATGAAATATTATATAGGTAGTATTTCATAAAAACATTGCATCAATTGTAATACAAGTTTAGGAATCTTAATTTGGTATGTAAATATACTAACTTCTGTTGAAATTGCTATAGCTTAGGGTCAAAATTAATTTGAAGGTTATTAGTGTTATTATTCTGGTTTTTATTAGCTGCTGTCTCAAATTAATTATAAAGACAAAAATATCCCTGGCTTAGAGTTTCTGCGCTATTAATGACATACCGAGATGTCTCTTGGGTATCGGTAAATGATATATTTTAGAGCATAACTTACGAAATGACTTGCCGATTGGCAGACCACCTTTGACAATAAAATACATTTGATAGTCTACCTTTGCAAATTCATTGTACCACACAAATGTGATCTTGGTAATTGACATATGACTATTAAGCTTCAATCATTCTCCATAATATTCCTATAAGCAATTATTAACAGAATAAAGGGGAGATAACAATTCTATAGTATTTATTCAGATTTTTATTTAAAGTCAAGTATAATCTATATTTCTATAGTGCTTTTTTTATCTAACACCTCACTTAAGTAGAAGGACGTGTTCTAGAGGTTTGTTATCAGCTTTTAAATGAAGTCATCTTTATCTTTTATTTAAAAATACTAAAAACAAGTTTCATGGTCTTTAATTAAATATAAATAGTGGAATTTTCTATGAAACTTTTGAAATGGTCAATCACATAAAAACATAGGGATATCCTTTAAAGCAGGGGTCCCCAACCCCCTGGCTGTGTGAGGAAATGGGCCGCCCAGCAGGAGGTGGGCGGCCAGCGAGCGAGCGAGCGAGCGAGCGAAGTTTCATCTGCTGCTCCCCATGGCTCGCCATCGCTCGCATTACAGCCTGAACCAACTATCCTCCCCCCACCCACCCTGTTGGTGGAAAAATTGTCTTCCACGAAACCGGTCCCTAGCTCCAAAACAGTTGGGGATCACTGCTTTAAAGCCTATGAATTTCTAATATATTTATTTAGGTTGTAGATGCTGAACTTTTTTTACATAATAGCTCATAGGTAACCTTCACTATTAAGTATTTTATGATGCTTAGAATCGGAAACAATACAGAAGTTAACAAATTAAAATTGTTTTTTGTAAAATGTCAAGTGAGAAGAGAAGAATGTTAAATAATAAATACAGCATATTCACAACTTGGTTTTGAATATCACACACATAGAGAAAAAAGACCCAAAGAAAATGTAAAAATTATTTATCAATGGTTAACTCAAGAAATAAGAGAGTCAGGGTGACCTTTACTTCCTCCCGTTCTCATTCTGTATTTCCAAATTCATTGCACTATGTATGTATTACTTTTAGAACTGTTTAAGAAGAAATGTGCCAGTTTGGATAATTTTTTTTTAACATCTAAACATTGCCGAGTATTGTTAAAATGTTCAGTTTTTATGTAGCTTTCTGGAAGATCTAGGTGGCCATAAAAAGCTGAATATATTAGCGGAGGGGGAGTTTTCCCTCATCTTGAAATAATAATGATAAATAATATTTTTAAAGCATTAAATAATTTTCAAAGCATTTTTATGTACATTTTCTCCTCAGACCATCCTAACTCTCTAGAGTTGGTAGAAAAAGGATTCTACGCATTTTGCCCAGGGTGGGGGTTGGAGAGTGGGAATTGAAATTCATGAAGTTTAGCAAATTGCCTATTTAAGCCGTACACAGTTATTAAGTGGCAGGGCCAGAATCCTAACCTGGCCATTCATGCCATGGCCAATCTAGTGCTTTCCTCTATGCTGTAGGAACTGGACATATTTAAGAGGTAAGCACAAAATTGGAAATAGGTCTGAATCTTGCTCTAGTTGCAAATTTGCCTATAGACCTCACTGGAGCCTGAACCAGGAAAATCTATATGAATTTCTTTCTTCAACCCAAAGAAATGGCCATGTTAAATAATTCCTAGGTTTAATTTTAAAAAATCGATACTGTCTGTTTTTGCACCATATTCCAGTTTGTGTATCTTGTGTCTCTCAACTTCTCCAAAGAACCATGCTTCCTACCTAAAGGATTGCATTGCTTAAGAAACAAACATTGACAATTCTGATGCTAACCTGAATTAAATAATATACCAATCATTTATGAGATCCACCTTAGTATTTTTACACTCCTGAAATATCATCTCTATGACCTGCTTTTTAAAATAGTCTGACACCTACCGAGTACTCTTTCACTTCCTACAAGAAATCAAGAAAAAGAAAGCATTTGTGTTTTTAATTTTAGTGAAGGGTTCTTGATTTAAGAATTAGTCATTTAATGTCACTTGAATTTCAAGTGTGCCTCAAGTACTTGAGGTTCTTTCCGTATAACTTCTCCAGAGTTTTCACATATATATCATCATTAATTTCATCTTTCACTTGGGATTAGTACAAGAAAAGTTTTATTTACTACTATTTCTTAGTTTTCTTCATTTCAAATATTCAGTGCCTTGTCAAAAATAATATTATAGTCTTATACTGTTCATTGATAACAGATAATACCAAGAAATTGTGATTCTGGTTTTCAGTTAAAAAAACAAAATGAGAAACTAAGGAAATAATTACTATAACAATGTTTTTCTCCATTTAGCCAATCAGATATTCACATCAGTGAGTGTTAGATTTTGAGACTATGAATCCCAATACTAAATGTTTTATATATTCAGAGAAGTGAAAAATAATTATTATGCTTCCTCTGTGCTAAATACTATTTTAAAACCAGTTGGAATCCCCCCTCACAACAATCCTAAGAGGTAGGTACTGTTTGCACCTATTTTACAGCCTAATTTTACACCTATTTTAGGCACAGAATGATTAAATTATTCATGGTCACACAGCTAGTAAGGCACAGATACAGTATTTAAAATCAAGTCTGTTTTTGTGAGAGTCCACATTCCCAACCCCTGTAATGAAAGCGTGTGACCCCTACTATTTTCCATGTACCCATTTACTTGCTTTGTGGAAAGAAAGGGAGTGAGGGAAGAGGAGGGAAAGGGAGGGAGGGAAAGAGGAAAAGAAGGCGGAATGGAGGGAGGCAGGAGAATTGTCAAAATTCTGCCAGCTTGTTGCTACTGTGTGTTATTTCTTATAATAAGGTTGAAATTAAGGACTTGTAGAGATTTACATAGAAGAAATAATTTTTAATTTCCTTAAGGGAAGTCTCTGGTAATATTATCAGATGGTGACAGCAAGTGAATTTCTGTTTAATTCTATTCATAATTAAAATGCTATAGCAGGCTCATATTTGGAACAAACACAGTTCTGTTAATTCTCATAGTAATAATTCTACATTTCCTTAAATTTGTTATCATGTTTTTCACCCTCAACACTCTTAGCTTATTTAATTTTAGTACCTACTCTTTTTCAAAAGTCCATAAATTGTAGTTAGGCTTAAATCATAGGAAACTTGAAGAAAGTTTAGAGCTTGTAACAGAAGGAAACCACCCCCTTCCCACCCTGAGCCCAGCTCTGTCCATTTCTATCAGAGCTACTCCACCAAGAATGGAGGAATTATTCTAATTGGTCAGATTTAGGACACATTCTATTACGTAGGGTGACTGTATTTGTTTAGAGGTACACAGCAACAGTTCCACATTTCTTCTTGTCCGTTGCCTGGTCCTGTGACAGCAGGTAAGTGGAGTGAAGATCCTCAAAACCTCGACCTCAGTCTCTTGTTTCTGTTCCATTCCGTTCCACCAGGTTGAGCTTAATCCAGCAGAAGAGTGAGCTCTTCTGTGTTTCGCTGGGTGGTTCCATGCAGATGAGTCAAGTTCCATTTTGAGCCTGGAAAATCTTGCATGCTGTCTCATCAACTTCTTCCTCTTCCGAGTGTGTCCTCAGAAAATGGTACCATGCCCCCAGTAAGCCTTCACCACAGCTCCGACTCAGGGCTATTAGGAAGGAATTCCAAGTCTCAGACATGTTCTGTATTTTAATCAACAGATAATTTGTACGTATAGTTAACATTTACTCTGGATTAGTCACGTGTTCTTATGCAGTTGGAACCTATTTCTGTCTTCATGTGCTTAAAGCTAGGATGAGTATGGATTTTAATCAAGATAATTTAGAAATTTTATTAAGTGTTTCTTATGTGGCAGGCACTGTTCTAGGTACTGGTGATAGAGTTTTAAACAGAGTGGTTACAATCCACACTCTAAGAAAGGGTACTTAACATGAAAATTCATATAGGAAAGATGTACAGAAATCATACGCAAAAAACAAGAGTCCGTTTAATATGCATGGTTGGCATCTTGGGGATAGAAGAAATCTAACACAAGGAGTTTTACAAGACTGATGATATTATAGTCACTTCAGTTGAACTTTGTTTTATTTAAAACAAGCAACCTTTTTTCAAACCAAGTAAAAAAATTATTGACCGTAATTGTACAACTTTGTAGCTCCTTATTTAGTAAAGAGAGGGTGCTTTGACTTATGATATGAGGCAATTTCAGTATTTTGATAAACTAACCTTCAGCATTTTAGAAACTAAGCTTTTTCATTGATGGAAATTCTAATATTTGCCCATCAGTTTTATTTCATGCCTCCGAAATTAGATTAAATTTTCCAATTTTAAGTGAAAACCTGGCATATTATCTATTGACACTACAGTTCCAAGTTTTATCATAAGAAAAGGTGGGTGAGAGGAATCCCCAGCTCAAAATCCTATCCAAATTTGAATTCTGAAAGTCTTTTTTTGATTGATTAGTAGATGTTGGTATCACATTATTTGCAATGACAGAGGACATTGTCAAGTTGTTATTAGCATTCATTGCAGCACCGGCTTCTGAGAATTCAGTGGGTTTTTTTAAACCACGTTTTCTCCTCTTGACCCATGACTCCAACTCTCAAAATATCTTGACTCATTCATACATCATACATTCAAGAAATAATTACTGATCGCATATACTATTCCAGATACCAAGCTGGTCACTAGGGAGTCAAAATGACTAAGGCACAGGCTTGGCTGTCCAGGAGACCCCAATGTAGTGAACCTTTGCTTCTTACTCTTCAAGTGGCATTGATCCTGTGTAATCAGAAGTAATAGGGAATTAAGTAGCATTCATATTGTAATTAAATGTAGATTGAGCCAGATGATTTTCCAAAATCAGGTTTAATCAGAGATAGGGCAAGAGTGTTCTTTGGGATTTTTCCTTGATGAGCATTGTTAACTATCCTTGAGATGCAATAATAGAAGTCAGTGAGTGATTTATCAATTTGGTTTCCTATGGGAACCAAGATGAAGGACGTTTCCTCCTTTAGTCATTGACTTTCTACAGAGATAGCAAAGGCGCTTCAACTTTCCCAGAAAAGCAATCACCAGTAAACAGCAGTGATGGTAGATGTGGGTTATTTACTACCATGGGGTTGAGAATATTAGTGAGCTGCATTTTGACCACTTGTCAAACATTTTGACATCTTGGAACAGAAAGTGTTATTTAAATATAAAAAGCATTTCCTGTTGAATTGCTGTTAGTCATCCCCATGAGGAAATGACCTATTAAGTAATAGATCGGGAATAAGATTGATTTCTGCTGAAGAGTCCTTAAAGTAGCTACATGTTTCAATTTGTGGGTGTTTTTCAACCATTTGTAAGTTACCACAGTAAAAACCCCATATAAAAAGCTCTCTGAATTTACTTTCCAGCATTCTTTCCTGGGCTTTCTCTCTCTTTCCCCCACCCCTCGCTCTCTCTCAGATCAGAAGAAGAGCAATGGGTCTCAAGCTTTAGCTAGAATCAGAAGGCTTGTCAAAACAATGATTTCCGGAGCCTCAGCTGGGAATTTGCATTTCTAACAAGTTTCTAGGAGAAGCTTCTGCTGCTGTGACATATTTGATGAACCAGTGCTCAAGTAAAAGGAATGGGAATTTAGGAAGTAGAAAGATGGAGAGCTATGAAAAGCTGAAGTAAGCTTCTGATCTTCTTCACCAAGCTGCCCAAGCTATTGGGAAGATAATCACTACTGCCCCAGGGAAGCGTATTGAAAGTCACACGGATTAGAATGGGCATCATCAGAAAATCTACAAGCAACAAATGCTGGAGAGGGTGTGGAGAAAAGGGAACCCTCTTGCACTGTTGGTGGGAATGTAAATTGATACAGCCACTATGGAGAACAGTATGGAGGTTCCTTAGAAAACTAAAAATAGAATTACCATATGACCCAGCAATCCCACTACTGGCACATACCCAGAGAAAACCATAATTCAAAAAGACACATGCACCCCAATGTTCATTGCAGCACTATTTACAATAGCCAGGTCATGGAAGCAACCTAAATGCCCACTGACAGACAAATGGATAAAAAAGACGTAGTACGTACATAAAATGGAATGAACTTGGGTCATTTGTAGAGACGTGGATGGACCTAGATACTGTCATACAGAGTGAAGTAAGTCAGAAAGAGAAAAACAAATATCGTATATTAACACATATATGTAGAATCTAGAAAAACGGTACAGATGAACCGGTTTGCAAGGCAGAAATAGAGACGTAGATGTAGAGAAGAAACGTATGGACACCACGGGGGGAAAGCGGGGCAAGGGTGGTGGTGGTGGGATGAATTGGGAGATTGGGGTTGACATGTATACACTAATATGTATAAAATAGATAACTAATAAGAACTTGCTGTATAAATTAATAAATTTAATTTAATTTAAAAAGTAGGGCTTCCCTGGTGGCGCAGTGGTTGAGAGTCCGCCTGCCGATGCAGGGGACACGGGTTCGTGCCCCTATCCCGGAAGATCCCACATGCCGCGCAGCGGCTGGGCCCGCGGGCCATGGCCGTGGAGCCTGTGTGTCCGGAGCCTGTGCTCCGCAGCGGGAGAGGCCACAGCAGTGAGAGGCCCGCGTACAGCAAAAAAAAAAAAAAAAAAAAAAAAAGTAATTGGCCCTCCTCTGAGTAAGTGATTGCCCGAGGGCATCATGTTGAACACTCTCGACTGTCCTCTTAAGCCCAGGTTTGCAGTGAATGAGCCATTTAACCTCTCTTTACCCCAGTCTTTCTAGATTACAAACAGTAACGGTAATTTCCCTTCCCTCTTGTTAAAAAACAAGACAAAACAAAAAATACGCAAATCCTGATGGTGCTTTCCCTTTGTGGAAAATTCTTTGGATTTATCCATCTATTACTCTGATGTAGTAAAGAAGAAATATAGCAAAATTTCTCTCTGTCCATAAAGATTTTAGGCTTTTAAGCTTAACTCTTTAGCAAAAACTATCAAATGCCTATTCTCCACTGCCTGGGGCTAGACAGTTCCTTGATTCTGTCTAAGAGGTGGGGAGCCACAAGGGAACAAGTACTTAAAGAGACTCTAAAAAGCCCTATCTTTTCTGCACCCGCTTCGCCACCACCAGCTCTCCAGTTTATCCACTGCTCTTCTCACTCTTTCCACACCAGGAACACCAGCCTCTTAGTTTGTACTTTCAACACTCAACGTTCTCCCATCCAAAGGCCCTTGCATTTACGATTTCATCTTCTGGAAATGTTCTAGAAAAGTAATCCATACACATATAAATAGAATATGATACTAGAGGTTATGATAATAGATAGGATATGACTACCTTCAAGTCTCTGGTCAAATGTCACCACATCAGTGAGACCTTGATCATCCTATAAAAAACAGCTGTTGTGCATCCCCATGCAGGTGCACACATTAACCTACACATGCTCCATTCCATCTCTGATATAGTTTTCTCCATATGTTTGTTCCCGTCTGCCAAACAATATATCAATATTTTGGTATTGGTTTATTTTCGGTCTCTTCCCTAGGTAGAATGCGAATTCCGTGCAGGTAGAGTCATGATTTTTTCACTGCAGAACCTACAACAATCATTGGCACATAAGAGTCACTCAGTAAATATTTCTAGGGTGAAAAAAAGAAAGGTGATATATCCTTACCTTAGATTATCCACTGCACATTTTGGTATCCTTTGCATTACTTGCTCAAATGATCTTACACTCCAGCCATACGTACCTATTGGCAGTTCTTTAGGCCCACCATTGCTCTGTATGCCCTCGTGTCTTTTTTTTAATTTAATTTTATTTTTTTAACATCTTTATTGGAGTCTAATTGCTTTACAATGGTGTGTTAGTTTCTGCTTTATAACAAAGTGAATCAGCTATACATGTACATATATCCCCATATCTCGTCCCTCTTGCGTCTCCCTCCCACCCTCCCTATCCCACGCCTCTAGGTGGTCACAGGACATATATACACTCACTACCAAATGTGAACTAGATAGCTAGTGGGAAGCAGCCACGTAGCACAGGGAGATCAGCTCTGTGGTTTGTGCCCTCTTGCTTTTTAAATCTTGCTGTAGCCTCTGCCTAGAATGTTCACTTCTGAAACTTTTTTGTTGTCTTTCACACTTCTACATTTCCTTCAAAACACAAATCAGGTGTCCTGTTCTTCAAAAATATTTCATGATGAACTCATTCTTTCTCTGTGTCCTCCTTCCCACCCTGGCACCCTGTCCTGGCACTTATCTACTCATTATGTTATACTATTCTGTCCAGTTGAAACTCCTCCCAGCTTTACCAGAGACCACTTGAAAGCAGGGACTGCTTCTGACGTCAAAAGCACAATGCCCCAATGCCTGGCATATGACAGCTACTCATAAATGATCAATAAATGAACAACAACCCACCTTATTCTTTTTTCTTATCGTAAGAAGCTACTCTTCATTGCTTTAAACTTCTAAAATTGCCCTGAGGGATATAATAGTAATGAGTGTTCCTGAAAATCAAGAGAATGGACACTTATGATAAGTAGCTTGAAGATTAGCCAAGTGAAAACTGGAATAGCTCTCAAGGAAGAGGAGTGAGGCATTCAGGCTCCTTTAGGAGTAGCAAGTAGCAGTGATGCTGGTGTTCACACTGCCATGAAGAAAACCACTGCCATGTGAAGCTCCTAACACAAGTAAATATGTAGTATCTCTGAGGTATGTGATAGTATGTGAGAGTAGATCATGACAGAACTCTTCAGCAACCTTGTTTCTGGATTTTACCTCATCCAGCATCACTTGGTGTATGTTGAGGTAATGCACAAATTTTACTAGGTAATTAGTCTAGGACTTATTCCTCTAGGGTAGAAAGATGCTATCTTACTCCAATCATGTTGCTATAACAAAATACCACCAACTGGGTAGATTATAACAACAGCAATTATTGCTCACAGTTCTGGAGGCTGGGAAGTCCAAGACAGAGGTGCTAGCTTGTTTGCCTTCTGACACCAGGAGGAAAGTGGAACGTAGTCATGTATGTCCCTGCAGGTATTTGTAGGTTGTCTTCCACCCTGAGATTTCTCTGCTGCCTCCCCTCCCCTAAACAAGTGTCAGAGAGGATTGGAGCTCTATCTTCACAGCGCTTGCTGACTTTTCAAGAGAAACATTGTACAGATAGACCCACAGACATACTGAAATAGATATCCGCAGCTCTGTTGGATGTGTAGTATTTAGCTTCTTCGGTCTGTGTGTGAAACACTCCTAACATGCTTCCCCTCCTCCAGTGCCCACAGGGCCACCGGATTTCAGCCTGTTTTCTCTGTTCTGTTAAACACACCTCTTTTTCTAGCAGCTGAATGGGAAGGAGGATCCCCCTTTCAGTTGTCATCTTCCTCGAAACTGTTCACTCTAAATGAATTCTCACATTTCCCTTCTGAATCTATCTACCATCTCCCTCGATGTCCAAACTCCTCCTGATAGACAAATTTATTGAGCGCTTAAATGTATACCAGTTACCGTTTGTCAGTGGCATTTAACCCTCACAAATATTATCCACATTACACAGTTAAATATTGAGGCTTAGAGAAAGTAAGCAACTTGCCAAAAGTTGCAAACTTAACAAGTGACATGTCCAGGATTCAGGCACAAAATATTTGAGCCCAGAGGCCATGCTCTTAACCATGAAGTGAAACCCTCTAAACAGGAAGAAGTTAACACCTGTTCAAGGGAAATGGAGGGTCCATGCTAGCTCCCTTATTTATACCAGCTGCCCGAGGGGAAAGTTTAACAGAAAAGTGTTCCCATTTAATTTTTCTGTTTCTTTAACCATTGAATTAAACAATAACACATCCTCCTTAAATGCAATCTCTCTTTGATTCAAGCTTTCTGATTATTTCAGAAACTTCAGTGAATAGTTTATATCTTCATAATTTTTTTCTTTAATTTCAGAACTTTGTGAGAAGGATAATGCTATTTTCTTTTAAGTGATTAGATAATTTTGTAATTTTCTATGCTAAAAAGTATACTTATACTATAGTATATATAAATTCTATGTATTTAGTGTGTACTTTTGTTAAAGCATTGTAAAATAACAACTGAATTGTACTCCAATAAATACATCATTTTCCTCAACATTGACTTAATGTGCACTATAGTTCATATTTTTTTCTGATTAGTTCAGAATTAGAGAATTACCATTTTGAGACTGGTTTTTACTAACTCTAACTTCCATGTTCCTAATTTCCATGTTCCTAATGAATAAACTAAGCTTTATTTATCCTTAATATTTTCTGACCTCTTCACTTCAATTGAAATCTGGATTGTTTCAAATGATTCCCCTACCATCTCCACCACAAATTTAGCTTTCTCTTTCTCTAGTATAAGAAGAGCCAGCCTGCTTCTTACATTTAGGCCACTTTCTGATTATTATTCTATAATCTCTGTATTCCCCTAATTTTAACTTACTGTTAGGAAGTAAAGTTGGCCCTCTCTCTATTCAAACCACTCCTGTATCCTCCAGAACCAGCGCCTACTTCTACTTTCCTGAATGAGGTCAACTACACTTCACCAAGCTTAATGTTTTTTAATTTTAACTAATTAATTTTTTAAAAATTAATTTTATTGAAGTATAGTTGATTTACAGTGTGTTAGTTTTAGGTGTACAGCAAAGTGATTCAGTTATACATATCCATATATCTATTCTTTTTCAGATTCTTTGCTCATATAGGTTCTCATAGACCAAGCTTACCAATTTTATAGTTTCATTGCCTGTCTTCATCTATGCCATGACCTCATTTCTCATTCACATCTCAAAATTAAACTTTCAGAACTCCATTGCAACAACGATCAGTGGTCTAATGAACTTGTATAAGATGACCAGAAGTTGAAGTATTGTAAGCATTAGTAATATAAAAGTCCAACTTCTGTCTGTTCTGCAAATGAATATATGTTTAATCCTAAATATATGTTTAGTACTAAAAGTTTCACCATGGTAGTGTGAGTCTTTCCAAAATTTATTACATTCCTATTATATGCCAAGCACTGACTTACTCTTTGATTTCATTTTCCCCCCAATTTTGTTTTCCAAACACAGAATGACAACTTGGTGAAAAAAAACCCTGCGGTATATACCAAATACCAAGATGTGCATCCTCTGCCCATCCTCATTTCTGTATTCCCACTCATCCCATCGTAATTAGATTCTGCCACTTTTCTCCTGAGCCCTATAATAGTCTCATGTCTACTCACTTCCCATCTCTTCCCCATCTTTTAATCTCAAATACAGTTCATACATACAGAACGTCACCTGAATGATGTTCATAACTGATGGCTGCTTGCTTTCTTAAGAATGCTTAAAAGATGCAGTGTTGGAAGAGAAAGCTGTCACCACCTGCTGACTTGTGCCCAAAGTCTCAGAGGCTGAAACTTCTGCTTTCATAAATGGGGAGGTCCAGCACAGAAGTGAATTGAAGAAGTGCCACAAAAGAGCTTATGAGCCTTTTAAAGACTTCCCAGGAGATATACACACACACATACATGTACACAAGATGTTCAGTGTGATTTCAGAGAAATTCTCAGAGACCTCATATGTCTCGAACACTGGGTAAGACCTCTGCTTCCAGACATTCTAAAATTTACTCTTGAATAATGCAACCCAGAGAGTGGAGTACTTGGACCAAATTATTTATATCCCTTATAGTATTATTTCTGGCAAATTACCCCATCCGCTTTTGGCTTGCATAACACACAATTACAAGAACTTCTTTTCTATCTATTGGTAGAGGTCCTCTTCCATCACATCCTGTATACAAAGACTATATAAGTGCACATAATGTCTTACATATTATTTCATAGGGTTAACCGATACTTGGTGTCCAATGTAGAATAACATGGACTATGGGCTAACAGTGTTCTATAAAGAATAAAGTAGTTCTTTGTAAACTAGACTGTTTATATATTTCATACACACGCTTTGTTTCCCAGTTATTCTCTCTTATCACTTAATAAATTCTTTTGATGTCTTTTCTATATCATTTGTACTAAAGTGAAACAAAGCAAGATGTTTTTGATTGCTCCATACCTGGACAAAAGTGTTAGAATGGAAGCCTAGAGGCTGCTATGGTGGTAGCAGTCATAATGAAAATGAGAGAACCCCTAAATGGATGTGGTTTTCCTGCTTCAATTACCTGGAGATTGTTTTCCAGTGCTGACACCAGGATGTTCTGCATTTTGCTTTAGTGAAAGGAATGAGTGTTTCCTCTACAGTTTTAATTATAATTTTGTTTCCTCTAAAATGGCTATGTAATTTCATTGACCATTGAGTTAATACAAAGTGAACTCCTTGGCCTGGCCCTCCAGGCACTCCAACTGTTCTAACCTATCCCTGCTGCTCCATCACCTCCCCTTCTCCTACACATGGGCCTGTGCTGCCATCAAACTGCACAAACCTCTCTTCTCTCAAGTGCTGGGGAGTTTTCTAATCTCTGTGTCACTTTTCATTCTGCTGATTATGTCAGGAATCGGATTTTCTTAGATGCGATGCATACTAAATCTACTTTACACGTATAACATGCTTATATAGTTAGTAAATTTGACAAAAAATTATTAAATGATACCTAATGATGACTACATTATAAAATCATATATATATGCTTTTTCATATATATTCATGTCTTTCAACACTAACCTCACCCTCTCCATTCTCATAATACTTAAAATATGCTTGCTTTATGTTGTCCAGGCCATTGCATGTGGTGCTCTCTTTGCCTGGACTTCTCTCCTTCCTCCGTTCTTCTACTTGCTACCACTTCCCCATGTAATGACCCGATTTGGAGAAGACTTGTTTCTGCTTCTCTTATGGGTTCCCTTAGTACCCTATTCTAAGTTCTATTAATTCAGACTGCATTGTAACTCCCTGTTCATTGTCTTACTTGCTCATTGTGTCCCCAATGCCTATACAGCACCTAACGTTTGGAAAGTACTCAAATAAATGAAAGTTGGTGACATTGAAATACATGTATAACTGGTTTAGAAGAGTTAAATGATCATTGTTATTGAAAGTCATAAAGATACTTACGCCTTTGAGCCAGTAATCCAGGAGTCAAAAATTCAAATGCTTTCAGGGTCAAGCAGGTAATCTAAATGTACAATGTTGGCCTGGGGGAAGGCAATGGGAATACAGGTTACTGTACTTGCCTCACCTAAACACATTCAGATTTACACTTTTATAAATACTGTCGATACAAGCCAAACAAACCATAACCTGTCTCATTCAAAGAAACAATTCTGTAGAGGAAAAAAATATTCATAATAATATTATTTGTGAATCTATCTGTAATAAGGAAAAAAATGAAGACAAATAGCTAGTAATAGGAAGCGGATTAAATTAAATATAGATTGTATCCATTAAATATCATGTATTCTTTAACATTAAAATAATCCCCCAATTGTAATATATGAAAAATGCTTTCGTTATTGGAAATGGTGAAGGAATAACACAAAACTCTGTGTTTGCTGTAATTGCAACCATGTAAAAATATACATCCTTGTTAAAAAAAAAAAGGATTATGCAAAATGAAGATAACTATGTTAGGGTGCTCAAAATAGAAATGATTTTTGTAAAGTTCAGCATTTAATAATGCCGTCATTTTTCCAATCCTAGTCTCTGGAGAAAGCTTTGGCAATATCTCTTGGAGTCTTAGAAGATGATACCTAGCAAGCAGAACCAGGTTACTTTGGGTAAAAGCTGAAGAATATGAATTGTGGGCTGAGCTACAAATAACATTGTCATAGCAACCTCCAAAGATTTCATAGAAAAGGCATGACTTGGATTTCTCTTTTTTTTTTTAAGGAAAATGACTAACAAGATCCCTTTTAAAACTGTTCCGATATAGTGCGGGATAAGATACAATAAGTTTGATAAAGAGTTTTGTTGAGAAATTGGGATAACCTGGCAGAACCTTGAGATCAGAAGTGAGACTCCCTAGTGTAGCCTTAGCACATTGTTTTGTGTATTGATTAGTTTTCAGTGACGTAACACTTATGTGATGCCAATCTGCCTTCCCTGCAGATAATATTTATTTAATAATAAAATATTAAGAACAATATAATAATTCTATAATGATAATAATGGTTATTGTTAGTAAAAAAAGTTCAATTTTCCTTGTTAAGAGACATTTAATATATTTCTCTGATTCTTTATAAAGGCTTGATTATCTGTTCTCAGGGTTCTTCTGTGATACTATATATAACCTCCTGGAAACAGAGGACTGTGGAAATACTGATAGTATCAACGGAAATCCTTGTAACTTCTCTGGAAAGGGCGTATTCCATCAGTCTCATTGCCTCATTTGTTAAGCTGAATCGCCATCCTCAGTGACAGATCTTTTCAGTGTCCAAACTTCCTGCAAGGATTTATGTATTAACCCCATTCTGTTTGAGTTTAGATCAGGGGTGTCCCTTAGGTTATTTTAGGAACCCAGGTTTCCTGTAGTTTGCAAAAGCTGGCCCAGCCCACTGGCAGAAAATCTGCTTGTGATAGCATAGTCCTGTGGTAACAACTTTGGTATCTTGCACAGATAAGCAGCCTTGATATAGGTCCATGTGGTTAAGGAGGAAGACATTGTCAGTAATTCCTTTTACGGGGGAAATTCTAGTTAGCAATTTTTTTCCAGTTCGAAGTAAACATGTAAATCGGGGCTTATCATAAATAGCAATATATCCAAAGTATCATTCTCAGACTACACACAAATTTTTGACTCTAGCTTTCTGTGTAACGTTAGAAAAACAAACAAACAAAAAAGCATAGTCAGATCACCTGTTACCTCAAAATAAGGAGCTGTGTGGCAGCATCGGGAAGCATAATGAGTGAAGCCAGAATTAACAAGCAGCAGGGCTGAGTGTGGAACCCCTGCAGTTCAGGCCTGACCATTGAAACTGGCACCTGATTGCCCTTACAAGTACTACCTGTTCACTCAGTTCTTGAAACAATCAAATGTATACCGTAAATATCATGGTTCTGCTAACACCTTTTGTGTGTTTTCTGAAGCCACTGGTAGAACTAACCTTTTTAACCATCTGCTGAGGACAGAAGTCACGTTATAAGTCAAGTGGAACTTTGAGTTCGATTTCCATTTCTAAACATTTGACCGCAAAATTAAACCTCTTAAAGAAGATTCTTAAAGAAGAATTCAGTCTTCTGGGTAAGTGGGATCTGTCCACTCGTTCATTCAACAGTTACTGAGCTGCTGCTTCATGTAGAATGTACAAGTGGGTTAAAAGATGTTTGAGGAGATTACTGTCTCGTTAGCCATCCAACTAATCATCTCTCATGCTGAAGTTTTGAATCAGAAAAAAAAAAGAGTTGAACCAATGTTTGTTAAATTTTGCACACAAATAGCCCTAGGGAGCACAGAAGGGAAGATTTTTTCCATTGAAAAAATGTATGACTTTTCTGAATAAATTAATATGTATCTTAATCATCTATGTTTCAAATGAGGAAAGGATTAATTTAACAGAATCATTCTGTAAAACCCCTACTGCTTTGAATCCTATGAGAACTTGTTGCTAATTTGAGGCTTTCAAATTTAAAGTCATAAGATAAGTTGAGCAGTCAATAACCTTGAAATTTAGGAAAGTGACTGACATGGACTAGCCAGAACGTTTTTTGCAGTAATTTGATTTATAACTCTGCCCTAATCACTCTTAAAAATCAGCTAGACAGTAAAAAGTTCTCTACCTTCAAACCTCTTGATGCAGTTTTGCAGATTAATCTGAATGGGTTGAAAATTTGATGAAAGGATGGAGAGCATCTAAATTTAGTTTTTCTGGATAGCCACACACAAAAGAATGAGACTAGACCACTATCTTATACCATACATAGATATCAACTCAAAATGGATTAGAGACTCCAATGTAAGATCTGAAACAATAAAACTCCTAGAAGAAAACATAGGCAGTATTCGCTTTGACTTTGGTTTTAGCAATATCTTTCTGCATATGCCTCCTCAGGCAAGGAGACAAAAGCGTAACTAAACAAATGGGACTATTATCAAACTAAAAAGCTTCTGTACAACAAAGGAAACATCAACAAAATGAAAACCTACCAAATGGGAGAAGATATTTGCAAATCATGTATCTAATATCCAAAATAGATAAAGAATTCAAGCAACTCAACAACAAAAAAGCTAACAATCCAATTAAAAAACGAGCAGAGAAACTGAATAGATATTTTTCCAAAGAAGGTATATAGATGGCCAACAAGCATGTGAAAAATGTTCAACATCACTAATTATCAGGGAAATGTAAATCAAAACCACAGGGAGATATCACTTCACACCCATTAGAATGGCTATTATCAAAAAGACAAGAAATAAGTGCTGGAGAGGAAGTGAAGAAAAGGGAACCCTTGTGCACTTTTGGTGGGAATGTAAATTAGTGCAGCCACTATGGTAAATCACATGGAGATTCCTCAAAAAATTAAGACTAGAACTATCATATGATGTAGCTATTCCACTTGTGGGTGTTTATCCAAGGAATACAAAAACACTAATCTGAAAAGATATATGCACCCCTGTGTTCATCACAGCATTATTTAGAATAGACAAGATGTGGAGACAACCTAAATGTTCACTGATGGATGAATGGATAAAGAAGATACACACACACTTACAATGGAAGAATAGCCATAAAAAGATGAAATCTTGGCATTTGGGACAACATGGCTGGACCTTGTGGGTATTATGTTAAGTGAAATAAACCAGATGGAGAAAGACCAATCCCATATGATTTAACTCATATGTGGCATATAAAAACAAGCAAAACAAAATGAATGAAGAAACCAAACTGAAACAAATAGATACAGAGAACAGAGTAGTGGTTAGCAGAGGAGAAGGGGGTGGAGGGAGGGCAAGATGGGTAAAGGGGGTCAACAATATGATGACAGTTGACAACTAACCTTTTGGTGGTGAGCACACTGTAGTTTATATAAATGTCAAAATATAATATTATACACCTGAACCTTATGTGTGATAAACCCATGAAACTATAAATAAATAAAAATTTAATAAATAAATTTACTTTCATTAACTTATGAAACAGCAACATACTTTGCCCAATTTACTTAGCTTCAGAATTTTCATTTGTACAGTTTGAACCAGAAGAAGTACCTTTTTATTGGTTTATTTTTTTTTCTAAAATTCTAAGACTAAATTGTTATTACAATGTCTTCACAAAATTATTAATAGAATGCCTTCATAATTATCTCACGTAAATATTTAGATAAATAGCTATGTAATAGCTGAATTTTCTCAAACTGTTAAAATATTATTTCTAAAGGTATATTTCAGGTTAAGAAGGATTAAGCTGCAGAGATATAATGTTTAATGATATTTCTCAAGTGATAAGAACTTACTGTCAGAAGCATGTAATGTATTAGTACCCTCATTATGGAGTTCAGATTCTCTCTTCAGCAGAAAATGCTCAGGGCATATGTGAGTGATGATAATTTTTTTTTCTATGCCTATATTCCTATAGCATTTCTTATCATGATGTCATTGGGTAACTGCATTTAAAGTGGGCTCTTAGGGACTTCCCTGGTGGCGCAGTGGTTAACAATCCACCTGTCGGGGCTCCCCTGGTGGCACAGTGGTTGAGAGTCCGCCTGCCGATGCAGGGGACACGGGTTCGTGCCCCGGTCCGGGAAGATCCCACATGCCGGGGAGCGGCTGGGCCCGTGAGCCATGGCTGCTGAGCCTGCGCGTCCGGAGCCTGTGCTCCACAACGGGAGAGGCCACAGCAGTGAGAGGCCCGCGTACAGCAAAAAAAAAAAGAATCCACCTGTCAATGCGGGGGACACAGGTTCGAGCCCTGGTCCGGGAGGATCCCACATGCCGTGGAGCAACTAAGCCCATGCACCACAACTACTGAGCCCGTGTGCCACAACTACTGAAGCCCACGTGCCTAGAGCCTGTGCTCTGCAACAAGAGAAGGCACCGCAATGAGAAGCCCGCGCGCCACAACGAACAGTAGCCCCCACTCCCCGCAACTAGAGAAAGTCCACGTGCAGCAATGAAGACCCAACACAGCCAAAAATAAATAAATTTAAAAAAAAGATGATTCTTTAATAAATCAATCAATCAATAAATAAAGTGTGCTCTTAAGCATTTGCCAATTAAAGAAACTCAACATAAAGACCCAAAGACCCCATCTGAGTTTGCTAAGTGATGCAGTGTTAATAAAACTGTGGCTCATTGGAATGTAGTGTGTTACAGGATTTTTTGCACACTTAGCTCTTCAACTGATTTGGTTTGGATTCTAGTCAAATTACTTGGTACCTTGGTTAAGTGGGCTTGTGAAAAATACCTGATATATACAACCACTTCCTATGGAGCTAATAGCTATGTGTTTGCTAAGTATTTTGTGAGCAGAAAAGATCAGAGAGCAAAGAAAGCTGGATTTCCTTAAAAGCACTGAACTGTAACATGTACGTAAAGACTGGGTAATTACTGGGCAGAAACAGGCCTGCCAGTAAAAGCCAAATATATGCAGCTCCCTTCTTCTGCTGAAAATCTGTCCTAGTTTCATGTTAAATTATATATTAAAAGAATACTGCATTTTTCTATAATGATGTTTTTATAATATAGAGGGTGTTTCTGACCAAAGACTCTACATCCACAATATATGATAAAAGCAAAGGTATAATGATAAAATATCATACTCAACTCATTTAAGTAGTAAAGTATATTCTAAACCTCATAATGGACAAATACAGTCACTGTGAGGTGGTTCTATAAGTCTCTAATATATTTCAAAAAGGTATATATCATGTTCAAACCAATTTCTACTATATCTTAAATTATAACTATATAAAATGAACCCATTAACTTTAATGACCACTTATTTACACTAATATAAGTCTGTTCCCCAACAAGAAAGATGTACATATGTATATGGGTGTTTGTATGAGTTAGATAACTGGCATCTTTTTAAAAACTGCTCAAGAAAGTTTGAAGTAATGAATTTTCATGTAGCATGAGGAGGTAATCAAAATCATTCTCCCATATTTCCTTAATTCTAAGGTGCCATATGTTGTATATGTCCTTAAGTTAGTGAAACTTTTTTTGGAAAGAAAAAGCAAGTACACCCAATGCGCACATTAGAAGGAAAATTCTGGTTTTATAAATTTTATAATGAAAAAAAGAAAATGGAGTACATATTTTTATTTACCTTAGAATTAAATTTGAATTTAAGCTTAATTTCTACAGTAACCTTTAGAAATTTTTATTATGCAGTCTTTCTTGATGATAATTTGTAATTTGCTATGATTGATTTAGAATTTCCAAATTTCCATCCATTTTTAGAATTCAAAATTTTGGCTAAAACCATCAATTATTGGAAATCCTCTCAATGTAGACTGTGCATGAGGCCAGTACCTGAGCTGATCCTCTAGGGAGCTTCATGGAGAGTATAATAAGGGGAGCCCTTGTTGAGTAATTTATAGTTGATTAACATCATCATGAATTGCTCCCAACTTTATTCATGATTCTGAACACTTGAGATAATTGAAATACCAAAAGAACGAGTATAAAGCTATTAGGACGAGTGGATACTTGAGCCTACTCACAGTCTCTTTGAGGCAGAGGCTCATTTTGTGCATAAGTGTAAAGAAATATATTTTTGGAAAAATAATTCTAGTTCCAGTTAGAAGATGGCGAACTCAGAGATTTCATTGATCACTGCTCAAAGTGTTTAGAGCCATTGAAAACATTTCCCCCTAGACATTGACATGATGGACTTATTTTAATCAGCAATTACAAAAGTTGACCAAGTGCCAGGCATCAGTGAGTAGATTATTGGGCAAAAATCAGTCTTTCCCCCTTGTACAAAACCTGGATGCATCCTGTCCAAGGACAGACTTAAACAGGCAAGGGAAAGTTTATTGAAAACGATTGCAATTGGAGAGAGAGATTGGACTAAACTCTGCTGAAACAAAAGGTGGGACAGTTTACCAATTCTGGAGTGAGCTAGTGGACTGGTACTGGAGGACATTAGGAGGAGACTGGTTAATGTGATTAGGCCATCTGTGTTTGCTAATCAGCACTTATTGAAGTTAGACTCTTGCCCTCCCACAGAGAATGCGGTGCTATCTTTCTTGATGATTACATTTCGAAAAATGGCTCCCATGTCCGTGAGAAAGACATTCCTGGGTTGTAAATCTGGCAAGATTACTAGAAGAAGATTTACGTGTCAAAGGGGTGAAAAAAGAATTTGCATGTTTTTTAGAGTGAATGTTCTAAATAAGGGGAGGTCAAGGGCCTATAAGTCAGGAAGAAACCTGTCTAAAGTTTTATTAAGCTGAAAGGAATGTGAAGGCTGTCTTGGTCCATCTAAACCTTGAACACAGGTAAAGATGTTTGCCAACTCTAGAGAAAAGCCTACAAGTACGGCAAGCTCCTTTACCTTTAATCTCCCATCCTCCCTAATCTGATTTAGATATTTCCCTTGTGTTGTCACAGGCTTACCAATATCACAGAATTTATCAGGTCAAATTGCAATTTTTTGTCTGTTTACTACTCTTGACACTAGACTGTAAGGTACCTGAGAACAGGGATCCTGTTGACATTTGTAACCACAGGACCTACTGTAATTCCCCTTACCTCAATTCATGCCTGCTAAAATAAACTGAATTCTAAAAAATTAACAGAAAAGTAGCTGAGATAGGAAATAAGAATGTGGGAATTACAAAAAAATTAAGAGCCTTTAGTTTAGTAAAATGAAGATGGTAAGGGAATATGATCAGAAGCCATATATTCCTAGAAGGTATGAAATTTTCTAGTAAATCCTAGAAAACTAGAAGTTGGCCACACCCAGTGGAGATAGGAAAGAGGGCTCACATTTAATGTACACTATATGGTAGACACTATGTTAGCATATCAAATTTAATCCTTTATCTGTGAAGAAAGCACTGCAAACCCTATTTTATAAGTAAGAAAACTGATACCTGGAGTGGCCATATACCACCTCCAGAACAGTGAACCAAGATTTAAACACTCACCTTTATGGCCCCAAAGCTGTTAAATTTGGCTGCCTTAAACATAAATTATAATAGTTTAAGTTTAGGAGAGAAAAATGACCAATACTTTTAACTTTGCATATGAGATGATATCCCTAAGAAGGGATCACCCTCAAAATATAAATAGAATCAATAAGTATCAGATGTGTCTTTAAATACTAGAGACAAGCAAGGTTGTAAAGAAAACTGGTGATGTTTGGGGGTACCTTGCAAAACTTTTGAAGGTGGTGTCACCACAAGGAGACTCTGTCTCTTGGTAGCACCATCAGCTCTGCTTCTGGATTGGATGGATTTTGAGATGACATTAGAAGTGCTCTTCTCTTAGAGTTAGGACATTCTCGGATTCTTTAGTAATGAAATACCTTTGATTCTTTGCTTTATCACCAAAAAAGATGGTTTAAAGGAACAACCTTTTTGTTTTTCCAGATACACACTGGGAATGCTATTTACTAACTCTCACTACATGCTAGAGATATGATGGTAGTCCCCTTATATATCGCAGTATACCGTACAGAAAATATTAAGGCTACTGGCATCAGTCCCATATGGTTAAATAAGCTATTTAAAGGAGGATATTCCTGAACTGGAGAGGGATGTCTGGGACAAGAGCAAGCAGGATGAGGATTTAATCAACAATTTAGTTTTCTCTGGAAGCCTGATAAAATTCAAATACCCATGTCTTGCTTACATGGGACTTATTTTTCAACATAGTATGGCTTGACAATTTTTCTTAAGAATTTGGGATGAGAAGGAAAAACATAATAATTTAATCTAGTCAATAAAAGGAATATTGATGTTCCTCATATTTCTTTGAAGTCCTTTGGTAAATTTCTTGACTTGTCATCTGACTGACTTTTACCCTTTTCTAGAAAAAAAGCATACCGGGAGGAAGTAAGACCTAGTGCTTTTTAGTGTACTCTTGGCATTCTTCCAACTCTTCTGGAAAACATCATTCTATCACTTATATTCCTGTAGAACTGTAAGTTGAAATGAAGAACCCTCTTACCCAGCCTCTTACACAAAAGTATCATGATATTCTTTAAAAGACTCTATCCAAACAGACACATTTTAAATAATTATTAGTTCATCATCATGAGCCAAAAAGACTGCAAGGTTGCTTAGCAACAGAATCAGGCACTCTTAACAGGAACATGCATGGGAACAATGGTGAAAAGTGATGGAGATCTTACAAAGGCAAATTCTTTGAATTAAATCTTTGTGAAAAGACATCACGGGGAAAATGAGTTTTTTAACCTAAGAATTGTTTCCTGAGATTGATACATTATTTCATAGCTAAACATCAACCACTTTCCATAGAATAGATAGAACAATGGAACTTTTAGTCTTTACATAATTTAGGGCACTTACAAAACATTATTTATCAGTGTTAGCTTGAAAATGAATAATATTTCTGTGTTGTCCCATTATCTTTAAAACTGTATAGATACATAAAGAAAGGAAGTTACTTACAAAAATAAATACTGCAAATGTATTTGATTAATGACGTTCTATTTTTATGTCATACATAGACTATAAAAAATTGTATTCTTTTAAATTTGAACAAGATATAAGTATATATATATATATATATATATATATGTATGTATGTATACATACATACACACAAACATGCATTATCTATCTAATTCCCATTTCCAGTGGGAAAAGAAAAGAAAACAAAAAGCCTGCAAAGCATTGTCTCTTTGGGACTCCTAGATTGACTAATTTTTGACTAGTTTGACTGAATGGGCTGATTTTATACTACAATACCTGTAAAGGCACTAACTTGCTTCTATTGGTAAATGGAAGAAAATCCAGTACATATGGGCTCTGTTGATGCAATATGTAAACACCCAGCAAGTTCAAAGAGTAAGCTCAACATCCTGGCAGAAGACCTCAACTTTGACCCTAGTCCCATCTCTGGCTTGGACAATTCACTTAACCACCATAGACCTCATATTCCTCATCTATAAAAGGAGGCCTCCAAGATTATTTTCAGCTCTAAAATTCCTAAAGTTCATGTCCGTCAACTCTAAGTAGCATCATTCTTTTTTTCTCACAGAAGAATTGTTTGTTTTAGTGCATTGGTTATTTGACTACTGTCTTTATGTAAATACTAGAAGTAGCAGGCTTGTTCACCAATACATTCAGGTATCAGGCAAAAAACTTTCAATACTGGGTTTTTGTTTGTTTCTTTCTTCATGGCTGATTGCATGTTGCAGAGCTGATTTTTAGTTTCTGGAAGTTAAAAACATGCAGGTGTAGATATAATATGCTGCAGCCATTTATATCACCAGCCATAATGTTTTAAAACAACTGGCTTTTTTGCATAGTCTTTAGAAGAGGGTTAGATGAGCACTTCTGTTTTCCTTTTCTTGAGAAGTTTTATAAAAACACCAAAAGGTCATCTTTAAAAGGTCAGACAAGATTAACAACAAAATCTTGGAAGACAGCCAGTCCACCAAGGAAACAAACCCAAAGGACTCTTTACAGATGCAAATCTTAAATAAGCAACAGAACCTGAGAGTGGGGTGAGGGCAGGGGAGAGAAATACGTTGTAGCAAAGAAATACATTCAAGAGATGCCTCGTGGCATTGAACTGTTGGAAAGGAGTAGCAGTAAACAAACCTGGCCCCCAGCAATTGCTAAAGGGCACATTCATTAGGAAGTTGGAAGCAAGAAGTCTAAGATCATGAGTCAGAGAAGCAGAATCATGAGCCACACCCACACTGGGTTCTATATGCTCTTGTTAAAACAAAGAGAAGTTGATGTAAATCTTTTAATTGCAAGGCATTGAAAAAGTGGTTATTAATCCCACTAGTTGATGCCAGGCCAGGTTTCTGATTATACAACTGAGGATGTAGCTCTATAGTCCTGACAGCTGGGTAGTAGAGAAGATGCAGTTTTCTTCCCACAAAAATACCACTTCTCCTACTAACAATTCTAAAGGGAGAGAAAGCCTTTAACAGAGAACACATTAAAGGAGAGTCACAGTTATTTAAAACCAGAAACTTAAATATTGATGGAAGAATCAAGTAGGCTTAGGAAGAGAGCAAGCTACAGAAATTGATAAAAGCTTTGCACTTTTAGTTGAAACTTTTAAAATTATAAACAGAAATGGAGAATTCTCTGCCATTTGTATTTTATCCAGTATTCAACTAAGTGGCCTATTAGTTTAGTAGGATGAAAAGTATCTTGCTGGCAAATGTGGAAACTAATACTGAAACAAAAATATAAGGCAGAGACATATTTTTGTAGCAAAGGATTTCACCAGCTTTGTCAGGGTTGACACAAGAATCATATTATAGGGGCTTCCCTGGTGGCGCAGTGGTTGAGAGTCCGCCTGCCGATGCAGGGGACACGGGTTCGAGCCCTGGTCCGGGAAGATCCCGCATGCCACGGAGCAACTAAGCCCGTGTGCCACAACTGCTGAGCCTGCGCTCTAGAGCCCGCGAGCCACAACTACTGAGCCCACGTGCCACAACTGCTGAAGCCCGTGTGCCTAGAGCCCGTGCTCCGCAACAGGAGAAGCCACAGCAATGAGAGGCCCGCGCACCGCAACGAAGAGTAGCCCTTGCTCGCTACAACTAGAGGGAGCCCGCACACAACAACGAAGACCCAACACAGCCAAAAATAAATAAATAAAATAAATTTTAAAAAAAATCATATTATAGTTATACTTAATATAAATGTTAGATTATGTAATACATACATGTATATTCAGTAGAAATAGTCAATATATTGTACATAATGTACTACAGTAGTAAATGTTAGGTTCTTTTCAATGAATACTTTATAGTGTTTTTGCGATCTTTATAAAGAACCTGGTTTTTAAATAAATACTATTTCAAATTTGGGGAATGAGAAGTTTAAAATAAGATGAACCAGATTTCTACAATCCATTTTCTGATGCTCAAAGTGGGCAGACTACAAAATGGAGCATGGCTGAGGCCATGTGGTCATCTGTGTGTTCCTTGCACTGTTTGAATTTTATGATACATCCGTAATATGCAGGGGCACAAATCACTCATAGGTTATGCTTTTTAGGCAAACTTTTACACACGAATAACAACTAATTAGAATAGACCTTAGCAAAACCGTGATGTTTGCTTGTTTCATCAAGCTCCACTTTCTGAGTTTCCCCTGTGAGTCTATTTATTGCTCTGTCTTCTCTATTCCCTAATACCCTCTGCAGAACACTTATGCCCTCAAGTTCTCTTCCCTCTTGCACATCATCAAAACTTGCTTTTGGATCATTCAGGCTGAGGTAAAAATGACTACGATCTTAAAGCACAACCAGTATTTGAATTTTAATGGGAAAAAAAGATTTAAGCTAAAGGGATGAGATTCCGAGATAAAAGGATGAGAGTTGAGTGCCAACCATCAGTTAGTAGATGAGAAGACATTTTTAGGCATCAAAGCTTTTCCGCGGGCTTCCCTGGTGGCGCAGTGGTTGAGAGTCCGCCTGCCGATGCAGGGAACACGGGTTCATGCCCTGGTCTGGGAAGATCCCACATGCCGCGGAGCGGCTGGTCCCGTGAGCCATGGCCACTGAGCCTGCACGTCCGGAGCCTGTGCTCTGCAACAGGAGAGGCCACAACAGTGAGAGGCCCGCATACCACACACACACACACAAAAATGCCCAGATAAAACATTTCATTTTCCCATTAGAGAAATGCAAATCAAAACTACAATGAGGTATCACCTCACATTAGTTAGAATGGTCATCATCACAAAATGTACAAACAATAAATACTGGAGAGGGTGTGGAGAAAAGGGATCCCTCTTGCACTGTTGGTGGGAATGTAAATTGATACAGCCACTATGGAGAACAGTATGGAGGTTCCTAAAAAACTAAAAACAGGACTACTATATTACCCAACAATCCCACTATTGGGTATATACCCAGAGAAAACCATAATTCAAAAAGATGCATGCACCCCAATGTTCACTGCAGCACTACTTACAATAGCCAGGACACGGAAGCAAACTAAGTGTCCATCAACAGAGGAATGGATAAAGAAGAAGTGGTACATATATACAATAGAATATTACTCAGCCATAAAATGGAACGAAAACGGGTCATTTGTAGAGACGTGGATGGACCTAGAGTGTGTCATACAGAGTGAAGTAAGTCAGAAAGAGAAAAACAAATATTGTATACTAACACATGTATGTGGAATCTAAAAAAATGATATAGATGATCTTATTTGCAAAGGAGAAATAGAAACACAGACATAGAGAAAAAATATATGGATACCAAGGGAGAAGCAGGCAGTGAGACGAATTGGGAGATTGGGATTGACATACATATACTATTGATACTATGTATAAAATAGATAACTAATGAGAACCTACTGTATAGCACAGGGAACTCTACTCAGTTCTCTGTGGTGACCTAAATGGGAAGGAAATCCAAAATAGAGGGGATATATGTATAGGTATAGCTGATTCACTTTGCTGTACACCTGAAACTAACACGAGTGTAAAGCAACTATATTCCAATAAATTTTTTTTAATTAAAAATAGAAAAATATGGGGAAAAAATCAGGGATTTAGGGGGAAAAATTTAAAGAATCATTACCATATGAAAAAGTGATTAGTGTCACTAATGATAAGGAACGTACAAATTGAAAGCTCAGAGAGATATCACTAAGAGATGGCAGTGAAGTAGCGCAACTGTTACACACATTAGTGTTCTGTTGGGTGAATATGGTGATCCAAGAGATTAAGAAAAAAAAATTTTTTTTAAATGGGGGAAAGCAGAGCCTTTTTTATTTTATTTATTTATTTATTTATTTTTTGCGGTACGCGGGCCTCTCACTGTTGTGGCCTCTCCCGTTGCGGAGCACAGGCTCCGGACGTGCAGGCTCAGCGGCCATGGCTCACGGGCCCAGCCGCTCCGCGGCACGCGGGATCTTCCCGGACCGGGGCACGAACCCGTGTCCCCTGCATCGGCAGGCGGACTCTCAACCACTGAGCCACCAGGGAAGCCCCAAGAAAATAATTTGGCACAATCGAATTTTTAAAAACTGAAAATATCACACTATGATGCAGACATTGTTATTAGTTGTTTGCCTAACTGTTCTTGCATATTTAACACTAGGAGATATGTCAAAAAAAACAGAAAAATAACCCATAAATTCTCTCAATTTATTTGGTAAAGCTTAAATTCATAGCAAACAAATTTTAAATGCAAAACTGAAGATAGTGGTTACCTCTGAGGGGATCAGAAAAGAGGAAAGGTCACCAGAGTCATGCAAGTGATATCAAGGTAAGAGTCATGTTCAGTTCTTAGACTGAATGGTGAGTCTTTGAAAAGATAATCTGGAAAATTAGAAGTCACTGCCTCTACTCTCAAGGTCAGAAAATACGTAAGAGACCCAGAGAGATTTTTTTTACCACACGTGGTTGCAATTTTATAGATAATAAAAAATGAAACCTCATTCTTGCCATTAAATCCATGTTATTTTTTTAATTTGAAGAAAAATGAGGCTATATAAATTTTTACAGTGGTGAACCCTGTAAAACTGCTCCTTTGAACATTACAGTGGTAATTTCAAGTCTTTAAAACACAAGTTTGAAGAGATAGGAAAATCCATTACATGCTCTTTCATACTTACATGTAAATTAATATTAAAACAGCTTTATTAAGTTGTTTATATGATAAAATGCACATATTATAGTATGCAATTTGATGAGTTTTGATGTATGTATAAAACCATGAAACTATCACCACAATCAAAATAATAAACAGATCTGTTGACAAAAAAGTTTCCTCGTGGTCTTTTTAATGTATTCTTTCCAACTCTACCTACCCCTCTAATCCCGGGCAACAACTAATCTGTTGTCACCATGCAATAATTTGCATTTTTCTAGAATTTCGTATATGTTCAATTCCACCATATATACCCTTTTTGTCTGTCTTCTTTCTGTCAGCATATGTGAGATTTATTCATGTTGTGTATGTCAATAATTCATTCCTTTTTGTCATTTTATTACTTTTTATGAATATAGTACAGTTTATTTACCCCTTTGCTTATTGTTCATTAAACTTTTTTTGACCATATTTAGTCTGTCTTTAATTACATCCAATTTATTTTCATCTTGGACATTGTAATTTTCATCTCTAGAAATTTGAAAGTCTGTTTTGCATTACTTTTTATCTTCTTTGTTTCTACTTCCTTTTGGACATAGGCAGTACAGGTATAATAATTGTTTTAATATCAGTGCTTACTACTTCTAACACTTCCTTGGTAACTTTTCATTGGTTTTCTAACACTGTGAATTTTACATAGTGAGTGTTAGATATATTTATTTCTATAAACATTCTTATGCTTAATTTTGAGATTTATTAAAATTCCTTAGGAATGTTTTGATCCTCTGGATCTGGTTTATAAGATTTGTTATTTGGAACTTTTGCAGTTTTGTTTTAGGCTAATTTTTTCCCACTACTGAGGCAAAACCCTTCTGTGTACAGCACCCTGTAAACTTTGAGGTTTTCCAGTCGGGAAGGTGGGGTGAGAACATGCACTATGACTGTCTTTGTGTGAATGCCATGCCTTGTTACACCCAATCCTTGAGGTGGTTTTCCCTAACCTCAGACACATGCCCTGATCAGCACTTAGCCAAATGCTGGAGGGGAGCACTCTGCTGCCATCTGGAATTCTCTCTCTGTGCAGCCCTGTCACTGTTCCTCTGACCTACGAATTCTAGTCTTGGTTTCTCTGAACTCTCAGCTCTGTCTCCTCAACTCATTCCTCAGTCCCCATCTGCACTCCAGATCTGTCTGAAATCAGAAGGACTGACACCAACATGCACTGCAATGCGTTATCTTATGTAAAATTGGGTTTAAAACAATAATTTACAATTAAGGACGCTTATAATACTAGTGATAAGTTTCTTACAGTAGTAACAATTACACACAGTAGGTAATATATTCAAAGGGCAATTTTCATCTAATATTCACGTTATTTCAAATCATTTTTGGAGTCATTCCAAACATGTTAAATACTATCTCAAATGTAGTAAGTTTTCTTTCTATATAGGACAAGTAATAACTGTCTTATACATATGTATATATCAGACAAATATGAATTGATCTTTTTTCTAGGGTATACTCATATATTACATAAGTTTAACTATACGATAATTGTTCTTTACTAATTTCCCCCTTTTCAATAAGAAAATGTTATATTTCCTTACATATATTTTTATATATTTTATATATACTACAAATATGTATTTATATATAGTCTTATGATGTATATGTGTATATATACATAGACTAGAAACATATATATATATATATATACATAAAATACATATACATACACACATAGACTAGAAACAATTAATTGCATCAATTGATAAAACACTAAACTCAGGAAAATCTAACGCTTCTCTAACAGTGCTCTGTACCTCCTCTCTCTCTCAGCATACAAATTAGGCAATTTTATATTAAGTCAACTTCTAGATCAAAGCATTCATCACTTAGCCAGAGGAAATATTTTTGGCACAAACTTCCTTTCACTTCTACAGATGGTTCCATATTGAAACTGTTCTTTTGTTCCAATCTCAAACACTATATTAAACAAACTTGTAACATGTTTAAGATACCTTATTATTTGATAGTTTGTGTTGGGGCCACTCAAAGTATATTTGTAGTCATGAAAGACACTGAGGCGCTTGACCCAAGGGTTAAAAATTTCCAGAATCTCTAGTGACAGGATGAGATAGCATTTACTGAAAAGCTACCCTGCTGCAGCCTACCGCTTCATTTACACATCACAATAGCTCTGAAAAGTAAACAGGATTTTCCCAGTTAGAGATGAAGAACTGTAAATTAAAAGTCAAGGAGTCTACCTTTGGTAAGCGATTAACGAAGAGCCTTGCTGAGATTTTAATCCAGCTGTATTTTGGAGCAACATGGATGGACCTAGAGGTTGTCATACTAAGTGAAGCCAGACAGAGAAAGACAAGTATAAGATATTGCTTATATGTGGAATCAAAAAAAAGAAGATACAAATGAACTTATATATGAAACAGAAACAGACCCACAGACATGGAAAACAAACTTATGGTTACCAAAGGGGAAAGAGGGAGGGAATAAATTAGGAGTTGGGGATTAAAATATACACACCACCATATATAAATTATACAACTAACAAGGCCCTACTATATACCACAGAGAGCTATACTCAATAATTTTTAATAACTTATAAGGGAAAAGAATCTGAAAAAAATTAGGTATATATGTATGTATAACTGAATCACTTTGCTGTATACCTAAAGCTAACACAACATTGTAAATCAACTATACTTCAATAAAAATTAATTAATTAATTAAAAAAGAAACCAAAAAGCTCTAAATGGCATACAGGTAATTTGACTCAAGGTAGAGTGAGCAATAACTGAAGTATCAAAATTTATATAACTCCACTACATAAGCCTCTTCGAATGATCTCTGCTCCCTATCAGCTCTGTGTTCCTACCTCTATCTTTAGTCTCAGGCCTAGGTCTGAGGTCAAACAGTGCACAGTATATTGGAAAGAGGGTGGATTTTGGAGTCTGAGAGTATGAAAATCTCAGTTTTATTTTTTTAATAGCCATGTGAGTGTTATGAACTTAATATTGTCCTCCTAAATTTTTTTGTTGAAGTCTTAATTCCTAATAGCTTACAATGTGACTGTATTTCTCGATAGGGCCTTTAAAGAGAAAATTAAGATTCAATGAGGTTATATGGGTGGGCCCTAATGCAATGTGACTGGTGTCCTTATAGGAAGAGGAAGAGTCACTAGGGATGTATCTGCACAGAGAAAAAGCCATTAGAGAACCCAGTGAGAAGGCAGCCCTCTCCAAGCCAAGGACAGAGGGCTCAGGAGAAACCAACTCAATCTTGTACTTCAGCCTCCAGAGAAAATAAGAGTTCTGTCTTTTGAACAGCTTAGTCTGTGGTATTTTGTGATGGCAGCCCTAGCAAACTAAGACAAGACCTTAAAACATTTTACATGACCTCTTTGAATCTAAATTTCCTTAGTTATTATTATAGTTTATAATTATAATAGATTGTATTGACTAATAAGTGAAATAATCTAGAGTGCAATGATGTACATATTCATAAATCTTATTTTCTCCTGGTATGTTTTTCTTGTGACTTCCAACTCCAATAAACTACTCATTAAGCTCATTCTCAGCAGTGGTTCATGAAACAAATCTAAGGGCAGAGAAAATAGGAAGAGAAATTAATAGTCAAAAGCATCTCGAGAAAGTTCACTTGCATAAAATTCACAAAACATTATTATTATTTTTACTTTCCTCAAGTTCTGGTCATCTCATTCTTGATGAATATGTCTGTGAGAATATTATTTTTTTCTTTAAATGGAAAATTTAAAAATGGATAAACCCTTAGCATTTCTTAAATTCGAACAATATTTGAGTGAGTAAATATAAAATGAAAAATGATTTCATCTTATTGTATAAGCAATTAATGCGGTTTTTTTTGTTTGTTTCTTTTTTTTTTCTTTTGGTCTCACAGATTTACATACCAATTTGTTTGTGTTCCTGAATCTTCTCCTTCAAACTTTTGAGTCATATTCAATTGTGTTGTCTACTCAACAGAAGGGATCTTTCTCTGCCCCAATTTGCTTCACTCCATAGTCCCACAGACGCCTTACAGTTTTTTTTTGGGGGGGGGGTTGGCAAAAAGCTGATAATCATGATTAACACCTCACTTTCTTTCACTTCCTATTTCACATTTGCTAGTTCAACCATCAGAATATCACCACCATCCCCACCTCCACCTCTACCAATTCTAAATTCAAATCTCCCCTGAATTATTTTTATTTATTTATTTATTTTGCGGTACGCGGGCCTCTCACTGTTGTGGCCTCTCCCGTTGCGGAGCACAGGCTCCGGACGCGCAGGCTCAGCGGCCATAGCTCATGGGCCCAGCCGCACCGCAGCATGTGGGATCCCGGACCGGGGCACGAACCCGTGTCCCCTGCATCGGCAGGCGGACTCTCAACCACTGTGCCACCAGGGAAGCCCTCCCCTGAATTATTTTAATAGCGTTAGCTGTTAATTATTTTAATAGATACACAGCTGCTACTTCCCTTTCCCTCTTTCTCACCCTTTCCTTACCTTCAGTTCTTTTCAGGCCTTGAACCAGGAACTCTTCAAGGGATCAGACCACACACCTCCACTCTCCACTGGGAAGTGAGCTTTGCCTCATAAAGCAGGTCCTGCGCATGCTTTCTTTCTGTCCATCAATTTCCCCAAACCAGGTTGAATCCCCACTTGATCTCCATCTCCTAATTGAAGGAAGGGAGAAGACGGGAACTAATATTTATTATTTTCATCTGGGGATTCTAGGCTAGCTTCCTTATATATGTTAATCTTTACATACATGATATTATTATACTCATTTTACAGGCAAATGAAACTAATAAGTGCCTGGGATATTTGCATGACTATGTTAACAAGTGTTAACCTAGCCAACGAGTAGCAGTACTAGAATTCAAACCCAGATAAATCTGGGGCCAACTTCCAAGTCATTTCTACCTTGTGTTTCTTTGAAGGCATACATTAGCACTTTTTGTTGGCCACCCTGGGATCCCAGAATGACTGTTTGGGCAGGTAGCAAGAGGATATGTTTAGGAAGCAGAAAAAAACAGAATTTGTGGACCATTTCTTCAACTGTATAATAGAAATAAAAATTCCTAACAGTTCTTTTAAATAATAAAATCAAAGAATTTAGTACTGTTTTTAGGAAAGAATAAACACACACACGCAAATAGATACACACCTGTTATTTCTCTTCCCTCTTTCTCATTAAAAACAAATTCTAAAGTATCACTTAGGGATGGAGAGTTGAGGTGTGTGGCCTGAACGCAGAGTTCCTGGTTCAAGGTAAATACATACACACACAGCAAATTAAGTCACTGCCAGTTGTCCTTTTGGTGACCCCTCCAACTTCACTGCCTACCACCTTACTTTGTCTTCATCCACTACATTGACTTCCTCACACTTCCAGGCACACACAATGCCCCTTGGGGCCTTTACTTTATTGATTGATTGATTGATTTAATCTATTTATTTATTTGTTTATTTATCTATCTATCTTAGGCCTTCTCTTTATTCACCTATCTATCTATCTTACGCCTTCTCTTTACTTATTTACTTATTTATTTATCTATGTATCTTAGGCCTTCTCTTTATTTATCTATCTTAGGCCTTCTATTCATTTATTTATTTATCTATCTTAGGTCTTCTCTTTATTTATTTGTCTATTTATTTATTTATTTATTTAGTTCCCGTATTTTTTTGGCTGCGTCAGGTCCTAGTTGCAGCAGGCGTGATCTTTTCGTTGTGGAGTGTGGGCTTCTCTCTCGTTGTGGCTCACGGGCACCAGGGTGCATGGGGTCTGTAGTTTGCGGCCCTCAGGCTCTCTAGTTGAAGCACGCAAGCTCAGTATTTGAGGTGCACGGGCTTAGTTGCCCCGCAGCGTGTGGGATCTTAGCTCCCCGACCAGGGATCGAACGTGTGTCCCCTGCATTGGAAGGCAGATTCTTTACCACTGGACCAGCAGGAAGGTTCAGGACCTTTGCTTTAGGTATCCGCTCTGCCTGCCAAGTTTATCCTGGAGCCTTGGCTTGTTCATTTAATTTCTTCCAATGCCTTTTCAAAGGTAGCTTTATTAGAGAAGTCACCCTACATTATTCTATTAAAATAGCTCACCACATCTCACCACAGGGACTGTTACCCTAACTTATGTTTGTCCCCCTAACTTTCATCACAATCTAACACACAACATGTTTACTTTTTTTTCCCCATAAATATCTGTCTTCTCAAAAGAATTCTTGTACTATAAGGTAAAGGGGTCTCTTTATGTTTTATTTACTTCTAGATCCCAAATGGCTAGATTAGTGCCTAGGGCCTCTTAGCTGATAAATAAGTACTCACTGGATAAACTTAATGAAATAATCAAATATTTATATTTGTTACTGTGCAGATAAAGACTTTAAAAAATAAGATCAGTAAATCTCTGGCCACTTCATCTGACAATTGTATCTTCTTCTTTTGTCTTTGTCATATTAAGGACTTTTAGTAGAAGCCTCAGCTGATTGATCATTTGCAGTAGAGGTCAAAATTGCAATTATTTAATTCCACAGATTGCCTTGGAGGGCAATGAAACAGACAATTGATGCTGCTTGATCTTTTACACAGTTGTTCCTTTATGAAAAATAAACCTTAAAAAATGCTGTTGTGGAATATAGTAAAGTGCTCTGAATATTTACAATTGTAAGAAAATGTCCAAGAATGGTGTATATGGCAAGTATTTCTATGTTGTACACAGTTTATTAAAATTTAATAAAATACCATTTGTTATTATTTTTTTAAAAATGTCCAAAAGGTTTCAAAAATTGGTAATTTTTCTTAATCTCTCTGCTTTCAATATTGTTTGCAAACTAGAGTTTTTAAATTTAATTATGATAAATACAATATCTTTTAAGGAATCCCTTTGACTTATGGACCACAAGGTATGTTTCACCTTATTTTTTATATTATTTCAATATTAAAAAAGAATCACTGGCCCTTTGGCTCTGATCAATTAGATAAACAATTCTGACTCCCTTTTTTTAAATCTGTCTAATTTTTGTATGGTTTTATGATAAGGCAAGTTTTAGGGCAATATTTATCTTGAAGATATTTGAGTTGTTAAAGTTTCCACTTTTCTTAGAAATGTGTTTTCCACTACCAAGAAAGGAGCACTGAGTAGTACAGGGACATTTTATTTTATTATTCTTTTTCTTTTCTTTTTCCCAGTGGAATTTCTCAGCAGAGTTGGAAATTCCCCAGATTTATAAAACATTAATATTAAATGTATAATAAATGATTATGCTGCAAAATCCAATCACATAGGAATTGGAAAAAACCCTTTCTCCGTTAAAACTTTTTTTAGGAATGGAGAGTTTATAAAGGATTATCTCTTGAATGCAGGAGAAAAATCATGCCCCACACTCCATAACCAAAAATAGCATTATCAAAGGCAAACACCATTATTCAATGTAATGAAGATAAGGCTGAGAATTCACAGGACAAATTCTATGAAAAAGTTAAATCATTTATGGCGTTTCTATTGCAGTGGAAGAGAGCTCAGCTACATATATGTATATATATTACCATCCAATTAGATCTATCATGTGGTGGTTGGTGTCCAAGAAAATTTTGATGTGACAGAAGAACTCTTTTTTTTTTCTAGTGGGTCTGTGTCTTTATTCCTGTCTTACCCCTATGTTCTTCATGACATTTTTTTTCTTAAATTCCATATATATGTGTTAGCATACAGTATTTATCTTTCTCTTTCTGACTTACTTCACTCTGTATGACAGACGCTAGGTCTATCCACCTCACTACAAATAGCTCAATTTCATTTCTTTTTATGGCTGAGTAATATTCCATTGTATATATGTGCCACATCTTCTTTATCCATTCATCCGATGATGGACACTTAGGTTGTTTCCATCTCCGGGCTATTGTAAATAGGGCTGCTATGAACATTTTGGTACATGTCTCTTTTTGAATTATGGTTTTCTCAGGGTATATGCCCAGTAGTGGGATTGCTGGGTCATATGGTAGTTCTATTTGTAGTTTTTTAAGGAACCTCCATACCATTCTCCATAGCGGCTGTACCAATTCACATTCCCACCAGCAGTGCAAGAGTGTTCCCTTTTTTCCACACCCTCTCCAGCATTTATTGTTTCTAGATTTTTTGATGATGGCCATTCTGACTGGTGTGAGATGATATCTCATTGTAGTTTTGATTTGCATTTCTCTAATGAGTAAAGATGTTGAGCATCCTTTCATGTGTTTGTTGGCAGTCTGTATATCGAGAAGAACTCTTAAACATGATGCCCATGACAAGCACGACTGTGTTCTGGGATTTAATTAAGTCTTTTTTTTTTTTTTTGGCACACTGCATGGCTTGTGGGATCTTAGTTCCCCAACCAGGGATTGAACGCAGGTCCTCAGTAGTGAAAGCGTGGAGTCCTAACCACTGGACTGCCGGGGAATTCCCATAATGTCTTAACAATGCTAATATGAAAGTAGTCAAATTTAGGCCATATGACTACTAAGAGTGCTCCCCAAATGGTCGAAGCTGTTAGACCATTAATTTAAACTGAGGTGGCAACATTTTTCAAGGACATGGAACTTAAGTCAGTTCCTTGCATGACTGACCCAGAGTTACCCTCCACTAGAAAATTAAAATAGAAGACATACTGTTTGTAATAATTAAGTCTATGAACTTTGTGCCCTCCTAGGGCCAGACCACCTGCAATGCAGTTATGGTTGATGGATTAGATGAATAATAACAATCTGCTTACACATTGAGATTAAGATGCTTCAGAAGCGGCATGTTCTGGAAACAACTGAAATTTTAAGAATTCAGTTCATTTGAATAGTTAACAATAAACAGTGGAGCAAAGTCTTGAACTTTGCAATTTCATTTATCATACTGATCTCAGTTTCATCAAATCAGAGTCATGACCAAACTAAATTACAAAATAGTGGGGTTAAAACTTATCCTTCTTCTCCCTCCCACCAAAAAAAAAAAAAAAAAAACAGCTTAAAAATTCTTCAGGCCACTGTTCTCAATATTGAAAGTTTGTAAAAAGACGTACAACTGTGAAGTTACTGAATTGAAATTTAAATACTGTGCTGAAAGCTAAATATGGTAATGATGCAGAAATAGAGGAATTCTATCTTTATGTAACTGAGTTTTTTAAATTAATTTAAAATTAAAATAATTACCCTAGTTCTATCAATATTTGGAATTACATTCTAAATTCCTTCCCCTTGATAAAATAAAAGAATGAAATTATTATATACAATTAAAGGTAAAAGAGTTTACTATAGGCCAGATACTCTTATTGTTATTTATATGTTCCATGATAATCTAACTGAATTTTAACAATTCTGTGAGGTAGATGGTATTATTATCTCCATCTTATCTATAAGGCTACTGAAGCACATGCTAAGTAGTTAGCCTATGTCTCACAAGGAGCAAAATGTAGGGTTAGAATTTGAACCTAGACAATCTGGTTCTAGGATAAACGTTTTCAGGTACTAGACTATAGCTACATTACTAAATAAATAAATAAATAAATAGGGTCTGCATCCAAATTAAAGTAAAAAAGAATTAATACAATTCCATTTCTGGGCTTCCCTGGTGGCGCAGTGGTTAAGAATCCACCTGCCAATGCAGGGGACATGGGTTCGAGCCCTGGTCTGGGAAGATCTCACATGCCACAGAGCAACTAAGCTCGTGCGCCAAAACTACTGAGCCTGCGCTCTAGGGCCTGTGAGCCTCACCTACTGAGCCCACGTGCCACAGCTACTGAAGCCCGCGCGCCTAGAGCCCGAGCTCCGCAATAAGAGAAGCCACCGCAATGAGAAGCCCGTGCACCACAATGAAGAGTAGCCCGAGCTCACCGCAACTAAAGCCCGCGCGCAGCAACAAAGACCCATCACAGCCAAAAATAAAATAAATTTATTAAAAAAAAGAAAACTTCATTTCACGAGAAACCACTAAGCACTTATCAGAATGGCTAAACTCCAAAACATGGAAAACACCAAATATTGGTGAAGATATAGAGCAACAGGAAAGCTCGTTAATTGCTGTTGGAATGCAAAATGGTACAAGCACTTTGTAAATTTCTTATGAAGCTAAATATAGGCTTACCTATCATACAATCCAGCAGTCACACTCCTAGTTAATTATCCAAATGCAAAACATGAAAGCCTATACACAGATTTTTAGAGCAGCTTTATTCATAATTGCCAAAAATTTGAAGTAATCAAGATAGAGCTTGGGAAGATGGCGGAAGAGTAAGACGCGGAGATCACCTTCCTCCCCACAGATACATCAGAAATTCAACTACACGTGGAACAACTCCTACAGAACACCTACTGAACGCTGACAAAAGACCTCAGACCCCCCCAAAAGGCAAGAAACTCCCCACATACCTGGGTAGGGCAAAAGAAAAAAAGAATAAACAGAGACAATAGGATAGGGACGGGACCTGCACCAGTGGGAGGGAGCCGTGAAGGAGGAAAGGTTTCCACACACTACAAGCCCCTTCGCGGGCGGAGACTGCAGGTGGCGGAGGGGGAAAGCTTAGGAGTAGCGGAGGAGAGCACAGCAACAGGGTTGTGGAGGGCAAAGCGGAGAGATTCCGGCACAGAGGATCGGTGCCCTCAGGCACACACCAGCCCGAGAGGCTTGTCTGCTTGGCCGCCGGGGCGGGCGGGGCTGGGAGCTGAGGCTCGGGTATCGGCTTTCAGTCGGAGCGCAGGGAGAGGACTGGGGCTGGCGAAAGGACGAGAGCCTGAAGGGGTTAGTGCACCACGGCAAGCCCAGAGGGAGTCCGGGGAAAGGGTCTGGAGCTGCCGAAGAGGCAAGAGACTTTTTTCCCTTTTGTTTCCTGGTGTGCGAGGAGAGGGCATTAAGAGGGCTGCTTGGGGTAGCACCGGAGACGGGCGCGAGCCGCGGCTAAAGGCGAGGACCTCGGAGACGGGCGTGGGACGCTGAGGCTGCTGCTGCCACCGCCGCCGCTGGGCCTGTGTGCGAGCGCGGGTCACTGTCCGCCCCGCCTTCCGGGGGGCCTGTGCACCCCGCCACTGCCGGGGTCCCGGGACCCGGGGACGGTTTTCCCGGGAAAGCGCACGGAGCGCCTCGGGCTGCTGCAACGTCACGCCGGCCTCTGCCGCCACAGCCCCACCCCACACTGCGCGCCCCTCCCTCCCCTCTGCCTGAGTGAGCCAGAGCCCCCGAATCAGCGGCTCCTTTAAACTCGTCCTGTCTGAGCGAAGAACGGACGCCCTCCGGCGACCTACGCGCAGAGGCGGGGCCAGGTCCAAGGCTGAGACCCGGGAGCTGTGAGAGCAGAGACAGGGAAATCTCTCTGTGCAACCTCGGAGGCAGTGGATTAAAGCTGCACGGTCCATTTGATGTGCCCTGCGTCTGTGGAGTGCATAAATGGACAGCAAATCATCCCAAATTTAGGAAGTGGAATTTGAGGACAACATTTAAGACTTTCCCCCCTTTTCCTCTTTTTACAACGAATTATCCCAAATTAAGGAGGTGGACTTAGAGAGCAAGATTTCAGACTTCTCGCCCTTTTCCTTTTTTTACAACGAATTATCCCAAATTGAGGAGGTGGACTTGGAGAGCAAGAGTTTTGATTTTCCCCCCTGCTCTCTTTTAGTGAATGTGTATGTGTAATCTTCTGTGTAAGATTCTCTCTGTATAGCTTTGCTTCCACCATATGTCCCAGGGTTCTATCTGTCCGTTTTTTTTTCAATAATAACTTTTTAATTTTAATAACGCTACTATATTTCATACTTTATTCTATTTTACTTTACTTGCTCTTTCTTTTTTTCCTACCTTCCCTTCCTCCCTCCCACCCTCCGCTCCTCCTTTCCTTCTTTCTTTTTCTTTCCTCCCTCCCGCCCTCCCACCGTTCTTCTTCCCACTTTCTTTTTCTTTCCTTCCTCCCTCGCACCCTCCGCTCCTCCTTTCCTTCTTTCTTTTTCTTTCCTCCCTCCCGCCCTCCCACCATTCTTCTTCCCACTTTCTTTTTCTTTCCTTCCTCCCTCCCTCCCTCCTGTCTTTCTTTCTTTCGTTCCTTCCTTCCTCCCTCCCTCCCTTCTTCCATTCACTCTTCCTTTTGCTTTCATTCCTCCCTCCCTCCCTCCCTCCTTTCTTTCCATCCTTCCTCCCTCCCTCCTTTCTCTCTTTCTTCCTTCCTTCCTTCCTTTCTTCCCTTCTTCCTTTCTTTCCCTCTCTCTTTCTTTCTTCTACTAATTCTTTCTTTCTACTTTTTCTCCCTGTTATTCTGAGCCGGGTGGATGAAAGGCTCTTGGTGCTGCAGCCAGGAGTCAGTGCTGTGCCTCTGAAGTGGGAGAGCCAACTTCAGGACACGGGGCCACAAGAGACCTCCCAGCTCCACATAATATCAAGCAGCAAAAATCTCCCAGAGATCTCCATCTCAACACCAGCACCCAGCTTCAGTCAACGACCAGCAAGCTACAGTGCTGGTCACCCTATGCCAAGCAACTATCAAGGCAGGAACACAACACCACCCACTAGCAGAGAAGCTACCTAAAAACATAATAAGGCCGCAGGCACCCCAAAACACACCACCAGACGTGGACCTGTCCACCAGAAAGACAAGATCGAGCCTTAACCACCAGAACACAGGCATTAGTCCCCCCCACCAGGAAGCCTACACAACCTACTGAAACAACCTTAGCCACTGGGGACAGACACCAAAAACAACGGGAACTACGAATCTGCAGCCTGCAAAAAGGAGACCCCAAACACAGTAAGATAAGCAAAATGAGAAGGCAGAAAAACACACAGCAGGTGAAGGAGCAAGATAAAAACCTACCAGACCTAACAAATGAAGAGGTAATAGGCAGCCTACCTGAAAAAGAATTCAGAATAATGATAGTAAAGATGATCCAAGATTCTATTTCCAAGATCCAAAATCTTGGAACTAGAATAGACAAAATGCAGGAAACAGTTAACAAGGACCTAGAAGAACTAAAGATGAATCAAGCATCGATTAAAAACACAATAAATGAAATGAAAAATACTCTAGATGGGATCAATAGCAGAATAACTGAGGCAGAAGAACGGATAAGTGAGGTGGAAGATAAAATAGTGGAAATAACTGATGCAGAGCAAAATAAAGAAAAAAGAATGAAAAGAACAGAGGACAGTCTCAGAGACCTCTGGGACAACATTAAACGCACCAACATTCGAATTATAGGGGTTCCAGAAGAAGAAGAGAAAAAGAAAGGGACTGAGAAAAGATTTGAAGAGATTATAGTTGAAAACTTCCCTAATATGGGAAAGGAAATAGTTAATCAAGTCCAGGAGGCACAGAGAGTCCCATACAGAATAAATCCAAGGAGAAATACACCAAGACACATATTAATCAAACTGTCAAAAATTAAACACAAAGAAATCATATTAAAAGCAGCAAGGGAAAAGCAACAAATAACACACAAGGGAATCCCCATCAGGATAACAGCTGATCTCTCAGCAGAAACTCTACAAGCCAGAAGGGAGTGGCAGGACATAATTAAAGTGATGAAGGAGAGAAACCTGCAACCAAGATTACTCTACCCAGCAAGGATCTCATTCAGATTTGATGGAGAAATTAAAACCTTTACAAACAAGCAAAAGCTGAGAGAGTTCAGCACCACCAAACCAGCTTTACAACAAATGCTAAAGGAACTTCTCTAGGCAAGAAACACAACAGAAGGAATATACCTACAATAACGAAGCCAAAGCAATTAAGGAAATGGGAATAGGAACATACATATCAACAATTACCTTAAATGTAAATGGACTAAATGCTCCCACCAAAAGACACAGATTGGCTGAATGGATACAAAAACAAGACCCATATATATGCTGTCTACAAGAGACCCACTTCAGACCTAGAGACACATACAGACTGAAAGTGAGGGGATGGAAAAAGATATTCCATGCAAATGGAAATCAAAAGAAAACTGGAGTAGCAATTCTTATATCAGACAAAATAGACTGTAAAATAAAGACTATTAGAAGAGACAAAGAAGGACACTACATAACGATAAAGGGATCGATCCAAGAAGAAGATATAAGAATTGTAAATATTTATGCACCCAACATAGGAGCACCTGAATATATAAGGCAAATACTAACAGCCATAAAAGGGGAAATCGACAGTAACACACTCATAGTAGGGGACTTTAACAGCCCACTTTCACCAATGGACAGATCATCCAAAATGAAAATAAATAAGGAAACACAAGCTTGAAATGATACATTAAACAAGATGGACTTAGTTGATATTTATAGGACATTCCATCCAAAAACAACAGAATACACATTTTTCTCAAGTGCTCATGGAACATTCTCCAGGATAGATCATATCTTGGGTCACAAATCAAGCCTTGGTAAATTTAAGAAAATTGAAATTGTATCAAGTATCTTTTCCGACCACAATGCTATGAGACTAGACATCAATTACAGGAAAAGATGTGTAAAAAATACAAACACATGGAGGCTAAACAATACACTACTCAATAACGAAGTGATCACTGAAGAAATCAAAGAGGAAATAAAAAACTACCTAGAAACAAATGACAATGGAGACACGACGACCCAAAACCTATGGGATGAAGCAAAAACAGTTCTAAGGGGGAAGTTTATAGCAATACAATCCCACCTTAAGAAACAGGAAACATTTCGAGTAAACAACCTGACCCTGCACCTAAAGCAATTAGAGAAAGAAGAACAAAAGACCCCCAAAGTTAGCAGAAGGAAAGAAATCATAAAGATCAGATCAGAAATAAATGAAAAAGAAATGAAGGAAACGATAGCAAAGATCAATAAAACTAAAAGCTGGTTCTTTGAGAAGATAAACAAAATTGACAAACCATTAGCCAGACTCTTCAAGAAAAGAAGGGAGAAGACTCAAATCAATAGAATTAGAAATGAAAATGGAGAAGTAACAACTGACACTGCAGAAATACAAAAGATCATGAGAGATTACTACAAGCAACTCTATGCCAATAAAATGGACAACCTGGAAGAAATGGACAAATTCTTAGAAATGCACAACCTGCCAAGACTGAATCAGGAAGAAATAGAAAATATGAATAGACCAATCACAAGCACTGAAATTGAAACTGTGATTAAAAATCTTCCAACAAACAAAAGGCCAGGACCAGATGGCTTCACAGGTGAATTCTATCAAACATTTAGAGAAGAGCTAACACCCATCCTTCTAAAACTCTTCCAAAATATAGCAGAGGAAGGAACACTCCCAAACTCATTCTGCAAGGCCACCATCACCTTGATACCAAAACCAGGCAAGGATGTCACAAAGAAACAAAACTACAGGCCAATATCACTGATGAACATAGATGCAAAAATCCTCAACAAAATACTAGCAAACAGAATCCAACAGCACATTAAAAGGATCATACACCATGATCAAGTGGGGTTTATTCCAGGAATGCAAAGATTCTTCAATATATGCAAATCAATCAGTGTGATACACCATATTAACAAGTTGAAGGAGAAAAACCATATGATCATCTCAATAGATGCAGAGAAAGCGTTCGACAAAATTCAACACCCATTTATGATAAAAACCCTGCAGAAAGTAGGCATAGAGGGAACTTTCCTCAACATAATAAAGGCCATATATGACAAACCCACAACCAACATTGTCCTCAATGGTGAAAAACTGAAACCATTTCCACTAAGATCGGGAACAAGACCAGGCTGCCCACTCTCACTACTCTTATTCAACTTAGTTTTGGAAGTTTTAGCCACAGCAAACAGAGAAGAAAAGGAATTAAAAGGAATCCAAATTGGAAAAGAAGAAGTAAAGCTGTCACTGTTTGCAGATGACATGATACTATACATAGAGAATCCTAAAGATGCTACCAGAAAACTACTAGAGCTAATCAATGGATTTGGTAAAGTAGCAGGATACAAAATTAATGCACAGAAATCTCTGGCATTCCTGTACACTAATGATGAAAAATCTGAAAATGAAATCAAGAAAACACTCCCATTTACCATTGCAACAAAAAGAATAAAATATCTAGGAATAAACCTACCTAAGGAGACAAAAGACCTGTATGCAGAAAATTATAAGACACTGATGAAAGAAATTAAAGATGATACAAATAGATGGAGAGATATACCATGCTCCTGGATTGGAAGAACCAATATTGTGAAAATGACTCTACTACCCAAAGCAATCTACAGATTCAATGCAATCCCTATCAAACTACCACTGGTATTTTTCACAGAACTAGAACAAAAACTTTCAAAATTTGTTTGGAAAAACAAAAGACCCCGAATAGCAAAAGCAATCTTGAGAACGAAAAACGGAGCTGGAGGAATCAGGCTCCCTGACTTCAGACTATACTACAAAGCTACAGTAATCAAGACAGTGTGGTACTGGCACAAAAACAGAAAGATAGATCAATGGAACAGGATAGAAAGCCCAGAGATAAACCCACGCACATATGGTCAACTTATCTTTGATAAAAGAGGCAGGAATGTACAGTGGAGAAAGGACAGCCTCTTCAATAAGTGGTGCTGGGAAAACTGGACAGGGACATGTAAAAGTATGAGATTAGATCATTCCCTAACACCATACACAAAAACAAGCTCCAAATGGATTAAAGACCTAAATGTAAGGCCAGAAACTATCAAACTCTTAGAGGAAAACATAGGCAGAACACTCTATGACATCAATCACAGCAAGATCCTTTTGGACCCACCTCCTAGAGAAATGGAAATAAAAACAAAGATAAACAAATGGGACCTAATGAAACTTCAAAGCTTTTGCACAGCAAAGGAAACCATAAACAAGACCAAAAGACAACCCTCAGAATGGGAGAAGATATTTGCAAATGAAGCAACTGACAAAGGATTAATCTCCAAAATTTATAAACAGCTCATGCAGCTCAATAGCAAAAAAACAAACAACCCAATCCAAAAATGGGCAGAAGACTTCAATAGGCATTTCTCCAAAGAAGATATACAGACTGCCAACAAACACATGAAAGAATGCTCAAGATCATTAATCATTAGAGAAATGCAAATCAAAACTACAATGAGATATCATCTCACACCAGTCAGAATGGCCATCATCAAGAAATCGAGAAACAATAAATGCTGGAGAGGGTGTGGAGAAAAGGGAACACTCTTGCTCTGCTGGTGGGAATGTGAATTGGTACAGCCACTATGGAGAACAGTATGGAGGTTCCTTAAAAAACTACAAATAGAACTACCATATGACCCAGCAATCCCACTACTAGGCATATACCCTGAGAAAACCATAATTCAAAAAGAGACAAGTACCAAAATGTTCATTGCAGCTCTATTCACAATAGCCCGGAGCTGGAAACAACCTAAGTGTCCATCATCGGATGAATGGATAAAGAAGATGTGGCACATATATACAATGGAATATTACTCAGCCATAAAAAGAAACGAAACTGAGCTATTTGTAATGAGGTGGATAGACCTAGCGTCTGTAATACAGAGTGAAGTAAGTCAGAAAGGGAAAGACAAATACTGTATGCTAACACATATATATGGAATTAAAAAAAATGTCATGAAGAACCTAGGGGTAAAACGGGAATAAAGACACAGATCTACTTGAGAATGGACTTGAGGATATGGGGAGGGGGAAGGCTAAGCTGTGACAAAGCGAAAGAGGGGCCTGGACATAAATACAGTACCAAACGTAAGGTAGATAGATAGTGGGAAGCAGCCGCATACCACAGGGAGATCAGCTCGGTGCTTTGTGACCGCCTGGAGGGGTGGGATGGGGAGGGTGGGAGGGAGGGAGATGCATGAGGGAAGGGATGTGGGAACAGATGTATATGTATGACTGATTCACTGTGTTATAAAGCAGAAACTAATAAAAAAAAAGAAACTGGATAAGCATAAAAAAAAATCAAGATGAATATAAGGTTGGCTCCCTGTGTGGTGCTGAGGGAGAAATCATCTCATGGCTGACTCTTTCCTGCCTTCTGGTGGTTGTAGACAATTCTTTTTTTTATTTTTTTAAAAATTTATTTATTTAATATATTTATTTTTGGCTGCATTGGGTCTTCGTTGCTGCGTGCGGGCTCTTCTCTAGTTGCAGCGAGCGGGAGCTACTCTTCATGGCGGTGCACAGGCTTCTCATTGCGGTGGCTTCTCTTGTTGCAGAGCATGTGCTCTAGGCACTTGGGCTTCATTCGTTGTGGCCCACGGGCTCTAGAGCACAGACTCAGTAATTGTGGCGCAAGGGCTTAGTTGCTCCGTGGCATGTGCGATCTTCCAGACCAGAGCTCGAACCCATGTCCCTTGCATTGGCAGGCAGATTCTTAACCACTGCACCACCAGGGAAGCCCCTTGTAGACAATTCTTGCTCTTCCTTGGCTGGTTCATGCATCTCTTTTATGTCTACCTCCGTCTTCACACAATGCTGTCCCCTGCGTGTGTGTTGTCACTGTGTATCCTCTTCTCTTCTTATAAAGACATGAGTACTTGGATTTAGGGCCCTCCCTAATCTGGTATGACCATATCTCAACTAATTCTATCAATATAGACCCTATTTCCAGATATGGTCACATTCTGAGGCTTAGGGTAGACATGATTTTGGAGGGACAATATGCAACTCCATCATCTATTCCTAATTTGCTGAAGATTTTTATGACAAATTTGTGTTACATCTTGTCAGACGCCTTATCTCTTTCCACAGAGATGACAGTATGATTGGCGCTTTTAGTCTGATTACTATGAAAATCGCATTGATTGATTTTCAAAAGTGAAACCAACCTTGCATTCTTGGAAATAAACTTATCTTTTCATGGGGAATTAATACATTTATGTATTGCTGGATTTAATTTTCTAATATGTCGTTAAGGATTTTTGTGGCTAAGTTCAAGAAGAGTTTTGTTAGGTAGTATTTTTAATGTCTTTTTTGGTTACTTTTATATTGAGATAATTTGACATACCATAAAATTCACCCCTTTTAAATGTACAATCCAGCGGTTTTTAGCATACAGTTGACCCTTGAACAACGAGGGGTTGATCTGCGTATAATTTATAGTCAGTCCTCTGTATCCAGGGTTCCTCTGCATCATCGGATCCAACCAACCATGGACCGTGTGGTACTGTAGTATTTACTATTGAAAAAAGATCCATATATAAATGAACCTGTACATTTCCAACCTGTGTTATTCAAGGGTCAACTGTATCTACAAAGTTGTGCAAATATTACCACTACTTAATTTCAAAACATTTTCTTCAACACCAAAAGCAACTTAGTACCCTTTAGCAGTCTCTTCCCACTATTCCCTCTCCTCCCTACTGGTAACCACTAATCTATTTTTTGTCTCTATACTCTATTTTGGATAAACCCTACTGATATTCTTCAAGTGTGTTAATCTTTTAATATCATCTTATAACTTCTTTTCGATAATATCTCCCTTATAGCTACTTTCCCTCATTCTAATTTGCCTTTAGTTTCTTGAGTCCTACAACACACAAATACACAAAGTCCTTCTTTGGTACTTTCATCATTTCTTCCAATTCTAGTTCTTCTATTGACTATTATTCTCCTGCTTATAAGTCACATTTTCCTGATTCTTGGCATGTCTAGGAATTTTCTTAATTGGATGCAGGACAGTATAACTACTACATTGCTGAATGTCTAAAATTTATTTTCCTCCTTTAAAGAGTGCTGACTTTTTTTCTAGAAGGCAATTAAATTATTCACATATCAGGTTGGTTTTTCTCAAGACTTATTTTGAAGCATTGCTAATTTGAGGGTAAAATAGGTTTTACGCTGGAGCAAATTTAGGCTTATTACTACTAGTAGTCTTATTTCTAGGCTAGAAATATTAGGCTTACTACTGTAATTATTTTACTACTAAAATATTAACCTTCTGGGAACTTTACGGAATGTCCTAGGTTATGACAATTGATTCTCCAGTAATGTTGGTTGGATCTTTCATATCTCTGCACCCCATGTAATCTCTGAGCATTTTCTAGTGTTTACCACCATCCTGTCATTTTTCCTAATCTCATAAACTTTCATTGCATTGTCCACATATGCAGTTTAGTATTCTGCAAAGACTCAGTGCAATTACTGTTCAGGGTTTTGGTGCTCTTTTTCTATATAGGTTCCTCCTATGTCGAACTATGCCTTACAACTTACAACTACCTCAGTGCTCCTGAACTTCAATCTCTTTATGCTTAGCTCAGTGATATTACTGTGCTCTACTTGGGATCTCTTTCTCTGCCTTGTGGTTCATAATGTGTCTCTAGACAATTTTATTTCTCACACTACTTATTTTCTCACTTTGGGGAATCCCAGGCCTGTGCTGTCAATTGTCCAAGGTCTATTTTTGTTTGTTTGTTTTTGTTTGTGTTTTTTTCCCTATTCTCCACTTGTTTGTGGTGGAGGTTAAGTCTGGCTATTTTATTTGATATTGCCAGAAGCAGAAGTCTAGTTCATAAATTTTAATTAGTATATTAATTCAGAAATCAATTCCCCCACTCTTTCTCTCTTGCAGTTATAATTAATAAGTAGTTCAGTACTTCAGGGGACTTTATTGTTAATCATGTGATTTGTTGACAGGTTTTTAATATATTTATTTTACTTTTTTAATATATTTGTATAAAGGTAGTTATTATGTGCACATAAAATACAGTTAATAAAATACAAAACAAACTACTTCCTATATATTATTACATACTTAATGTCCTTTTCTGAACTTGCTTTATGTTGTGAAAAATCACTTAACTTTGACTCTTGGCTTTTAATAAAAAGTAAGTACAACATCAGTAGTTTGAAAAAAATTATTTTGTTTTATTTTATATTGTATACAATTTTAATGAAGACTTTAGTAAAAACTTTATGTGATATATAAAGTAAATTTAAAAACATGAACTCTGAAATTAGGCTGCTTGAGTGTGAATCCCTATTTTATCATTTATTTGGTCTGTAACCTAGGAATGGTTAGTTATACTTTTTATATGTTATCTTCCTAATCTGGGAAATAATAACATCTATTTCACAGAGTTGTGAAGAGTAAATTATGTGTGTGTGCTTAAAACCGCTGGTACATCTAACAGCTGTAAAAGTAGTTATTATTATTCCTGTACACAAGAGAAAATATAAAGAAGAAATAATACAGAATTAACTTTACAAGTATAATTAAATTCATTTTTATGATGAAAAGTAAAGTAACTGAAAAGGCAAAATAAAATAGCACTTCTGTTGATCACTCAGGATCTGAACCAAGTTCTGAAATAAGACAAAAGTGTGACCAAGTAGAAGAACAGAGTATCACTTGTGCCTCTCTACAAAGCTAGAGTATATTTTTCTGTAAGATTCCTGTGTCTATATAGACCTTGTAAAAGGTCAGGACTCACACTTGTCCAGGTGAGAGAAAGAGACACCAAGGGCCCTGATTGAGAAATGATGCAAAGCCCTTTAGTTCTCTGAAAAGGAGTAAGGCATGTATCAAAGAGCAGATTTTAAAACAAGATATCTCATTTTCATAGAAAGAAACGTAAGAATTGGAGAATGCTCATTCCCACTTAGAAAACACATAATGAGCTAGAAACTGTCACTAGTCCTGCTTTCCACCTGGGATCATTTTTGCTGTTGCTCCTTTTGTTATTTTTATCCCTTCCGTGCTTTTTGTTCTTATAAGTTTATGCATTAAAAAATTACATTATGTTCATTACATTTGAATTTGGGGGTAAGTGGAGCCAAATTAATGTATTTAATCTGTCACCTTTAAGTGGAAGTCTTGCTTACATTCCCTCTTCTGAAAACGTACTGACTAAACCTTTATTTCAGAACATCAGTATAATGCAGAAAATAACTGCTTTATGGGGTGTTTCTAAACCTTTTCTTTTTTAAATCACATAGCCCAACCAAAATAAAACAGGCTATTATTTATTGCTTGGTAAGTCAGCTATACACTGCTATCTTACCTAATTTGCCTAACACAGTTAAAGGTTGTTATCCAGGAGAATTCAAGGCTGACATTAGTTTAGGATAATGAGGTAGCAGAATATGTAATTTGTTTTGCATAGACTGAGCACTGTTGTAAGTAATGGAGATTTATGTTAATAGCAAAGTCAGCATAACTGACGTTGCAGACAAAGAGTAAACGAAATTTATGCACCATCGAGCTATTATTTTGATAAAGTAGATTTTCCTCCCAGAGATATTTAAAGGCCTTAGTAAAATAGTATCAATACATAGAAGCAGCCATTACATACTGTTATCAAATTATGTTTTCTTAAAACTGACTTATCTGATGGGAGTAATCCAATCACAGGGTACAGTACTAGGTAAGAAATAATCAGGTTAAAAAATTATAACACAGTTACTTAAATTTGAATATAAGCTTTAACTGTTAATGTAGGAGTTTTTCAGTTTATCTACAATGCTTAATGTTAAAAAATTGTATCAATTTACTTATAAATTTTTATTGTCTCAATAATGCATTCCAATTTGCTGTGAGACTTTATAAACAAACGTCACAAGTCTGCTCCTTGTTTTTCTTAGTTCTAAGATAAGGTATTTGACTAGGTAGTACTTACTGTTAAACAAACAGATCAGAATTCATGGATACTTGAATACAATTGTCAGGTGAACGCTAATGATAGCTGAAAGCTTAAGTAGGGTCTTTCCCAAGAATGCCTGTTTTTTTAAAATTAATTTTTATTGGAGTATAGTTGCTTTACAATGTTGCATTAGTTTCTACTGTACAGCAAAGTGAATCAGCTATACATATTCATATATCCCCTCTGTTTTGGATTTCCTTCCCATTTAGATCATCACAGAGCACTGAGTAGAGTTCCCTGTGCTATACAGGTTTTCATTAGTTGTCTATTTTATGCATAGTATCAATAGTGTATATGCGTCAATCCCAATCTCCCAATTCATCCCACCACCATCCCTCCACGGCTTTCCCCCCTTGGTGTCCATACGTTTGTTCTCTACATCTGTGTCTCAACTTCTGCCCTGCAAACCGGTTCATCTGTACCATTTTTCTAGGTTCCACATACATGCGTTAATATATGATATTTGTTTTTCTCTTTCTGACTTACTTCACTCTGTATGACAGTCTCTAGATCCACCCACGTCTCTACAAATGACCCAATTTTGTTCATTTTTATGTCTGAGTAATATTCCATTGCATATATGTACCACATCTTCTTTATGCATTCCTCTATTGATGGGCATTTAGGTTGTTTCCATGTCTTGGCTATTGTAAATAGTGCTGCAGTGAACACTGAGGTGCACGTTTCTTTTTGAATTATGTTTTTCTCTGGGTATATGCCCAGTAGTGGGATTGCTGGGTCATATGGTAGTTCTATTTTTAGTTTTTTCAGGAACCTCCATACTGAGATCCTTCAACTTCTAGGAATGCCCTGTCCCAGAACTCCCTCATAAATGCACTATATGGGATGCATGGGTCCATGCACCCTCAGTGCAATGTCAGGACAGCTCTAGACAGTTGGTGTTTCTAAATTTAAAGGAGTGGGTGGATATAGAAGGAGAAGTTGAGGCCGTGCAACAAGACAGGATTGCAGGCTCTGCAAAAGTATTGTGCTATGATAGAAGTGGATTTTCACTCTGATGTTCATGCTCTTTGAGCATTTTAGGAACCAATATTGCATCTCCAGTGCAAGGAGAACTATGCTTTTTATTGTTTTGAAGGACATGTGCGAGTGTGTATAGTCTAAAATCGCATCTGTTACACGGAACTAGATAAGCATCTAATCACGGTGTTCATCTCGTTATATACCCCCATGTCTAAATGACAAAAAGATTTTCTTCCTTATCTCTATTCAATTGTTCATTTATTTTGGTCACAGTATAAAAAAGGGGAGTGTGTGTGTGTATGTGTATATGAGTGTCTCTGTGTGTGTGTAGGAGTTAGAAAACATATTGTAATTTTAGCAGCTTCTATGTTTCCTATTCTTGCCACACCTTTAAACAATAAGAGATCCTTCAACTTCTAGGAATGCCCCGTCCCAGAACTCCCTCATAAATCACTCCCTTCCATTAATTTATATTGAAAAAATATTTCTCAAGTTTCAAGATAAAAACCATTCTTATTTTCTATGGGATATTTTCCTTTATTCCTTTAGTTTGGGTCACATTTTTATTTAGGGCTCAGTAACACTCAGACATTACATTTGTCATCGTTCTATTCAAGCTTTAGATATGGAATCCTTCCTTCCATTTACCTCTGCTCCATGTCCCCTGTGGCCAAGGAATGGTTGTTTATTTCTGGATAGTTATGGGATCTAACACAGTTGGCCACTGTTACATTCACTATATGCTTTTATATTTGGCTTTCTAATTTATGAATATTTGCATTAAAAAGTATGATTAAAATAATGGCTAACTTATCTACATTTAATCTAAATAGAAAATAAACCCTGTTAAGGGCTGTGACTTCTTTAAGAAGATTTTTCCTCAATCTTCCACTATTTAAGAGAAATAATTAATTTATGATTCTGTCATGAAACTAATTCCAAAAGAGAATAAAATTACTAAGTCTACATATTTTAGAGGCATATCATGTACAGATACTGAGACCATTTTAATGTTGAAAATGTATTCCATCCACCATCGGAAGGCTGATATACAGCGACATAATTGTATTTTTTGACTCTTAGAAATATGTTGACTATTAACTATGTTGTAACCTGAAATTTAAAAGTGGTTTTGTGGTTCCAATTTTTTTCTTTTTAAAAAAATATCCAATATTTATTGAAGAATTATTTTCTACATGTTTCACTAAGTTATTATTATTTCCTTTAACTCTACAATATTTTCTTATCATGGTTATTAAATAGTATATAAGCTTACATTTTCTTCTGGGGTATGAAGCCAATTAAAGATATAGATCACATTAAAGTCTATTTTAAATTAAAAATAAAGATCAAAAGCACATCTGGTAGGAAATGGTAGCCAAAGGGAAGAAACCAGAGAATAATATAATAAAGAGTAAAAATACCACCTGCTCACAATTTCTTTCTCTTTTTTGAGCAGTAGTTCCTTAGAACATTAAGAATTTGGCACAAAACTCTACTTTATATATTCTAGGCAGCTGTGCCACCCTGGATATCTTCAAATATATTACTCAAATATAGTCATTACATTTTTTACTCATATAATTTTCTTGGTACATAAAAGTATATTTAATGCTTATAAGCAGTTATATGTAAGTACCTTCAATCTGTTTGAAAACTGTGACTATATTATTAGGATACTTAAATATGTATGTGACTTTTATAATTATCAAATATTTGTGAGTATTTAGTATGGTATTATTAATTTTTTTTTTCAGTACGCGGGCCTCTCACTGCTGTGGCCTCTCCCGTTGTGGAGCACAGGCTCCGGACGCGCAGGCTCAGCGGCCATGGCTCACGGGCCCAGCCGCTCCGCAGCATGTGGGATCTTCCCGGACTGGGTCACGAACCCGTGTCCCCTGCATCGGCAGACGGACTCTCAACCACTGCGCCACCACAGAAGCCCTAAAATGTTTTTCTTATAATATCACAGGTGAGTATACATACTGGGGAGAATAGAGTTCAGGAAACATTTCCTCAATGCCCTAAAAGCTGCTAACGTGAGGCACTAACCATTTTTCTTATTGAAAATAAATAAGCTGTCTAGTTTCATACGGAGTTTATGTCTGTAACGACTACCTCTGGACTCATGAATCATGAAAGGTAAAAACAGCAGAACATACGGTGGTTTTTGCACATTTTCTCCAGAGAGCTCATTTCTAAAGTTTTTCAGAATTTGTCTTAAATTTGCCAGCATTACTCATCCAATTTTCATGAAGAAAGAAAAATATCATTTTTTTCCTTCTTTTTAGAGATTGGAGAGGAAAACTGCAAAGTAAATTTTGGTATTATATGTATATATACACATTTGTATAACATTTTGTATTCTGCTAAAATATTAACACTATCTGAGCCTTCAGTATAACCATCTGATTAGGTAGAGTCTATTTATTATAAAGATTAGTAAACACAATTTTAGCACTAGGCATTGCCTTAGGTTTAGACTACATGAAAACTGGCCTGACCCTAACAAGTCATGAACAACTCAGAATCTTCCTTAATGAGCTCACAATGTCTCAGAAGTGGAAGACAGGAAAAATCAATAATCATATTACAATAAACTAAATAGATGTATACTACTACTAACAGTAGTCATCAGACCTTCTAATGTTCCTAAGCTTAATCATTATCTAATTTAATCATCACAATGCATTTACCATCCCTGTTACACAGTTGAAAATTGAGAAGTTAAATTATTTTCCCATTAGTAGTAGTAGAACATAAAGACTAAGACCAATCCCACAATCGGACAACAGAATCCAAAATTCCATGGAAAGGGACACTTGGTTTATGTTGAAATTACTTTTAGTGCTATGGAGGACGAGATGGAAGGTAAATGTGAGGATAATAAGAGTGAAACACAAGCTGATTCTTGAAGTGTAACAAAGAATTTCATGTGAAGGTGGTGTGATAGACATTGCAAACCAAAAATCAACTCATACACACGTCTTGGACAATTATGACTTAGTCATTATTTGCTATGCAGTACAAGTAACTTATGTTTACAATATGTAAAAAAATGTGGTGAAAGTGAGGATGAAATGTTAGAGTGAGCTAAGTTATATGAATGGAAAATGTGTAATTACATGCAAAGTTGACAGAACTTGGTGACTAATATGAAAAAGGTGAGAACCTTGAAATTATTGTTATATACTCTTATTGTCAATGTTTAACTCTAAAAGTGATATAGACACAGTCTCTCATTTAATCTTAATGTAATGTCTCCTTGCCTATAGTAATGTTGATATTTTAACCCAATAAAATATGCATGTACACTAATTATGACATATTGAACAAGTTTTCAGCATACATTTAAAGAATTCCTGATGTAATCAAGATATCTAGTATCCTTTACAGCTATAAGTAAAGAAACAACCCAGAGCTTTCTTTTACCTTACTCCCCAAGTATGGGAAAAATTTCTCAAAGATGGGAAACAAAAGACATATTGATGCCTTTGTTACCAAGCAGTACAACAGTAGCATTGAGTTTTTCTCTTATAGATCTAGATATTACAGAAATCCCATAGGTAATGTTCTGAAGATAGCATCACAAGATGGCAAATGTAAGTGGACAGATCTGGGATGCTCGGTCACCACGCCTGCATATGAACTGTTTTCGTATTGTGGCCCATGGCACTGTATTTTCAGTAAAGTCTGCACTCAAATAACTCTCTTACCCTCAAGTTGAGATCTATTAGTTATTGGTATCAGACTGGGAAACAGAATCATCAAAGGTAAAATTAGCTTTACAGCAAAACGTTTACTAGTGAGGTAGAGAGCCCCGATTTAATGACAAAATGTTCAGTGGGAAGATAAAGTATTTCTTCCACTGAACAACATAAGAAAAATTGCATAAAGCAAAGATGTTTTGTATCACAATTGCTGGTATCCTCATCATTTACCACTAGGTAGCAAAGCTCTTATAAAACATTGGTAAATAAGACAGTGAAGCATTAGTGTAATAATAGAAAAAAAAAAAAGGTCAGTAAAACAGAATAAAAGAGAAGCCAGACAGACATATACTTTACATGGTTAGCTCATGTGTGACAAATCTTCCACTGCAGTGAAATGTAGTATTTTTTAGAAATACTGTGGTTTCATTTAAATAGGTACACAGGAAAACAAAAATGTGACCCCTACCTCACTCTAAACACAAAAATATATTCCAGGTAGGTTATAGATTTAAATGTGAGTAAAAATAGTTATCTCTTACAAGACAAAACATAGGGAAATATCTTCAAAACCTTGGAGTAGGAATTATTTCTTAACCCGGCCCTGAAAAGCAATAACCATACAGGAAAAGATAAGAGATTGGACTATATTAAGAATAAGAACTTCTGCTCATAAAAGGCATTTTATAAGAGTAAATACACAGGCCAAAGTATGGATAAAGTTATTTAAAATATATATTTTTCTAAGAAAAGACTCATATCCCCAAATATAAGGAATTCCAATGTATTAATAATAAAAGGCAAATAACCCCACAAGAGTTGGCAAAAGAAAGGGATGACCCAAAACTTATATGCATACCATTATTAGTCATCAGGAAAAATGTATATTAAAGCAAAGTTAGGATTCATTACATACTCAACACGATGGCTAAAATGTAAAAGAAAAAATACCAAAATGTGATGAATGTGTTTAACAACTGGAGTTCATATATATTACTGTTTGGAGCGTAAACTGGTAGAACACCTTTGGAAAAGTTTGGTATTATCTACCATATTAAACATATGCACATCTGTAATATAATTATCTAGAATCAATATGTGTATATGCCTATAGGAGCATTATCTGTAGCAGTTAGTGACTGGAAACTATCTAAATGCTTCTCATGAGTAGAAAAATAAACCAGTTATAGTTTATTTGAACAATGGAACACTATACAGCAAGGAGATTTTATACACTTAGTATATTAGCAACCATATGGATAAATCTCAAAAACACAGTGTTGAGTGAAAGAAGCCAAAGACAAAAAACCATATTCTTTACGATCCCATTACACAAAGTTCCGATATAGACAAAACAAGTCTATGTTGGGAGAATTCAGGATTGTGGTTGTGCTTGGGACATATTGACTGGTAGGAGACATTAAGGGTCTTTTGAGGTGTGGTGATGTTCGTTTCTGCATCTGAGTGGTGTTGATGCAAAGATGGGTTGATTTTGTGAAACTTCAACATGCTGTAATAGTTTGGATTATGTAGTTTTCTGATTGAATGAGTCTCATCAAATATTGACAATGGTTACTTAATTACCAAGTTTGTGGAATTTCTTTCTGCTTGTACTTTATTGTTTGAGTTTTACTATTGAGCATGCATTATCTTCTCAAAAACTATATATTATCCTTTTCATAGTTTATAACATTGTTTTTCTTCAAGTTTATCTATAAAATCAAGATGTTAACTCTGCTTGCAGACCGTTGTGCATTAATTGTTTTTCAAGAATGGGAGTTTTAGTATCTCTAATGGAGAGGTTGTCAAGACATTAGTTGGTTAATGTATCAGTAATAATGCAGAGTTTATGTTTATAGCCATTATGTCTTTTGATTTCAGTTAATGGAAACAAATGACAAACACTATTATTGGAGAATATATGGAAAAATTAAAAATGATGCTTTCATCTAATGACACTTTTTATGAACTGATGATGTTGTCTGACTTGTCATACGCTTGCTTGTATAAGTGGATACTAATGTATAGACAAAAATATATTTCAGTGAAATGGTATTTAAAATGGGCTCTGTAATAAAGAATATCAAATAAGTATAGTTTCAGAAGATACTTGTAAGAAAAACAGAAAAAGCAAGCAGTGAATTGTATGGATATATCTATAATTTTAACAACAATCTACAGAAGGGAAGAACAGTGTAGGCAGGAGAAATTGCGTGAAAAAATCTTAGAAGATACTGTATTCAAACTGAAGATAGAATGATATGTACTTTTTAAATAAATGCAGAAGTCAACAAACTTTTTGTTTATAGGGTCAAATAGTAAATAGTTTTGGCTTTGTAGATGGTACAGTCTTTGTGACAACTACTAAACTCAGCATTTGTAGCACAAAAGCAGCCACAGATGATATGTAGACATATGTAAACAAATGTGCAAGTCTGTGTTACAATAAAACTTTATTAAACAATAAGCAGGTGACAGACCAGATTTGACCCACAGGTTAGTTTTCAGACTCCTAAAATAGATTGCTATGAAACTTAAATTCTAAGTTTTTCGATTCTGATGTAAAAGGACTATTTTTTTTTTTTTTTTTGTGGTATGCGGGCCTCTCACTGTTGTGGCCTCTCCCGTTGCGGAGCACAGGCTCAGCGGCCATGGCTCACGGGCCCAGCCGCTCCGCGGCATGTGGGTTCTTCCCGGACCGGGGCACGAACCCATGTCCCCTGCATTGGCAGGCGGACTCTCAACCACTGTTCCACCAGGAAAGCCCAGGACTATTTTTATTATAAATTTTTAATTCTTCAGCATTAGGTTAAATGTAGTAAGATGCATTACTAGGTAATATCTTAAGCAGTACACATTAAGTATGGAGTTTTCCCTAAAAATATAGAAATACCATATGATCCAGCAATTCCACTTATGGGTTTTTCAAAGCGTCTTATCAAGTGATGAATGGATAAGAAGATGTGGGGTGTGTGTGTGTGTGTGTGTGTGTGTGTGTGTATGTATATATATATGCATATATATATGGATAATATTCCATATATATATGAGATATTACTCAGGCATAAAGAAGAATGAAATCTTATCATTTGTGACAACAAGGATGGACCTAGAGGGTATTAATGCTAAGTGAAATAAGTCAGACAAAGACAATTACAGTATGATGTCACTTATTAGTGGCAACAAAAAAGTTAACCAACATAACAAAATAGTAAGGCAGTCATAGATACAGAGAACAATGAAGTGGTTGCCAGAGGGGAGAAGGGTGCGGTGTTGAGAGAAATAGTTGAGAGAGATTAAGACTTACAAACTGGGCTTCCCTGGTGTCGCAGTGGTTGAGAGTCCGCCTGCCGATGCAGGGGACATGGGTTCGTGCCCCGGTCCGGGAAGATCCCACATGCTCGGAGCAAGACTTACAAACTTCCAGTTACAAAATAAATGCATCCTGGGGACAAAATGGGCACCATGGAGAATATAGTCAATGATATTATAATAATTTGGTTACAGATGGTATTTAGAGTTATCGTGGTGATCATTTTGTAATGTATAGAAATATCAAATCACTATATTGTGCACCTGGAACCTGTGTTGTAGTTCAACTAAATTAAAAATATACTTCAATTAGATTAAAAAAACACTCCTGGCAAAAATGAATTAAGCAAGAAATTGTAAAATATTTGATCAATGTGTTAAAAGTGGAAAATCATCATAAGAGATCTGATATATGAATGTTGAGGTCCCTGAAAGAGTAAAATCAAAGCAAGGATACAAAGCAAATATTAAACATTCTGATACAAAGTTTTCTGAAACAAAAAAGGCTTTGAAATTGTTTATTAAAATGAACAATGAGCATTCAATTGCAATGACCAATAGCAAATAATACTATGGAAAAATTACTAGGCTTTAAAAATAAAAATACTTTGGGCAGCTAGAATAAAAGCGCAGGAGAAAGAGAAGGGAACAAAAATTAGAATTTTAAGAGCCTTTTTGGAGAGAAATTCTCTGTGTCAGAAGATAATAGAGAAACATATTTAAGATAGGCAAGGAGAGAAATGATGAATCATGAAATTTTTACCAGCCAAGCAGACTGAATATCGAAAGTCCTGACATCAAATCATGAAAGATCTAGGGTAATATTGTTCCCATGAACAATGGAATGAACAGACTTCAGAAAACAGTATCCTTAGAAAGTGACATAAGGACAGATGGTAAATAGAAAATTTGCAGTTCCTTACTCAACTTAGACTGAATAAGGATTGTGTGTGTGAGAGAGAGAGCGCGATCTTGGTGGTAGATACCAGGGTGACTACCTTACAACAATTCATTAAGTTCTACCTCTGTTGAGGGTGCTTTTCTATACACGTGTTTTATTTTATAGAAAATTATTTTAAAAGCAACTAGATAGATAATATAATTTAATTAAAAAACATAAATATCAAATATATAGATACATATTGAACATATAGAACATAGATATATAAATAATAGATAAAACTGTAGCTAAAACTAATACTAAATCTGCACAATGAAACAACCGAGCTTGTATTAAATGAAGAGGCCTCAGGAGACTAGAAGTGATGTCGCTCCCGATCTTGGTTCAGATGAAGCTCCTGGGCTCCAGGTCCAGGCCTTTACAGGAGTGAGACCAGAACCTGCAGCACAAACATAGGCAATGGAGTCACTGAGGAGGTGTACAGCCAGATGGAAGAGGGCTCCCTGGGGAGGGTGAGCAGGATCTGGAAGGCTCCTCGGGCCCTGGACTTGGCCTTGGGCCCTCATGTCCCCAGGGGTCAGATCCACAGGGCACTGGGGTCTGTTTGCTGCTCTTTGCTGAACGTGTGGTCTGCTAGCAGGGAGTGTCTAGAAATGTCCTACAGGACCGATTATACCTGGGCTTTTGGCCGGGCAGCCTTCAACTGACGGGTCCCTGGACAGTGAGACTGAGGCAGAGGAAAGCAGTGGGGCTCAGGGATCCGGGACGAAAAGGCTGATTCCCAACCACCCTGGGCCCTGTGAGGAGCCGGAGGTCTGATGACACAGGGGGTGGGTGAATCTGCCCCTCCATCCTACACTCAGTGTAACTGCTCATAAGACCTGCACACTGGAAATGGAGACACCTGGAGTTTCTATTCTCCCTTATAATTCTTTCTAACCCCCAGCCAAACTCTCCTGAGGTTTATAATTTTAAAATGTTATTATGCTGCTGTAATGAAAACATACGTTTTATCTGTTTAGCATATTGCAACTTTAAAAGTGGACAGAAGACACTGCTTTTCAAACTGTAATAAGACAAGTTATATTTATGTTATTTAATGACAGAGTTGGAAAAACAAATAAAAAGAACATGAGTAACTTGACTCCTGCCCCTTTAACTCATCCCAAATAAACACTGCACTGAACTGCTTTCTGGTTTTCCTTAACTTGAATTGAACACATACACAAAAGAATCTACAGAACCTCCAACCTCAGGTTGAGAAATGGTGCCGTGAAGTGACCCAGGCCGCCCAGGGGCCCCACAGAGGGTAAGGGACCCCCAGGGCTTGGGCAACTCCAGGCAGGCTGGAATCCTGCAGTGGCCCTACCTGATGCCAGGACTGTGAAGCACCCCACAGGGTTGCAGAGCTGGGCCAGGTGAGCTCTC